>NC_088623.1:1843731-2149353 GCF_036013475.1 Columba livia | reverse complement strand
TCTCCAGCCATGGCTGATTAGCAAGGAGGTTGTAGAGCATCTCAGGAAAGGAAGGGACCATCTTACAGACAACTAGGAGGGACATTTTTGAAAGGCCATGTCAGGCCAAGCCCTTTGCATCTCCCTCACTGTAGTTTTGCCAGAAAAAAAAACCTTTTCAGTAGAAAATCATTGGATTGATTAGTATTTTTTTCTACTGTTCAATTTAAATGATGTTGGCAACTTCAGGCTTCCAGCGCTTTGCTTTGGGGGCTCTTGGCTGCAATGGAGCAGCGTGGCAGAGGGCAGGGACAGGGCTCTGCTCCGTTTGAAGAGACAGGACTGGCTTTTGCATTTCTTCTGGAAATAAATACAATTTCATAAGCGACTGTTCCAGCATCAGCTTCTCTCCCTTATAGGAGCCTTGCAAGTCCCTCATTTGGGCTGAATTTTCAGTAAAAAGGGATTACCATAGAGTTCCCTTCTAATTCAGAGAGAAGTCAAGATTATTGTCACCTAGGAGGGAAGCAATGGTGGGACTGCAGAGCTGGCTCAGGACAAGAGAAGCTGGGAATATCCTGGGACAAGAGGCTCAAGCTGCCCAGAGCCACGGAAGCAGCTCCGGAGCGGAGGTGGAGGAGAAGACTTGGCTCCCCATCCCCTGCTCCAACCCGGAGAGCTCTGTGCTCAGAGCAGACACACGCATTTTCCCCTTGGGATTCAACCCCTGCAAGCACATGGGGTTTTTTCTGTGTTTCTAATAAAGCTGCAATCCATAAAACTTCATTTCCCCGTGACTGATCAATGTGATTTTTCACTGTAGAAGGATGAAAGCAAGACATGGTGACTGGGGAGTGTCGTACTTTGAAGAAGTAGGGGAACTTGCAGAACAAAGAGTTTTGGGATGAGGTTTTTCTTCCCCCCGCTAATCTAAAACACAAGGCAGCCACGCAGACTCAGCTCCAGCCTGTGATGAGTGCGTGTGGGCTCTGCTGATACACCCGGCTGCTCGCACTGGGGCTGCAGAGACGTGCCGCTGCCCCAGAGGTTTTGCTCTACAGCAGTTTCGGTGTCTCGGTGCACAGGGTCTGTCGATGAGCTGGGCACAGGCTGGATTCTCAGCATCGACAGAGCCTGGTCCCACAGACCCATCGCCCATCTTGCCTTTCTTCTCACTCCCAGCCCTCCCTGCACCACAAACACCACCCCTTTTTTCTTTTTTTAATTACCAAATTACCATAATTGCACTAAGCTCAGAGCAACCGTTCTCAACCTGGAGTCAGCTTGCCATTTTCTGTTCCATGTCTGAAGAAGCCTTTGTTTCCATGAAACCTCTCTGCATTTTCCAGCTATACCAGTTGGTCAGGTAGCAGTGATTACCTCTCCCTCCACACCTTTCTTCCTCTGCCAGGATCACTGCTGAGTGTGTGAGTTCCCTCTGGGGATAGCAAGATCCCAGGACGCTGCCTCGGCAGAGCTCCTGCAAGCTTGGAGGTGCGAGATCACCACCAAAACCTTTTACCTTTAGTGGTGGGATCTTGCCATGTGTGATTTCTGATCACAGAACCATAGAATGGTTTGGGTTGGAAGGACCTCCCCAGCTTCCCCAGTGCCCCCCTGCCATGAGCAGGGACATCTTCACCAGCTCAGGTTGCTCAGAGCCCCGTCCAGCCTGGCCTGGGATGTCTCCAGGGATGGTTCATCCACCACCTCTCTGGCCAACCTGGGCCAGGCTCTCACCCCCCTCAGGGACAACAATTTCTTCCTCATGTCCATCCTTAGCCTCCCTCCTTTAGTTTAAAACCATCACCCCTAGTTCTATCCGAAACACTGCTTGAATTAAGCCTTGAAATGGGGCTGTCCCACATCCCATGGCTCTGGTGCCTGTGATGGGGCAGCCAGTGGGACAGCTGGTGCCTGGGTGAAAAAGCTCTGAAGGTTTTTCCAAACCCAGAGGAGCAGAAGGGGTTGGGGGAGCTGGTGAACCGTCATCTCCACAGCAAGACCCAAACCTTGCTACATTTGGGGCTGGTGAATTGCTGCAGGGGCTGTGGTGCAGGGGAGGGGAGAGGGACTCTGCGTGGGGCTGGGGGTCTCAGTAGAGCTTGTGGGCCACTGGGAACAACCAGGGGGACAAGAAGGGATGAGCCCAAACCAATTGTGATCCCAGGGGACAGCATGGGGACATCACAGGGTGGCAGGAAAGGTCCCCACGGGGCTGTGGGCCAGCACCATCCCCTGGCCAGTGCTCCCACAGTGACAAGCCCACGCAGCGCTCTGCCCGGGACACCGTCCTTTAATACACATGCAGCCGCGCGGGTACATCTCAGGCTGCACCCGCCAGGGAATGGGGAAGAGGGGGGACCAGCAGCTGCCCCCGGGGTCTCTGTGCAGTGGCAGGAGGGGACAGCTGGACGGTGGCCTCCTGGAGACAGTCTGGCCTGTTCAGGTGACACCGGGGGGCCACTGTGCTGGGGCAGTGCAGGAGCAGGGCTGGTGGCAGAGCTGACAGAAAGAAGCTTGGATCTCCTTCCCACACAGTCGTCCATATGTTTCATCTCGGTGGTGAATTCAGGGTGAGAGGCAAAGCACACAAGGGACAGCCAGGAACAGGGAGGCAGCGGGGGGGGGTGGCTCTTCGTCCCCATGGTCCTGTGGGAAAGAAACAGAGCAGAGCAGTGGGGCAGAAGAGGAGATTTTGGGTGCTGAAAGCTGGAGCCAGTGATGCCCAAAATGTGTAGGGTGAGTGTGAGGTGGGGACATGCGGGACAGGCACCTGTCATGTGTGGGGTGGGAGATGGGGCAGCTGGTGCCTTTTCTGCAATGGGGGTCCAGGGTGAAGAAGGGGGATGCTGCAGGGGGCACAGGGCATCACAGGGGAAGAGGACAGTCCCCTACCTTTCACTGGCCGGTTGGGGACTTGGCAGCATCGAACATCTTCTTTCTCCCCTCCATCCCTGACATGGCCTCCACATTCTTGCGCCAGTCGCCCACTTCTACGGGGCGCTCCTGTGGGGAGGGATGGGGACACAGGTTGCAACAGCCATGTGAGAGGGTGACCAGCAGCTCCATACTGTCCCATCCCATTCCACAGAGCACTTGGCCTGGCATGCAGGCAGCGGGAGGAAGGCAGCTGCCCTCTTACAAACACCCTCTATCTCTGACCCAGCCCCACCATGTGCCACTGTGTGGGAAGCTGGCCAAGAGATGGGAAACAGTGGTCCGATCTCCTCAGGGAATCATAGAATCACAGGATGGTTTGGGTTGGAAGGACCTTCCCAGCTCCCCCAGTTCCCCCTGCCATGAGCAGGGACATCTTCACCAGCTCAGGTTGCTCAGAGCCCCGTCCAGCCTGGCCTGGGATGTCTCCAGGGATGGTTCAGCCACCACCTCTCTGGCCAACCTGGGCCAGGCTCTCACCACCCTCAGGACCAACAATTTCTTCCTCATGTCCAGCCTGAATCTCCCTCCTTTAGTTTAAAACCATCACCCCTTGTCCTGTCGCAACAGCCCCTGCTCAAAAGTCTGTCCCCATCTTTGTCATGGGCCCCTTTTAAGTCCAGAAAGGCCGCAATAAGGTCTCCCCGGAGCTTCTCTTCTCCAGCTGAACACCCCAGCTCTCCCAGCCTGTCCTCCCAGCAGAGCTGTTCCAGCCTCGGATCATTCCTGTGGCTCCTCTGGCCTCTCTCCAGCAGCTCCATGTGTGTCCTGTGCTGAGGACCCAGAGCTGGATGTCTGAATTCATGTGGATCCCCCCCCGCCAAAGCCTGTCTAAATTTCATTAATGTAATAGGCACAAAAATCCCAGAAAATCTCTTTAGGAAGAAGAAATCACCACATTGGACTTACTCTGGATTTACACCAGCACACCGGGGCAAACACAAGCAAAACCACTTTCTGCATAGATGCCCCAGCCCATATAAAACCCATCTCCACCTTCTCCAAGCATCTGGAGGACACTGGGGTTGCTGGTGTGACGGTGAGAGCCTGGCAGCCGCTTCCAGAGCAGCAAGGGGAGATGACGGCAGCTCTGGGATCAGGCCCAGGTGTCTGCTCTGCCAACCCACAAGCATTCATAGATTACAAGCCATGCCCCAAAATCATCTCACGACATCTAATATAAACTCAGATCTATTCACCACCTGGTGTTGAGGACTGTAAACACAGTTTTCTATCCAAAGGACTGAAAACATGCTATACTAACAACAGGGGAGGGAAACAAAAACAGGAAAAATAATTGCAAATTGTGATTCTCATCCCACCTACTGAGCTGGGACCAAAGGCTAAAACCTTGGTTTTGGGGGAAGCCCTACAAAACTGGCACAACTCTTCACGTTGGGGTGCCTGCACACCCCAGGCAGGTTCGAGCATCATTCTCTAGCTCTGGTATTGAGACTTTCCCCTCAACATGTCTCTGCAAACCTGATGTGACCTGGGCCATTTATCTCAAGCCAAGCATGCTTACCAGGCTTGTTCTGCCTTATCTAATCTGGGTCTGGGAGTTTCTTGGGTGTTTTCTGGGTGTGATTGCATTGAATTGGAACTCTTCTGGTTCCCTAGAAGACCAGAAGCTGAACTCTCTGCAATCACAGCTTGACAGACAGGCCAAGGGACCCCCACCCAAAAGACCCCTGGGTGCTCTGGGAGACAAAAGCATCGTGGCCGCAGTGCTAAATCTCACTTGTTATCATCCACCGGTCACCTGGCCCAGTCCAACTGCTCCCAGGTGGTCCCACAGCATCCCACAATGGCAGTACCTCACAAGGATTATTTCTGAGGCTTACAAGGGATGAGCAGAACCCATGCAGGCTTCACAGGGGACCTTGGAGAATGTGGGCAAGGGCATCCCTAGGAGGTGTCTCCATCTCTGGCCTCTAGAAGAGTCACCCACCTTCTCTGTGTCCTCCTTCTTGACAGACTTCAGGTTGGCTCTCAGGTCCATGGAGACCTTGTGCTTGGAGCCCAGCAGAGCCCTCAGCATAGCATCAGCAGAGACGCGGACTCGCCGCAGCGGAGGGCGTTTGAACTTTCCTCTCAGATCAAGCACCTTGATTTTCAGATCCTTAATCTGCAGGGTGAGGAAAGGAGGAGGAGTGGGAAGTCACTGCATGGCTGCCTTGCACACAAAGCTCCTGTGTGAAGCAGGAGTCTCTGGCAAGACGGAGCGCCAGAGGGCTCTGTACATCTCCTGCAGCCATGGGGACCTTCTTCACCAACTGTCCCTCTGAGCACAGACCTGTTGTCACTGCCTTGCCCCAGCCTGCTGGAGTGGCAGCTGTACCATGAGAAGGTACAAGGGATGATCAGAATGAGGAGGCTTCCTCTGGACCCAGTGGACAGTTTGAATTCCCTGAGACAGGGATGAACCTTGTGCTGAGTGACACCTTGGAGAGCAAACACCAACCCTTAGATAACCCTGGTGCAAGCCCTACATCCAAGCTCAGCCCAGCCCATGACAGACCCCCACGGAGGCCCCAGTTACCATGTGGGAGGGAGTTAACAGAGGAGTGAACAGCCCATCCTGTCTCCTACCTCCCGAGTGTTATGGTTGCATTTTGCTTCAATGTCGTATCTCTCTTCATCCACAATTTCAACCTTCTCATGCAGCTCCCTGCACAGGTCCTGGGGGCCAAGCACAACAGCAGAGCAGTGAGCGATGCTCCTCCACGCTCCCAAGGAGCTCACTCCACCCTCGGCCCTGGGAGATACCTGGAGCTGGCTCAAGGAAAGGCCATTGGTGTGCAGCGGTGTGACCCGCTCAGCCAAGTATCTTTCCTTCTCCGCTTGCTTGTCCACGATCTCCTGCTCCCACTCCTCCTTTGCTTTTGCCAGCATCAAACTCTACAAACACAGGTAAATGGCAGAAGCATGAACATATGGGCTCCTCTGTTCCCCCGAGACTCCTTGTGCAACATGTGTGGGATGGGACAACCCTGCCTGCCTCCCTGCTGCAGCTGTCCTCCCAAAACTGCCGTGCTGCTGCAACACACATCAAAAAATCCCGACACCTTTCGTGTGGTGGCCCCGCAGGCAGGGACACAGCATGGCCAGAGGTGCCACAGGGCTGCGGTGGTCCCGATGGGTGCTGACATCGGCACTTTCTTTGCATCACTTTGCTCTGCTGTGGCAATAAATGATTCTCCCAAGCCACAACGTGGGGAGCTCTCAAGCTTGTGCTGCAGAGCTGCTGGTACACAAACTCGAGGCTGTGGCTTTAGAGTTGAAGGCATTGGAGTTTCTCCCCACCTTAAAGTGGAGACGAGGGGAGGTTTGTTTGGTGTGTGGGCCATGAAGACCACATGAGTGAGGATTTCTGAGAAACAAGAGGTGGGAACAAGAGCTGCCCATCCTTCTGCCACTCCCCATCAATGTCCCACCAACCACGCACCTCAGCCCCGGCTCCTTTTCCCCAGCAAGACAAACCCCAGGGAGTTTCCAGCCCTCAGGACTCACCTTCAACAAGAGTTTGCGTGAGGCTGTGATCTTGGATTTTCTCTAGAGGAAAGGGCAGAAAAACATAAACCCCTTGAAAACAAACCCACAGCAAACACAGAGCAGCATGGAGGTTGCTCCCGAAAGGAAAAGCACTTACCTCCCTGCATGCAGGAATTCAGGATGGAGCAGTAAGGAACAAGAGAAGAGAACAAGGCACCAGTGAATAAGAGTCAAAAAGAGGTGACAGTCAAGAAAAGCATTTCATGTGACTTATAGATACATAGAATAATTTTGGTTGGAAAAGACCCTCAAGATCATTGAGTCCAACTGTCCCCCACCCCTGGCACTGCCCCATGTCCTGAGAACCTCATGTCCGTCTGTCCAACCCTCCAGGGATGGTGACTCCAGCACTGCCCTGGGCAGCCTGTTCCAATGCCCCACAGCCCTTTGAGGAAGAAATTGTCCCCAGATCCAACCTCAACCTCCCCTGGCGCAACTTGAGGCCGTTTCCTCTGCTCCTGGTGCTTGTTCCCGGGGAGCAGAGCCCAACCCCCCCTGGCTCCAAGCTCCTTTCAGGCAGTTCAGAGATCAGAAGGTCTCCCCTCGGCTCCTGTTCTCTAGCTGAACCCCGAGCTCCCTCAGCTGCTCCCCATCAAACTAATTCTTTGCAGCTGGTTTCCTTATTTCTCTATCTAATAGTCATCATCTGCAGGTGAGCCGGGTCTGAGATTATGTGCTCTCCGGAAATGCAGTGGGCACTCACAGCTATGGCTCAGAAAGCCAAAGCGCCACTGAAAATGCTGCACAAGAGCTGTCACAGTGCCTGTAGTGCCAGTCCCAGTGGGGTCCCTGAGGTTCGCGTCACAACATCCTCATTCACACCTTCCTCACGCATCCTCACGCAGGATGCTCGGACCCTGTTCAGGTTTGCAGGGCTGGGGTATCTCAGTGCCATTGCTTGATGAAAGCCCTGCAGGGTGATTTCTCCCTTCTGTTCACACTGAGCAATATGTTATATTTGTACAATGTACTATGAAAACCCTCATGGCAAAACAAGTGCTGCCCACCTCAGATCCTGATTTTGGTATCTATGAAAGCCCCGGGTTTGAATTGGGACATTGAAATGGCTAACAATTTTTATTTAAAAACAGGTTTTTGCAAGGCGAACAGCACAGATATCTGGTTCGTGGGCTGCTCTCCCAGCTAAACCCCCCCAAAAAATATACAAGCTCAGCCGGCACGAGCAGCCCAGCTGAGGATTTAGCCAAATCCAGGGGAAACTCGTGCTACTTACGGCTCCGGCATCGCGGTGTTACACTGTTCACCTGCAAGAAAAAGGGAAAGAAGCTGAAAGAAAGGAGCAAATCCCAAATGCACCCAAACCCAGGAAGCGGCAGCGGGAAGTTCCCGAGGTCCGGTGCTGCCCCGTGCTGTCGGCGCAGGGAAGCGACTCCGCAACTTCACCGTGAAACACCGAGATGAACCGCACCGCTCCGAGGAATCCTGATTTGGGGCGAGCTCCGACCTGCCGGCAGCCGGCCCTGCAGGACCCGGCTCCTGCTCCCCGGAGGGTTTCCCAAGCTCCGAGCTGCTCCCCGCTGGCTGCATCACCCACCCCAGCCGGGGGCAAGCGTGGCTGGGAAGAGCACAACAAATGGGGCGCCTTGGGTTGTGTTGGCTCGGGGAGTCCCGTCCCGCAGCTCCCTGTGGACAATGGCAAAGGCGGTGGGGCCAAAATCCATCTCGGGAGAGACAGAGGGAGGGGCAACAAGCCCCTGCCAAGCGGCTGAGCATTTGCCTTTCACATCAGCATCCCTGGTGAAATACGGTTTCATATTTTACATTTTATGTGTAACCTTATGCCCTGGCAGCTGCTTCCAAACGCGCTGCCCCGCCAGCTTCCCCTCCCTGCTGCTAACACTGCCCTCTCCTGCCAAGGAGCTGGGGCACCGCGCAAGCCTGAGTAGTACAAAACTAATGTTATATTTCAGGAAGAAACAGTGTTTTCCAGCTGTGAGTTTAGTCCTTAGAATGGAAATGGCAAAGTTGGGATTTTTTTGCCTCTATCTCTTTACATCCCCCTTAAACCCAAGAGATTCCTCCTGGGGGAAAGAAAACATTCTTGTCTCAAACAGCCTCTCCCAGGAGCCCGTCCCGAGCAAATCGTGCAGCTCCCAGCTCCATTCGCTCATCCCTGTCCCCTCCCCGTGTCCCTCGCTGCCTGGCCAGAGCCGCAGCCTGAAGGAACGGGGCTGATTAGAGAAAAGCCATAGAAACCCATCAGGAATCACCTCCCACAGAGCCCGCCAGATTTCCAGGTTTACAAGCTAAAATCCCAAGAACAGGACTTTTTTCTGCGAGAAGCCACATCGCTCAGATCCAGATGGACCCCCTGGTTTTGCTCTTTTTCAGAGGTTTTTGGAGATCCAACAAACATTCCAGAGAACATGCAGGGAAGCCACTGAGCAGGGCAGGTGGCAGCTGCTCCCCCCAGTTTATTTTGGGGATGGCAGAAAAGCCTTTGGCTCTGTGGATGTGATCAAGGGTTGGGCAAAGCCTCTCGCATCTCCTGCCTTTCGCCATCAAGCGAAGCCCTGGAAGGTGGGTCTGCACCTCGGGCTGACGACCTCTGCCAAGGTCACTCCGTTTTTAGGCCCAGATGTTTCTAAATGAGCTCCCCAAGGGACAGCCAGGACTCAGCTGTGTCGCTACGACGTCCCCAGTGACCCCGTGCAGCCACTTTTGGGCTCCATCTGGATCTGGAGCATCCGCAAGAGGCTTTGCTCTCTGATGGGGATGAGAGGGTCTGGATGAGGTAACTCAGCACTGTTTGCATGCCCCCAGCCATGAAAAGCTTAAAAAGCTTGTTAAACCTTTAGATCACAGAAATCCTCAAAAGAAATAACCCCTAAAATTCAAACAAGGTCAGTCCTGACATCCTTCCCATCCCAGGGGGCCAGAGACATCCCACAGACACAGCCCCAGCTGACACGCTGTCCCCGTGCTCTGCTCGCAGCTCCCTGGTCACACAAGTGACCACGAGCAATCAGGCTGTGACACATGGACAAATGCTCCCCAGAATGGCTCCGTTTGCCAGTTTTTGGAAAAATCAAGCAAATCTCAGCTCTGAAGCCCAGCTGGGAATTTTCATGGTGTTTCTCCCCATTGCAGCCTCAAACATCCTCTCTCCAAGAGCAGAGAACAGCCTCAGGGGGAGAAATGCAGACAAATCCCATGCGGGGGGCTCCTCTCTGCAGACACCAGGTGTCCCACGCCTGTGTCACCACCAGCACACCCGGGGGAGACGGGGGGACACGGGGCAGCGCCTTACCTGTGCTGTGCAGGAGGAGGTGATGGCTGGTCCCCGGAGAGCCGCACACTGCCGGGGGCCGGCGGCGCAGGGGGAGTGTGAAACCACAGCCTGCCTGCAAGTGGTCAGTAAAAATAGCACAAATCCCCTCTTGTGTGCACAAGTCCCGGTGCCCCGTGACGAGCTGCACACACCTGGGGCACACACATCACCCGCGCACGTCGGTGCCCCCGTGATTCATTGCACCCCTGGCCCCCACACACAGACGGTTTGGTGAATTCCTGTGCTGTTTGCATGCGGATCGCCCAGCTTGGCCGGCACTCGCCACCCAGCACTTTGCTCACACGTGTGTGGTGCGTGAGCACGAGATGTGCCGGGTCGGGCTGGCTGTGGTGCGACGGCAACGCCAATGCAGACAGGATGTATTCATCGTGGCGCATCTGCCTCGCTGCTCTTGATGTAAACCAGCATCGGAGGTGCTGGAAAAGCCCTGAGCCTGCGAAGAGGCAGACACTGAGCAGGCAGAACATCTCCTGAAGTTTTTGCTTTCTTTTGCTTTATTCTTTCAGAAAGTCTCAGAAGGGGAGATGGGGGAGTGTGAGCAGCCTGGGGAGATGACATGGTGCTGACCCCCATGGTGCACACATGCTCTGCAATGCTGCAAGCACAAAGTGATGTCCCCACGGGAACACTGGATGAGGGGCCTCCCTGGAGCCACCACAGCCAGGACAAAGCCACCCAGGGCCAGGACAGGGCACATTGTCAAGGGGTGATGCGGTGAAACAGAGACGGGGTTACAGCATCAGGCCAGACAATCGGTTGGGATTAAGGATGGGGCAGTCCCCTCTTTGGGGAGCAGGATGGTCCAGACTCACCCAGTACAGCACAGGGGGTTGAAATGTTCAAGCAGCTTTCAGCCCTCCATAAACCCTGATGTTTTCCCCGTGAAATTCCTGAAAAGCAGCAGGAAAGCTGCCGTCTCACCCCTCTGCACCCCACCGAGCCCCTCGCCCAGTGTCCCCGCCGAGGGAGACTTCACATGGCAGGGCCAGGCAGCACCTGTTCCCTGCGATATTTTTAGGGGCAAGTTTAGGAGCAAACAATTCCCAGCGTGCAGCCCAGCAGGGACAATGCCCGGTATTTTAATCCTGAGACTATTATGGTCACGGAGGGGCACACAGCTGCATGCAAAGGGCAGCTCTCATGGTGGGGAGCAAAGTCACCCCCCCGTGCCACAGAGCAGGGGATGCACGGCCCCTTCCCCAACTCCTTCCCCCACTCCTCCCGCAAACAGCAGCGTCAGTGTCAGTCCCATCCTTGTTTGACATGCCCTAGCCAGGTCCCAGCAAGCACAGGGGAACCCCCCAGCGCCCACACTCCTCGGGTGCCCCTCCAAAGATGTTTCCCCTTTCCTGTCTCCAAGCGCCAGCACCGCCGATCTGTTCCCAGCACCGAGGAGGAGGCGGATTTATACCAGCCCCGTTAGACCTTTATAAGGAAAAAGCCCCCGCGGGGCTGTGCCTCCAGCATCTTTCCTCCTGTCTGCCTTGGGATTGTTTTTGGAGCACAGAGGAGCCAAAATTAGCCCGTGACAAAGGCTCTGCATTCCCTGCAGACGTGCTCCAGGGACCGACCAGCTCCCGCTGCTGCGGGACAAGGGCTGATTTGGATGCCATTTGCTCCAGTCTCAGGTTTCATCCTGTGCTGGGACGAGGAGGAAAGAGCGAGAAAGGGATGGGGCAGCAGGACCACTTGATTTGGGGCTTCGCCGTCCGTTTCAAAGCCTCGGTGCTGACATGGGGGCCCAGCAGCAGCAGGACTGTGAGGAGCCCAGGATCTCTCCATCCCTCTTCTCCAGTCAGCAGAATGAGGACATTTTGGGTCTGCATTCCTGGTTTGCAAACAGTGACGAGCGGTTGTTTCGTTAGGGAAGACTTTGAATGCTCACAGAAGGTGCTGAAGGTGAGGAAGGGTCTCTCAAAGCCAATGGGTCCTTTACGAACAGCACACGCTCCCTGCCTTATGCCATTGGCACATAGAAAAATCTTTATTAAATAAGGAAGAATTATCTACTTTGGGACAATAGAAAGACATTATTAAAATGGAGCTGAGCCACCCACTGAAGAATTTAAGCTTTCCATGGTTTTGCCAAGTGACACATGAAACCTTCCCAATGTTGATCTTGTCAAGTCTTATAAACAAGAGGAGGGTATTTGCTGTTCTGTTAATGTTAATGGGCTGACGTGGTTCAACAGTGATGTCAGTTCAAATATCTTAAAAACCAGCCTCGTTTTCAGCCTCAGGCAAAATATTTCACATTGGGAAAGACTATTCCCAGTAGTCCAAAACTCCAGGCGCAGGCAGGGACCCTGACACACTTGTAAAGACATTTTCAGGATATTTCCAGGCCCTCCCATCTGTCTCCAGGACACTCGATGTGTTTCAGCATCCCCTTCAGCTGCAAGGCTGAGCCATCCCCACGGCCAGGGCAGCCTGGTGACTCCTGCTTGGGGACAGAGGGTGACAGCGCGGTGCTGCCGTGTGCTCAGCTCCGTTGCTGCCGTGTGCTCAGCTCCGTTGCTGCCCTCTGCAGCTCCGGCAACGCTTGGCTGGTATTTTTACTCCTTGGTGTGGTGCCAGATGGGGCGCTGAGCCCCCTCACTTCCCTCCCGGCGGCTCCCGCAGCCCCGTTCCATGGACGCGCCCGTTGCTCACCATCACCTCCATCTCCCTGGGACACCTTCCCCAAGGCACATAATGGGGACATTTAGGATGGCGAATTCCCACACATGTCACCCCTGCGCAGCCTGTGTCCACGCCTGGACCCCCCGCAGCACCCCGAGC
This sequence comes from Columba livia, assembly GCF_036013475.1. Taxonomy (NCBI): domain Eukaryota; kingdom Metazoa; phylum Chordata; class Aves; order Columbiformes; family Columbidae; genus Columba; species Columba livia. The sequence continues at coordinate 2,136,785 of NC_088623.1, read as the reverse complement.
TCTACGTTATAAATAATGGCATTTCTTCCTATGCTAAAACTCGAGGACTTTATTGGCAATGGTCAAACCCAGCAGTGGTGGGGGGGTGGCCATGGGGCAGCCCTGAGGGAGCAGGGGCAGGTCCTGGATTCCAAAATGAAATCTGATGATTTAGGAATTATAAATAAGGATGGTCAACAATGCAATAATTTTAGGAGCATCTGCAGGAAGCCAGACACTCGGCCCAAAGCTAATAAATCTACTGCTTACTACAACTATTTCTTGTTTCGTTTTATCTGAGGAAAAATCACCCACGAATTCCACCGATGCTCAGAGGAGGAGCGAGGCACTGCCAGCCCCCCTGTGGGCACGCGGTGGCGGAGGAGGAACGCACAGTCCCACCCGCCAAAACGCATTGGCACCATCACGCTGCAAACGCCCGTCGCGGCAGCGTGACCCCCCAACCTGCACCAGGGGGTCCAGCCAGCCCCAAACTGACCCTGCAGCCAGGGCGGGGTGCTGGGATTGCTGGAATAAAGGGCCCTGCAGCTCCCGCTGCCCCCTCCCCTGTGGCCACCCTGGTGGTGGTGCCAGCCCCAGCACCCGTGGGTGCTGGTAGAGCCGCTGGCCCCAGGGCTGGGGGCACAGGGCAGCCCCATCCTGCACCCCAACACCCTCCAAGCAATGTGGGGGGGTCGATGCTGCACCTCGGGCCTGGGAGCAGCAAATCCGGCTTTTCAGGCTCCTGCCTTTGAACTTGGGAGCTCCAGGGCACCTCGCTGCACTTTGGGGCTCAGCCCCAGCTCTGCTCAGTGTCCCCCAGCACAGGGGTTCCCAGGAGCCAGTCCCTGCTCACAGCGGCAGCCAATGTGCCGTGGGGGGGCTAGGAGACCAGGTACCTCCCAAACCCCAGCCGTGCCTCAGTTTCCCCACCTCCAGGAGCATTGGAAAAGCTTCCTGTGTGTCCTGGCTCTGCTTTTCAGGCTGAAGAGCCACTCATGTTCCCTCATAGCCCCAACTCTGTGCAAAGAGTCAACTAAAAATACTGTGACAGTGCTTGACCCCCTGCAATGCTCCCAGGGCCCTTCTCCCTCTGTTCCCTCCATGCTTGCTTTCCTCTGCAAACCCTGCTGGGCTCTGAGCCCATGCCTGCAGGAGTTTTATCCCAGGTAAAATCACCCCATTTCCCCAATTTCACCCATCTGGGCCTGGGACTGTGCTCCTGGCGATGGGGGATGCACCAGCCGCCCGCCCCGGCCCTGCTCCTCTGGCTGGCGGAGTCTCTTTGGCTGTCTATTTTCTTTTCCATCTCTCCATGACCTTTTCTTCTGCATGCAAATCTCAGCCCTTCCCGGCGGCGAGTGCAGCCGTCCTGCCTTCCCCCCACCCCCTGCACCCTGGGAACCCACCCGCCAAGGGGGATCTGGCAGATTTGGGTGTCTGCACAGAAGAAAATCCCAGCCGTGGGGGGACACACGGTACAGGCAGCGGCTCTGGCTGCATGTTGGTCTGGAGGTGATGAGGAGCTTGGAATGGGGATGGAAAACCTTGACCTTCCCCATGCCTGGACCTGAAACATCAGCGTAGCGATTTGCTTTGCTCTTTCTATCCCTCTCCCTCTATTAAGTGCCTAAATTTCCCCCCCAAGGTTGCGGGTGCCACCGGGTCTCTGCTGCCCCATCCGTCAGTGCGCAGGGGATGTGTCCACAGCCACGGCTGGTGCTCACACACACCCACCTCGACCGTTCCCCAGCTCCTTGCTGGCGCTTGGAGAACAGAAAATACCTGTTTACAGTGAGTATGAGAGCAGAAAAGCTGCAAGTGAGGAGTCGGGCTCCCCCCCAAACTGGCTCAAAATTCAGCAGACTTGGAAAAACCCCTCGTGCTGGGTGCTCCCACCCCTGGGTGCTGCCCTGCCAGGATGCTCATGGCACTTTGAATGAGCCCCACAGAATCCCCTGACTCGGGGAGCTGGGGATTTCTGAGAAAAGCCAGGACAGAGATAGAGATCCTTGCCATGGAAATGCTGTGTGAGCATCAGCACTTTCCTCTGACAACTGACAACCCCATTCCCTCCAGACAAGTGTGTGGGGACCCAGGTCAGGGGGCTGGTGCTCACAGGGTTCCGTGCCCAGAACATCTCCCTGCGGGCAGGAGACCAAGTCCCACCGTCCCTGGAACCCACCATGGTGTGGTGCCTCTGTCCCTGCCCAGGGACAGTGCAGAGCTCAGGGCCTGTGCCGGGTTTGGCTCTGGTCTCATCTGTGTCCCCTCAGCTTGGACCGCCAGGAAGCTCTGAGAACCAGGAAAGGCCAAGCAAGGTGGAAAAGCACAAAACCGTTCATTCCCAGACTTCTGGGAAAGAGCCGGCCTGAGCCTGGCCCTGCACGGTGAGCGGGCTCTGACCATGTCACCATCCCTCACCAGTAAGGTACCTCCCAATAAGATCCCCCTCAGAGACCTTATTGTGACCTTTCTGGACTTAAAGGGGGCTGATAAGAAAGATGGGAACAGACTTTTGTGCAGGGGCTGTTGCGACAGGACAAGGGGTGATGGTTTTAAACTAAAGGAGGGAGATTCAGGCTGGACATGAGGAAGAAATTGTTGGCCCTGAGGGTGGTGAGAGCCTGGCCCAGGTTGGGCAGAGAGGTGGTAGATGAACCACCCCTGGAGACATCCCAGGCCAGGCTGGACGGGGCTCTGAGCAACCTGAGCTGGTGAAGATGTCCCTGCTCATGGCAGGGGGGGCACTGGGGGAGCTGGGAAGGTCCCTCCAACCCAAACCATCTGTGATTCTATGAAAGCCACCCCAAATCTGCCCTGGCACTGCAATGGGACCCCATGGCCCCCCTGGGGTTGGGAGCAGGTGACCAGGGCACAGGTTGGGGCGGCTGCAGCAGCCCGAGGGGACGGGGTGCTGTGCTCCCCAATTCCCACGCAGCCGGGCAATCTCCGGGAGGATCCGCGGTGCCTCTGGCCGTGGGCTGGGGATCAGGCTCCGGCTTGCGGAGCCAGGTGGCTCGAGGCGCTGGTGTCTGCGCTGCCTGTCGGGGCAGAGCCGTCCCTTCCCCTGCCTGCCGTCCCGCCTGCAAAGCCAGGCAGCGCTGCTCCGGGTCACCCACCCACAAACCGCCATGGGAATCCCTGGGGACACGGGAGCAGCGGGATGGGTGACTGGCAAAGCTTGGGGTGCAGCGGGGGGCTTGGTGCCTGCCTGTGGGATGCTGCCAGGTTTAGGGGGATGCCAACAACCAGTGAAGCTCTGTGCAGGATTTGTGCTCTCCCACACCCTGCAGGGTCCCACAAACCAAAGTAACACCAGGGTAAGCAGCAGAAGGTCTTGTTTGGGGACACTTTTAGTACAGGGAGTCAGGGTCCCCACTGCCTTCCCCAGAGTCCCCCATTAGCCCAAGGGCAGCCCAGGGCAGGGCAATGTCCAGAAGCATGGTTGTGTCACCGTGCCATCCAGGTCCGGTGCCTGGAGGTGTCCCTGCTGCAGCAGCAGCTCTCCAGCCCCTTTTCGACGTGGGGGCTCAGGGGGAGCCTTATCCTCAGCCATATCCATCTGTCCCAGTGTCACTGGTGCTCAGGCAAAGCTTCTTCCAGGCTTAACCTCATCCATGCCATCCCCTGTCCTGCAGGAGAGGCGCAATAGTCCCCACCAGTCCACCAAGGTCCTGCCCTTGTCAGGTGAAAGATGATGGACCCCCAGGCAGGGATGTCACCTCCTGCCATGTCCAGAGCCCCTGCTGGTGGCCCTGACCATGTCCTTTGCCCCATCATGCTAAGGAGATGTGGCTGGACCCCTGCAGCTGTGCAGCGCCGTTTCCGTGGTGCTTCTGTCCTGCCCCAGGACACAGGGAGCCAGCGCCTGCACCAGCTTCCCTGAGGCCACTGTCCCCATCCCCGGCTGCAGACAGCAGTGGCCTCACTTCCCCGCCGGGATGCCGTTCTCCCCACCGCCCGCTGAGCCAAGGGCCATCTCCATCCTGCTCCTCGGATGTGCCGTGTCCATGGGCTGTCCCCCCGGGGCTGTGTCGAACTGCACCACTGCGGAGAGAAGGTGCATGTTACCCCTCCTGGCCAGCGCTGGGACGTGGGGCAGGATCCAGCCCCGAGGGGAGCCGGGGAGCGGAGCCAGACACGGTTCTCACCGCCATCCCATGTGCCAGATGGCAAAGAGCCCCATGTCCCTCAGGGCCACCTTAGACATAGGGAGGTGTTAGAAAGACTCTGCAGGGATGCAGGGAGGTGACACCCAGCAGGGGATGCGAAGGGCAGGGCCCAGCTAGCGCTGGGGGGGACACGGGGCTGTCACTCTGCAGACCCTTCCCCACCCACAGGACCCCCTCTGTGGTTCCCATGGGGAAGCCAAACCACTTGGAGATGGGACCCGGCAGCTGCGGACCTCATTCTCTGGTGGGTCCCGCACCCTGCCCCACAGCACAGGGGGGTCTGGTACCTGCTCGGCAGCTGTGCCGGGCGCGGACGACCTGGATTGCCTGCTGGTTCTTGAAGCGGACGAGGCCCATGGTGATCTCAGCGTTCCAGCCCGGGTCCTCCTGGGCGCAGCGGAAGTCGATCTCGTGGCTGTCGTCCATCACCACCGTGAAGTAGATGTGCCGCTCCTTCCACTCCACGCACTCCACCGCCTTCATGCGGGAGAAGCTCAGCTCCTTGCGCCGCGTGCCCTTGGGCTCGAAGAGCTGCAGCCCCTTCTCCGTCAGCAGGCACCGCTTCTTCTTCCAGAGCTGCAGCAGCCCCCCACTCCGCTTCTCCAGCACCCCCTCCCTTAGCACCTTCTCGGGGGTCATTGCAGCTCCTCGGGCCCCTGGGATGCTCAGCACCTCGTGTCGGCACAGTCGAGCATCACCCACGGGGGGATTTCCAGCCCCCCACGTCGGAGCTGAGCTGCTGGGGCCAGGAGCCCCACGGCAGCCGTGCTGCCCCTAGGGCACTCGTCACCGTCCGCTCCCCAACTCTCAGAGGGGGTGAGCAATGGGGTCCCCCATGCCGGCCGCCAGTGCTGTTGCCAGGGCTCTGCTCCCCGCTCCGTGCAGCGTGTGGGATCCCCGGCTCCGCGCTCCCCAGGAGCTGTCGCTACATGCCCGGCTGCTCTCCCACTCGCATTCCTCCCCGCCTCGCCTGGCCCCTCCTGCCGCACAGGCAGCCTTCACGCCCAGGCGAAGCCCGGCCAGGCCCGGCACAGCCCCGCTTCACCCGGGAGCCGCGTTCGGGGAGCCCGCGGGCAGGCGCTGCCCTGGGGCCTGGTGTGAACAGGCAGCATGTGGGCACAGGTCTGCACGGCGGCGGTGCCGGGACAGGCTTGGGGACTTGTGTACAGTGACCTGGGCATGGGTGCAGTGCCAGCTGTGGGGTTGCAGTGCCAGCTGTGGGGTTGCAGTGCCAGCTGTGGGGGTGGAGTGCCAGCTGTGGAGGGTGCAGTACCAGCTGTTGGAGTGCAGTGCCAGCTGTGGGATGTGTGGTGCCAGCTCTTGGGGGTGGATTTTCAGCTGTTGGGGTGCAGTGCCAGCTGTGGGGGTGCATTTTCAGCTTTGTGGGGTGCAGTACCAGCTGTTGAGGTGCTGTGCCAGCTCTTAGGGTGCACTGTCAGCTGTGGGAGGTGCAGTGGCAGCTGTGGGAGATGCAGTGCCAGCTGGCATAGGGCTATAGGGTGCTGTGCTGGTGGGTAGCGGGCCTGTGGGGTGCAGCCCCCACCAGGCACAGGGTTGTGGGGCGCAGTGTCCCTTGCAAATGGGTTGTTGGGTGCAGCCCCAGCTGGGATGGGGCCTCTGGGTGCAGTGCCAACCAGGAAGGGGTTACAGGGTGCAGTGCCAGTTGGGGTGGGGGCTGTGGGGTGCAGTGCCAGCCAGGAAGGCACTATGAGGTGCAGTTGTATCCAGGGTAGAAGGTTATGGGGTGCTGGGGCAGGTGCTGTGTGTGCAGCACCAGCCGGGCAGAGGCTGTGGAGACCCCTGGGTGGGGGGACACGGGCAGGCAGGAGATGTCTGGTGATGTGGTTGTGCAGGGTGCCCTGCAATGGGGACAGCCATTGACACCCAGCACCCACCCAGCCCTCAGCACACAAAGCTCCCCTTCCCCAGATCCCCTGGCACGGGGATTTGAAGCCCCCAGCCTGTCCCACCGCAAGGACCAGCATCCCCCAGACTCATGTGAGCTGTGCAGGGGGACACAGACCCAGAGCAGGACCAGGGCTGGGCAGCACAGCCCAGTCCTGCCTGAGTCCACCCTCCCCTGCAGCCACAGCCCGGCTCCTTTCCAGCCCGTCTCGTTCCTGGCCACCGCAGCCTCGTCTGTTCCTGTGCCAGCGCCTGGCACCAAGGGTTCACTGTGCCCGGCTGCCGGCAGGGACATCTGGGGTGCTGACCATGGCGGTGATGGTCACAGCCTGCTGGGCAGCTGGATGTGCCCCTGAAGATGCTGAGCATGTGGGTCCCTTCACCCAGGTGTGGTCTGGAAGGGGAAAATCCCCTGAGGGACACGCTGGAGTGACTGGGTGGGTCTGGCAGCAGATCGGCCCATGGCTCCCTGGCTTGCAGCCACTCACCCCTCAAATCCCCATGCTTGTGTCCCCACAGAGCCCCCCTGGTACCCTCTGCTGAGCCCCAACCCCCCCATCATCCCCATCCCCGCTGGGGGCATCGCCTGCAGCCGGCATGGCCGGGGGGGGGCAAGTCTGCAGTGCTGATGAGATGCACCTAATTATCCCTCATTAAGAGGGCAGGGCAGCGGCTGCTGGAGCCAGGAACTGGTTCGTGCTCCCTGGGGCCAACCTCGCCACGCTGGCACCGGGCCCGGCGGTCCCAGGAGACCCGGTTTCGTGACGTCGGGCAGCCCCGGCTGCCCTGCGGCCCTCGCCAGCCCTGCAGCCAAAGGCAGCGCGGGCTGGCACAGCTTGGGGGGCCAGCACAGCCCGGAGGTCACCCCAAGAATCCCAGCATTTTAGAAGAGCAGAGCAGGTGTGTGGTTCCCCCCACAAAATAGCATCCAAGGCTGTTTTCCGACGCACAGGTAAAGTTCAGTTCTAAGGATGCTGAGCCTTGGAAATTTTGGGTGAATAGTTTTGGGACTGTCACTTTGGCCCGGTGAGCTGGGGTGTCCACAGGCACTTTTGGTTCACCAGCCAGCCCGATCTCCCTCCTCACCACTCAGCAGCTGCCGGGTTACACCCCCACCAAGAGTTCACGGCCAGCACAGGGAGGTGACAATGTGGCATCACCCACCACAAGATCCCCCAGCACCACTGCCCATGGAGGTTCGGGGAGCTCCAGTCCCACCCTTTGTTGGGGGTCCCTGCAGGCTGCAGGTGCTCGGCCACAAATTGACTCCCTGGTTTGGCTGTTTCTGGGCAGGTTTGGGTCCCACAGCCCCTTCCCGAGGGCTGGCAGCCCCGAGCGGTGGCTGCTGGGTGCAACGCGGCTCTGCTGCCTCTAAAGGGAATTGAACACTTGGGTGCAGGTGTCCAGAGTGTCCGTCTGTCTGGCGCCAGCCGTGCACGGGGAGCAGTAACCAGCAGAGGGTAGCAGATGGCCACAGCCGCCCCGCTGCCGTTTTGGCAGGGGGTGCCCAAAAAGCACCTCTAATTCCAGCCCAGCAGCTCATGCCCTCCGGCTGCGCAGCCCCAGCGGTGCCAGTCCTGGTGTCCCCACCCGACAGCCTGTCTGTCACTCAGGTGAACAGTGCAGCTTCAGGGCAAGGTCCCTGTCCCAGGACACTGCTCGTGTTGTCACCTGGGCCCTTTGGGGCTGAAAGCTCAGCAGAGACTCAGAGGCCTGGAGAAGAGAGGGCTTGGGGAGACCCAACTTCAGTTTTCCACTGCGTGGAGAAGGGAGACACAGAAGGGCACGGCAAAAGGACAAGAGACAACAGGCACAGGTGCCACAAGGGGAGCTCTGATGCACGTAAGGAAAATAACCTTCTCTGGGTGTATGTGCTGTGACAAGACCCGCAGTAGTGGGCCCTCCATCCTTGGAGGGCTTCCAAAGCCGAGTGGACACCGGAAGGTGTGACGCACCTGACCTTTGGAGCGAGCCCTGCGCAAGAGGAGGTTGGACTCAAGACCTCTGTTGGGCCCTTACACCCTACATCTTTCTGTGACCCCGCAGAACCCAAATCCAGTGTTTTCTCCTGCTTTTGACCAGGTGTCCAGGAGCAAATGGCCTCTCTGGGTTCCATCACTCTTGTGATACCTCCGTACCTCCCCTCTCTCTGACACAACCCCTACAAACTACGGGAAGAAGAGACTTCAGAAAACTGGTTCTTGCTTTATTGACTAAACAGCGTTGCCTGGGCGTCTGTGGCACATCCAGCATCCACCTCCCACTCATGGAGAAGGCAGGTGGGTTCCTCACCCCCACACCTCGGGGACCTCTGCCGGGTTTCGGTCTCCACACCAAGGTGGCACCGGAGCCCCAGGTGCTCCAGCTCCCAACCCTCAGCCCCGGCCGTCTGCCCCAAGTGCCACCTGCTGTCACCTCACCAAACCCAACCACACACCCCACGGCAATGGGACCAGCTAGAATTTGGGTCCCAGGATGGGAAACCTGGGGGAGGGATTTTTGGAGAAGCTTAAAGAGCTTTCTCCCCACCTCAGTTTCAAAAACAAGGGTGTGATGAACAGGAGCAAAGCGTTTAAGTTGATAAAGGAGCCCAAGCCCTGTCCCTCAAAAGGATTTCTGCCTCTGTTGTGCTTCTCAAAACACTACCCGTCTCATTTACTCAACCACAATGTTTATAACTTAAAAAAATCCCCAAAAGTGAATTCCCCGTGGAGTTCATAACTCCAAGTTGCAGTGAGGCTGATCTTGTGGGTATGTCACGCCGGTCAAAGAGAGAATCACAAAAAGAAAGTGAAGAGTTTAGATGAAAACTAATTATATCTTGGAACTGACGGCTTAACGATCCACAATGCTGCAAAAATCCAGGGAGTAGGTGAAAAGCTGTTAATTATTCAGCACTGCCGGGCACGCCTGTTTGGAGAGGCGCCACGTAGAAGCAGCGATAGGGGTTTCACAGGGCGTGCACACGTGTTGTGCTACCAACACACCCACGAAGGTCTGCGCTGGGCCTCCCAGCATCAGCTGCTGCTTTGGAAATGGTTTTGCAGTGCGGGAGAGCCCAATTCAGCGACCTGCAGGGCTCAGCTGGGCCATGTCACCCTGCATCAAGCAGCTCCTGCCTTCGTGCTTTAATTGCAAGACATAATTGCAAATATTTCCCGTCCTCCCTCTACCTCCTCACCTCCGGCTCTGGTCACCCAGCCCCAGACGGGGAATAAACTCTCCAGCAAGGCCAGGCATGGGTCAGCTTTGATGTTTATTGCTTGCTCGGTGGCACAGCATGGCACGGCATGGCACGGCATGGCCCGGCTGAGCTGGCATCCCGCCAGGACAGACAATGCGGAACAAACATTTTGGGCTCACAGGCCTCGCTGCGGGTGGGTGCGAGCTGAGCTGTCCCCCCGCCAGCACCCGCACCGGCAGGACCCAGTGGGGACCACGCTGGGACTCCCCCAGCTTTGGGGTGCGCTGGGTCAGGGCGGGGAGCAAGGGGCTCGTGCTGGGAAGCAGCGGGTGGATACTGATGACGGTGGGGATGCTCACTGCGGGCGCAGGAAGCGTCGGGCAGCCCAGGCTGGTCTGGACTAGCCCGGGGTGAGCGGAAAGCCCAGCTCCTCCTGCCTCACTGCGAGTGGATCAGCGCCCCGGCACCCTGCCCAAAGCCAAAGCCCTTGGGACCGAAGTTCTTGGCGTAGCAACCTGCAGAGGATGGGAATGCAGAGACGGGTAAGGCTGGTAGCCAAACACAAGCGGGTCCTCCTCTCGAAGCAGGAGGACTTAAACAGGACAGGATTTGTCATATTTGTTGGGCAAAGAGGCCCCAGGTGTAGTAGGAAATCACCCCACTGGTGCAGCCACCACCTCCCCAAACCCCCATCCCATCCGGGTTTCCTGCACAGGGGTTGTTCCCCCCGCCACCTCCACCCTTTGGAGTCCAGGACAAGCCGGCGGGGACGGGGACACTCACCTTTGCAGTAGATCTCCCCATCTTTGTCTGCCAGGGTGGTGGACTCCAGGCTCTTGCCACACTTGGCGCAGCGGAAGCAGGACTTGTGCCAGGACTGCGGGACAGGAGCAGAGCCCGGTCAGACAACACCCAGGGATGCTTTGGCTACCAAATGGGGTCACTTTTCTGTTTCTGACCCAAAGCAGTTGGCAAAGAGGTCTGAATGGGACAAAAGTGTTTGCCTGGAGAGAGCCGTCCCCCCAGCCCCGGGGGGAAGATACAGAGAGGGCACATCAGGTGTGGTCACGGCTCCCATGGCGATCTGGTTCCAGAGAGCTTTCACCATGATTCACAGAAGTCATTTGTATCACAATTTGTACAATAATTTGTACAATAATTTGTGAGGAGCAATCACCCCCCTCTTTGGAGATTGTCCTCACTCGAGCAGCATGATAAATCCCCTAAGTTATCCAGCTGAGACCCACAGCTGCCATACGTTACCCTGGGGTGGCACCAGGGCTGGGACACCTGCCCCTCCACAGCTACAGCTCCAAGGAAGGCAGCAAACAGACACTAAGAATGCAGAAATCAGCCAGGGTTTAAAAATAAAACTCCCCCCATGGCTCTGGCAGTCCCCTGGGGATAAATGAGCTCACAGCCTCCAAGCAAACCTCGAGTAGCCAGAGCTGCTCACGGAGGAATTTAAATAAACACTTTGGAAAACACAAAACCTTTTTTGGAAGAAAATGTGAAATTGGGGGGCTGGAGGAGGAGGTAGCAGATGGAGTCATCCAGCAAACATTAGTACATGAAATACATGCTCTGGAATCCTCCCTGGGTTTGCTGGAGTGTAATTGCTTTGCCAGCTTTGGTTCCCCATAAACATCGAGGCCAGAAACGTAGGAAGCCCAGATTGTGACTTTAAGGGCAAGTTTTGTTTCTGACCCTGGGCTGACCCTCCAAGTGTCCATCACAAACCCCTGCACTGCCAGCTGGGGTACGGTGGTGCCAGGAGGCCCTTGCTGTGGACTGGATGCCTCTTCCCTTGCTCTGGGGACAGAGGACAAACAGAGAAGCCCCAGGGAGGGCAGATCACAGAGGGGTCAGTGAGTGTCCCCATGCAACCGGGGAGGGTTTCCCAGCATGGCCATCCCATCCCCTGCGGCACAAAGCCAGGCCTAAGCCGCCTTGGCCAGCTCTGCACGTGTACCCAACCTTGGAAGGGAGGTTGCTCCAGGGCAGGGACCTCAGCAGGTTCCCAGGGCTGGCAGAGCAGAACGTGTCCCCATGCCCCACCAAGAGCTTCCCAGAGCTGGGTGAGGATGAGGCCACAGCTCGGGATGCAAAGGACCCTGGTGAGGTGATATTCTTGACATAGGATGTCCCAGGGTTGTTGCAGAACATCCTTCCCATCTGGCCCTGAGCAGATCCCATCCACCAGCAGAACAGCCCAGGAGAGAAGCACCGAGCAGGTGCCCACAGCTCCAACCCTGCACCCTGTTCGTGGGCAGCACTGACCACTGGAATCCATTTCCTGCCGCAAACCCGGGCTGTGGCGTCCCAGCCCGCGGCACAGGGGGCAGAGGCTCACTGGATGTTGCGCTTGTTCAGTTAGCAGTGGCAGTGGCCACGGCCCACATCGCTGCTCATTCTACCAACACATCTGGCACTGGGGACATCCACCGTGACCTCTGCTGAGCAGGGACATCCATTGTGACCTCTGCTGAGCAGTGCTCCGAATATTTAATATAAAATGTATTTCTTTCCCATCTACAAATCTGCAAGAGCAATGCAGCCTGGAGAACCTGGTTTCCAGACATGCCAAGATCTCCTTTTGGTGCCAGACCTCCTGGTGACCATGGCCACCAGATCCCTAGTCCAGCCTGCACAGCCTGTGGGTCAGGTCCAGACCTTCTCTGAAGGTCTCCCTGCCACACAGCAACTCATGGCATGTGTGTGTCCCATCCATCCATCCATCCATCCATCCATCCATCCATCCATCCCCATTCTTACCTTTCCAGCTCCAATCACCTTCTCGGCCGCATACACCGCTTGGCCACAGCGAGGGCACCCATCAGAACCCCCAACCTTCTGGGCCATTCGGGATGCATTTGGGTTGGTGGGTCGGTGGGGCTGGCCCCTGTGGATGGGAAGGAGTTTGTGATCAGGGCTGCACAAGCAAGACAGAGGAGGAAAGAGCTATGGAATCACAAATCCCAGTTTTGAAGGGCCCGGAGCTTTAGGCACAATGTGTTGAGCCCCACGGAAACTCCAGCCTCACGGCTGCCTGCTGGGAGGGGACGGGCAGCGTGCCCGGGCAATGGGGGCATGTCTCGTCAAGCCCCATCCCACCCTGCCAAGAGGGTTCAGCGGGTTTCCCCCGAGGAGCAGAAAGGCAGAGCAGCCCACGGCGCTCTCCAGATTACACACCACTCCAAGTTCAGCACAGGCTGCACATCCACGCATCAAAAGCGGATAGATGTGGGGGAAAAGGTGCCCACAACAGGCATGGTTTTGAAAACAAGACTTAAACTCACTCTTCGTATTTGATTCCCAGAGACTCGCCCTTGTCCGTGCTCAGGGTCCCGGCTCCCAGCCCGTAGCCGTAGCCCTTGGGGCCGTACTTCTTGCCGTAGCAGGACTTGCAGTAGATCTCATCTCCATGCACAGCAACAGTGGTGCTGTCCAGGTTCTTCTTACAGACCACTGGAAAAGACAGGAGGGCGGTGCCATTAGCCTGCTCATCCAGAGCCCGCTAATTAGGTGCAGAAAACAAGTCCTCACAAGGGAGAGCACAGCTCAGCTTTCAAGGAGTAGGAAACCCCAGCCGAGGTCAGTGCTGAAGGGAGCACATGCAAAACAGCCAGAGATAAGGATCACAACAAGAACATTGTCTGGCTTTAAAAGGAAGCAACCACCAAAGCTACAGGGTAAGCTCTGTTAACCCTCCTGATGCACTTAAACAGGAGGGGGGTTGAAATTTCCCTACAAGTCACCGCGGGGTTCGCAGGGTAGACGTCCCTGCCCCATGGCAGCTCTGCTGCATCCCAGCCCGCTGCAAATCGCAGTGACAGGCGCTTGGGGGAAAGTAATGCAAGCAAATATATTTTGCTTTGTGTTTAACCAAAAGCAGAGCTGCAGCCATCACCGCAGTAAGTTTTTGGCACGTTACGCTATTGTGCACAGTTGCCTCTCCAGACCTTGAGACCACGATGGAAGGGTTTGTGTTAACACACCGCCCCGGTCTGTGCCACAACCAGGGTCAGGTGAGGAACACTAACTCCAAGCCTCGGGGATCAGTATGGGACATCAGGTGGGACAGGAGGAGCCAGCAGCCACGCTCAGGGTCACAGCTCAGCCCAGCCAGAGCTTTGAGCTTGGTGCTGGGCTCAGCCCACACAGACTCTGCTCCTGAGTTTAGGTTTGCCCAACTCCTGTCCCAGCTCTGATCTCAGCCTTCACGTTGGCTTCCAAACCCTTCCTGGAACACATCACCCAGCAAGCCAGGGCGGGAGGCAAACAGCACCTGACCGGGCTCGCAGTGATCTGCTGTGTTTACCTGCCCAGTGCAGCATCCAGACGCCCCGGGGCAGAGTCCCCAGCGCTGGCAGCCAGCCCCAAAACAGATCCTGTTACAGCAGCCACACAGCCTTCCCCATCCCGCTTACACGCCTTAAATGTCAAGGCTTCCAGCGGCACGCTGGCCTCTTGGCCAGCAGAAAAGTTTCTTGGCCTTTACCAATATCACAGGAATGCAAACAGAGCAGAGCTCGGCTCCCAGCAGCGCAAACCGCGGCGCTGAACGCAGGGTGAGATGCAGCTTTCCTCGGCCCAATTACTAAATATGGTGCTTCTCCTCCAGGGCCACAGAAAACCCCGTGTGCTGCTGCTTGGAGGAGGTGGGAAGGGAAACATCTCCTGCCATCTAAGAAGGGTCTGGAAGGGTCCTCTCCCATCCCACCCCAGCAGGAGCTGGGGATGGAGCATCCTCATTGATGAAGACCAGCTCTGGTTAACTGGCCCCAGAGCTGCCAAGCTCCTGGGCTGGTGTTGGGGTGTCTCTGAGTTACCTGGAGCTCATGGGGAGCAACGTTGCATCCAGACCCTCCAGGAGGGGAATTCGGGCACTTTTACTGGCACATTGAAAGAGCTTTGTCCTAGGGGTGGGAGTGACTGATCTCATTGGCGTCTGTCTGTCCCACCGTGCTGATGGATTTAGAGCTCTAAGCAAAGCTCTCACAGTCCCTCATCTGTACCAGCCACAGGCGCTCTGAGAGGCAGCAGAAAACATTCTTTCCTGGTCTGCTTCCTAGAAATCAACCCCCAGCTCCTGGCTTTCTGCATTGCAGAAATTCCAGCGCACTGCACTCATCGGGTTAAGGACCCTTTGTTTTTCTAAGAGCAAGGAGTTGCTCCACAAAACAATTAGACAAGAGCTGCTGCCACTTGCAGAGGCCAAACGCCCTCACTAAAGCACATTTCCACCCTGTACTATCAGCTCAGTTGGATCGATGCCACCGAGTCAATCACCAAGTCACTCCCTGAGCCGATCTCCGGTTCTAATGCACTGCGGTAGGTTTGGCTCCTTTTTTATGGCAGATCAGGTTGAAGTATTTGTTTTTTCTTCCCTAAAGATAATGGCTTCGGGTTCCCTGATGAGGCCCAAACGCAGCACTGGGGATCAGACTGGGAATGCCGGAGTTGGGTGCAGCTCGGCATCGCCTGCAGCCAGGACGGGCAGGACACTGGAGTGCGTATGGAGTTTGTCCATCTGCAAGGCACAGGGACAGGAGCGCTGGCTGCAGTCGGCTCTGGAGCACTCTCTGGGGACCTACTTCCATGAGGGGACACTGGGTGACCTTCTTCCCCAGATTGGCCTTCCCAAAGCAAGGCCTTTTGCCTGATTTCATGGTGCCAGCATCGCACAGCTTTCCCAAGAAGTCCCGCTGTGTGCATGGGGTCACAGGGAAGGGCAGATGTGGTGCAATAACGTCTTTACACCCACACTGAGGTTTTCCAGCAACATGGACTCAGACAGCAAAAGCCACTGGTGGGAGGGAGATGAGGGTAACATAGAATCATGGAATCATTTTGGTTGGAAAGACCCTCAAGATCATTGAGTCCAACCGTTCCCCCACCCCCAGCACTGCCCCATGTGCTGAGAACCTCATCTCCGTCTGTCCAACCCTCCAGGGATGGTGACTCCAGCACTGCCCTGGGCAGCCTGTTCCAATGCCCCACAGCCCTTTGGGGAAGAAATTGTTCCTAAATCCAACCTCAACCTCCCCTGGCGCAACTTGAGGCCGTTTCCTCTGCTCCTGGCGCTTGTTCCTGGGGAGCAGAGCCCGACCCCCCCTGGCTCCAAGCTCCTTTCAGGCAGTTCAGAGATCAGAAGGTCTCCCCTCAGCTCCTGTTCTCCAGATGAATCCCCCAGGTCTCTCAGCCGCTCCCATCACACTTGTGCTCCAGCCCTTTCACATTCCCCACCCTCCTTATCTGAGGCTGCAGCAGAAACACGACTTCCCGCTGCAGAGAGCGGCTGCCGGAAGGACACAACAGCCTGCCAACCCCTGCCCGCCTGCGAAAACTTCTCTGCAACTCCCTTTCTTAGTCCTCTCCAGCCAAAATGAGCTTTCCAGCCTGGAAGCTCCCACATTCAAGAGCTACCGGTGACGCCAGCCACTCTTTCTACCGCACAGGGAGCAACAGCCTCTCTCTTGCACATCTGCATCCAGCTGTGCATGCTGCGTCCCAGGCAGACTGGCCAAGAGTATCCAGTATCCATGCCAGGTGGACACAGCAGCATGGCAGGGATCGGCCCCATGGGGACACTGGTATTTCCCTGCTGGAATAAGCCTCCTGAGATGAGTTCTAGCCGTGTGCCTGTTTATAGAGCCCAGCTCTGCTCGCTGTCCGTGTGGGAAAGATCACATCTGTGTCCCTGCTGCAACGGGACAGTGACACTGGGAACAGGGTACAGGGACCGGCTGAGAAAATGCTGAACCTCAGTGGGGTCCTGCTGCAAAGACAGCTCTGAGGATACACTTAGAATCACAGAATCATAGGACAGTTTGGGTGGGAAGGGACCTTCCCAGCTCCCCCAGTGCCCCCCCTGCCATGAGCAGGGACATCTTCACCAGCTCAGGTTGCTCAGAGCCCCGTCCAGCCTGGCCTGGGATGTCCCCAGGGATGGGGCACCCACCACCTGTTCCAGTCTGTGTCAGATGCCATGTGCTGATGAGCCATCAGTGGACACAGACAACATGCATGTTCCTGGTAGCACACGGGAATCACTGGTTCTGTTATGTGACAGTCTTCGAGGGCAGGGGACAGAAATCTGGCAAAACACAGGCTGAGGACAGTGGTCTTCTTTTTGTTCAAAGGTCCTGAGGCCCCCTGGATGGATGCCCCAGGTTGGAGGAGCTGCTCTCAGCATGGTGACACTCCTCACCTGTCCCTTACTGCTGCCCTGCTGTCCCCAAGGGCAGGGGAAGGGTGTCTGGGGACCCGCAGCATGAACCCAAGAGTGCCTGCAGGATCTACAGAGGAAGGGACATCTGCACTGAGTCAACCACCAGCCAGATCCTGTCCTGCTCCTCCCTGGAGGTGACACTTGGGTCTAAACACACGACAGAGACACGCTCTGCAGTAGCAGATTTCCAGGCAGGCTGGGAGTGATGCTTTATCACTTCACAGTAAGCTTTCCATCAGCTGAAGGGCCAGGACAGGACCACATCTTCCTCCCGTCATCTCCTGGGACACAGGGACAGATCCCACGCCAGTGCCCAAAGCCAAATCACCTTTTCAGTGTGGCAAAGCCACGTAGAAGACTAAAGCTGGCATCACCCCAGTGCAGGGCATGGGACATGCACCTCCTACTGCCACTGTTTGGAGAGTCCCTGTCTCCTGCTCTAATCTCGAACATCTGGAGACAGACTAAAGGACTCAGCCTCGCCTCTCCCTGGTGTAGGGACAGCCCCAGGCTTTGCGTGGGTGCTGGCTGAGGTCAGCCCTGACAGCCTGGATGGCCCCTGGTGTCCTGGGATGCTCTGTCTTCCTTCAGCAGAACTAACCACCAAGTCTGGAGAACAGCAGAAAGCCTGCCACACAGCTCCCACAGCTGGGCTGCTCATAGAGAAACCCTAATGAGCTTTTCCACGGCCCATAAACAGGACATGACGGGGGTGGAGAGCCAGGAAGCAAGTAGGGAGGGGGGCGAAGGAAGAGCTGGTACTCACTGCACAAGAAGCAGGACTTGTGGAAGCTGCCGCCTTCACATTGCACCTCCTCGGCGAAGTACACGGCCTTCTGGCACACTCCACACTTCTTTCCTCCTCCCCAGTTCGGCATCCTGCGGCAGAAGCACAGGCAGAGGCAGCGTCAGGGTGGGACGGCAGGAGCAGGGATGGGGCAGGGACGGGATAGGGATGGGGCAGGGACGGGGCAGGGACGGGGGAGGGACGGGGCAGCCACCAGCAGTGCTCCAGCAACTGTTCCATATCCCCACACATGGAGACCACCCACGGATGTTTGCTGTTTGCACAGATTCACCAAGCTGCTAATTAGCAGGACTTGGGATGCCCACGGGACCCATGGTGACAGCACCTGGCAGTGTTCGCTGCCTCCACTGGTCCTGCCAGGCAGGAGCAGCAGAAATTCCCCTGTCCTGCGAGCCGTGGGGCCTCACAACCCCTTTCTGTGCCAGGAAAAGGGAGGAAGCAGGACAATGATGGGAGACTGCACTCGCAGAGGTACCCAGGGCACCAGCACCTCGTTAGGTCACAGCCCTGCTACTACCCCCCGCCAGGGCCCAGGGTGACCGATCCTTGGTGCTGTAGAGTGTCCAGATTGTCCCCGTGGCTGGAAACACAGCTTCTTCTCCCCCAACACCTCTTCCATTTCTGCCACCACAGGGCAGGGGTAGAGTTCAGGTCGCACAAAGAGCAGGAGCTGACCCCTGATGGCACCAAACCCAGCGGGCTCTGGCACTGTGTCCCCAAAGCACCTGGAGCCACTGCCTTCCCCCTGTGCTCGGGCACCTCCAGATCCTCCAGGACCACGGGAAATCAGCAGCCCCAGGGACATGGGCTCACGTGCAGAGCAAGCACCTGAGCGCCAGCCTCAGCCACCACGCAGCTCCTTGGCACAATATAAATGCCTCTGTTTCTCTCTCCTCTTTCCTGAAAGGTATCCGGTGAGACACGATCAAGAAGCCCCTTGATGTGCAAATTTGCAGATAACCCCAAAATACTGTGAGCAGCTAACGCAGGTGGCAGAACTCCAACCCAGAGGGGCCTCGATGCTTTTGAACACGGGGCCAACACAAACCTCGAGACATGCAAACAACAAAGTCCTACAAGGAGATGCCGAGGGAGGCAAGCTGGCTGAGTGCGGCCAAGAGGAGGATCTAACGGCAACCTGGGGGCTGCACAAAGGGCACAGCCTTTGCACCCACTCCTTGCAGCAGCTCTGAATCTCCAGGTCGCCGCAGGCAGCTGAAGCCCCATCTCTGGGTCTCCAACCTGCTGACCTCCCTGCTAGGGAACTGGGGAGAGGGACGTTGCCCCCTGCACACTGGGGAGGCCAAACCTCGAATCCTGGGGGCAGTTTTGGGTCCCTCACACCAAAAAAGGCCTTGAGGTGCTGGAGTCAGTTGAGAGAAGAGAACGGAGCTGGTGAGGGGCTGGAGCACAAGTGTGATGGGCGCGACTGAAGGAGCTGGGGGGTTCAGCTGGAGAACAGGAGCTGAGGGGAGACCTTCTGATCTCTGAACTGCCTGAAAGGAGCTTGGAGCCAGGGGGGTCGGGCTCTGCTCCCCAGGAACAAGCGCCAGGAGCAGAGGAAACGGCCTCAAGTTGCGCCAGGGGAGGTTGAGGTTGGATGTGGGGAACAATTTCTTCCCCAAAGGGCTGTGGGGCATTGGAACAGGCTGCCCAGGGCAGTGCTGGAGTCACCATCCCTGGAGGGTTGGACAGACGGACATGAGGTTCTCAGGACATGGGGCAGTGCCAGGGGTGGGGAATGATTGGACTCAATGATTTAATCGTTTCTCCCAACCAAAACAATTCTCTGACTCCACAGGAGGACTGGGGGCTGTATAAACATCAAGCAGAGAGATACAGGAGGACGAAGCACTGCAAACCCTCTGCCCTCAGGAACAGCGAGATCTCTGTACCCACCAGTGCAGGGGAAAGTTGAGCTTTTCCCTGTGTAAGAGTATTTTGCCAGGCAATAGAAAAGAAATTGATCTCAACCAGGTTCTAGCAGCCGGCAGGGCTGTGCAGAGGCTCTGGAGCTGTAGCTCAGCTGCTGGACACACGGAGGGTCTCAGCCAGGACAGACAGACAGAGCTGGGGAGGGAGCAGGAGCGGGGCCAGTGGGGCGGCTGTGCTGGCTCCAGGGACCCGAGGAGCGTGTTCGGGGTGTGATCGTAGCAGCCGGGAAGTCTCTTTTCCGAACACCCTGCAGCTGGGCTTCCCACCATCGCACAACCTGTGCCAAATCCCTCCCTTCCCGCCTGGCCCTTCCAGTCCCAGCCTTTGCGTTGCCTTAAAAGGCCACAAACTGTTTCTCTCCAGAGCCTGTTTTTACCCCCAGCACCAGGAGAAGGGCCAGACCTGGTTCAGGAGTTTCCTTGGAGGGCAGAAACATCCAGCAGCATCCTCCTGCCAGCGAGGTGCCTGTACCCACATAGGGGGGAGCCCTGGTCCCTTTTGCCCTCGTGCCCACCTGTCTCAGCACCCTCATCAGGAACAACACCATTTCTCTGGGTCCTCCATCCCTTTCCAAACCCAACAGCTGGCAGCCCCCATCTCTGGGAGCCGCCAGCCCTGATTTTGGTGGGCAGCCTCATGTAGGCAGCTCCCAGCCTCAGTACTGCTGCCGAATAGCGGGTTCATCTGCCCAAACCGAGACACCGGCAGCGGGGACACCTTCCTCTGAGCTGCCTGTGAGTCTGCGGGGGAGAAAAGGCACTTCTGGGTGAGGCTCAGCTGATGTTTGCCACAAAAGGATTCAAGTCCTTTTGCTGCTTATTTCCCTCCATCCAGCATGGGAAGGTTGCAGGTGCCTCCACCCAGTTTAAACAACATCACTGTGATTTTGGCAGGTGACACCCACCCGGCAACCGCAGCAAAGCCCCATCCCAGCCAGACCTCCTGGTGCACGCCGGGATGGATTTTCTGTGGGGAGAGACCATGAAAACGAGTTTTGTTCGGGGGATACGTGGGCCTGTGATTGCTCACGGCTGGGCACGGAGAAAGCCTGAGATAAGATTTGAGTTGCAGCAAATTTCCTCTTAATCCACAACATCCACAGACACGTGCTGAGAGCCTGGCACCCCACATGAAAGCCCAAAAAGTAGTTTATGCTACAGGTCAGTATTAGCAGGAAAAAGAATAATAATAGGAGCATCCAGCTCGTGGAGCCCAGGACCTGCACCAGCAAAATCCTTACAATAGCCATCTATACAGACCCATCACCCCTGTTTCGTAATTAATGACTGCATTAAGATATGTAAGAGGGCTTGCAACCCTTTCAGCATTTTTCAGAGTACTTTGCACCACGGAGCTGAGCACCATATTCTGTCCAATTGCAACACGTAACCGACCACAGTCGCACTTCTCCAAATCACTATGAGACCCGTGCGGAATGAGGAACAGGAGGTGACTGTCCTGAAGCCAAAGACTGTCCTGAGCACAGGCAAGAGAGACACTCAGGGCTGCTAAAACCAGGATTATTTTCCTCCCACCTGCAGTTCCATATCTCGTGTACCACAACATCATAGCAAACACAATCAGAGCCCTGCGGAGAGCATCGTCCGTGCCAAGCACGGCTCAGCCCCGGAGACAGCCCCTCATCTGCTCTGGGTAACGCAAGAGGCTTTCAAAACCAGGATACCATCTTTTCCTCAACAGCTGTGCTGCTGGGAAGCACAGACAAAAGCGAGGTTGTGCAGAACCACACAAGTCTGATGATTTTTGGAGATTAACTCTAATTTCTGTGTCTGATGCTTGACTTTGCAGCAGCACAGTTCACCGGGTAAAACGCAAGCTATGGACTCACCCGCGTTTCAGATGGGCTTGTGTGGCACCAGTTTGGGACGCAGTCTGAGCTACACTAAACAACCAGACACAAACCCGTATGGAACCAGTACCTCCTGTAATTCACTGCAGAGCAACCCCTTTGTGCTTGGAGGACAGCACTGAGGAACAGGAGACTCATCCTGGCCCACGTAAAAGGTTTTCTTTGCAATGAGAGTGTTAATACAAATGGATGGCAGAAAAGCACCATCAGCACTGCACAAAATTAACTCCTAATGATGTTCACAGCAGTCCATGCAGGACACATGGCCTGGCAAACGGGCGAGTCAAAGGGAAGGAAGCCACGGTAGCAGCCCCAAGCCCTGGGGTCTGGTTCCCACCTTCCAGTTCAGCGAACAGCTGGCACAGCTGTGAAATGAGCAGAATTTGAATAAGGAGGCATTTGCACAGATGAGGCGTGTGGGCAGAACAGAGAGGAACAAGCTCGTGGAGATACATGTAACACCAGGTGGGAAATCATGGGGACAGAGCATCGGGGGGTCAGCACCAGTAACCGCAATCAGGCCCATGGGGGACTCTGCCCCACACGGCACCTGTCACGGAGCAGCTTTCACATCACCTGGGCACAAGTGGAAATAACCCTACGAGAGGCAAGTTAAAACTGTCCTCTGTCCCCCTGCTGGGTGGAGCAGTGACATGAGGAGACTCTGGGCTGCCAACAGCATAAATGACAATAAACAAAGGCCATTTGTGATATGGTGGTATCAAACTGGTGAGCACTGGGACACGGCAGAGCACTGGGCATCACCATAGGGAAATGACAGAACTGACCCACGGGACGCAGCTGCATCAGAGCAAACATCTCTGAAGGCTTTGCCAAGAGATGAGGGGAGAAAGTCAGGAGGGTCCGAGGTCCCGAGTGATCCTCGCACACAGCTGGTCTACTCTGCGGTTCCCAAAGCAACAGTCAGATGTTGCTTCTGCTGCCAGCGCTCAGGCAGCCCCAGGTTTGCTGTGGCAGCCCTGGGTTAGCTGCGGCAGCCCCAGTTTGGCAGTGGGAGCCGTGGGTTGGCTGTGGGAGCCCTGCGCGGAGCCGCCAGCCGGACACAGCTCTCCGTGAGCGCTCACAACCGCGACGTGCCCATGGACCAGCACACAGCTGCCCGCTGGCCACACCGCTCCCAGCTTTGCTTACAAAACACAACTGGGTTCCTCAAACAAGATCCCAGTTTTATCCTGAACAATAGCCAAAAGCATTTGCAGGTATGCTAAGAAAAGCTACTGACTCCTGCAGGAATCAAAATCTAACCAAGGTCTTTAGCTTTCCAAAGCGCTTTGTTCCCTCCATCAGTCAGATTCTTGTCATTTTGTCCCTCCCAGGAGCAGGGAGCTGAGCTGAGCCGCTCCAAAGGGTTCAGACATTGATATCCTGGACAGAGAGACTCCGGAGAGCAGCTGCGAGCCTGAAGCTGGACAGCCGGTGCCCAGTGACCCATGGCAGCGGTGACGTTGACAAACACTGGGCTAGGGGTGGTCACAGACACCACAACACCTTTCCAACCTTCCCACCAAGAGCTAGAAGAGCCAGGAGGTGCCACGTCCAAAGTCAGTCTCACACCTAGTACTACTTTAGCACTTGCACCTTCTCACCTAGTCCATCTCACGCTATATCTAATGCTACGACTTGGCAGCTCCCGGTATTTTTGCCAAGTGCTAATTAACACCCCTCCTACGCTCTGGCCCTGCTTCCGGCTCTGATGTTTGGAAAGTGGCACCTGAAGCTGTGCTGGAGCGTGTGCTCTGCCAGGTCCTCAGCGATGCAAATCTCTGTAAAGCTACATCAGTCCACACCAGCGGGGAGGATTGAGCCGGCTCCCTGTCCCCGGGTATAAGCTTTTTTCAGGCGGCAGAGTGAAGCGACAGCAAGGAGACCCGGAATGAGGACTTTGCTCACAGCGCAGCCTGAGACCACAACTCTAAGATTTCCCTTTGCAAAAAGTGAACAGGAACGCTTAGCGGAGGGTTAACATTAACCGCAGCAGAAAGTTCGGCATCCCGGTGGGAAGGGACCACGCGGCGTAGGTGCCCGTTCTCCACCAGGTTAGGAAAGTTCACCCGATCTGATGCAACAGCTTTGGCTTCCGCATCTGGAGTCATGTGCACGGACGCTCATGCCGCTTCGTGCCTCAGTGGGCCCCACCGCACCCACCCCAGGGGCGCTCGGTGGGTTTGTGCCCCTGCTCCAGCCCCCAGACCCACATCTCCCCCAGCTGAGCTGCCGGGGGGCACAGCCGGAGGGGCTGCGGTGTGCCCGGGGGAGGGCTGGCCCTGGGGGTGCAGCATCCCGGGGGGATGCGGAGCTGTCCCCGGGCCGGGAGGAGCGGCAGCCCCGGAGGTTCCACCGCGGGTTCCGGGGCCACCCGCGGGTGGGGGTTCCGATCAGCAGGGCCCGGGGCCGCCCCCGGTCCGCACCTACCTGCAGCGGGGCTGGGCTGGGCTGAGCCGGGTCGGTGTTCGGAGCGGGGCTGGGGCCGGAGGCCGCTCGGGGGCTTTTGTCGGCGGCGGGAGAAGGCGGGTCTGGGGCGGCGGTTTGCGCTCGGCGCCGGCCCGGCCTGATGTCACCGCGGCCGCCGCCCCGAGGGCCCGGCGGAGGAGGGCACGGGCGGGCCGGCCCCGCCACCGGGGACACCAGCCCCGGGCCCCGCCACCGGCGACCCCTCACCACCGGGGACTCCCCACCACCGGGGACCCGCACCCCCGGGCCCCTCCACCGGGGATCCCCAGCCCCACGGCCCGGCAGCCCCGGCCCCACGCCACTGGGGATCTCCCCACATCCCACCCCCATGGGAGGGATGAACCCTTCGGGGTCCCTAAAACCTGCGGGCTGGCTGCCAAGCAAGTGTGCCAGCAGGGATACCCATCAGATATTTAGGTCAGTATTTAGTTGTGCTAGATGTTCTTCTCTGAAAGAAAAGTTGTGACAGGAGGTGGCGAGAAGGAGGGAGTGAGGAGCGACTCTTTGGCAATGGCTTCCCCTGGGAACGCACAACAACACTATGGCGGGTGCAGGGACACAGGGATGAGAAATAAACGGTGTGAAACCGAGAGAAAGGCAGCTGGCAGGGCATTGGGCAAACACTCCAACACAGCTGGATGGCAGGTCTGGAGCTGCGAAGGGAGGGCGCTGAGCCATGAAAAGGTCAGAACACTACGGGCACTGTGCGCGCGCGGTGTCTGCAGGAGCGGGGATGCTGCCTCCACCTCTCTGATGTCTCACAGACCCCTCCATACCCTCACACCGCACATCAGTGCCCTCCCTGCCCAAACATCCCAGAGCAGCGTGGTTGT
Organism: Columba livia; assembly: GCF_036013475.1. Classification (NCBI taxonomy): domain Eukaryota; kingdom Metazoa; phylum Chordata; class Aves; order Columbiformes; family Columbidae; genus Columba; species Columba livia. The sequence continues at coordinate 2,112,390 of NC_088623.1, read as the reverse complement.
GGGGCTGCAAACCTGCTATTTCTTTCTGTGTTTCTATGCACAGGAGCCCAAGGAGGCTCAGGATGTTGTAAATACATGCTAAGGCTCCAGGTAATACTGTTTCCACCATGAAAAGCCGAGCACAGTCCACGTGCAAGCCCTGCGGTGTGACCCAGCACCAAACTGTCAGACACCAGTTGCTGCTGCCTGCTCAGCCCCCCAGCAGGACTCTGCAATCCCAGTTTGCATTTGGGTGTTCCCTTGTGTGCTTGTCCCCGCCTGATTCTCAGCTTGCTGGGGTACACACTCCCACTCTCTATTCCCTTGGGAAACATCCCTCTGGATCCAGCCCCCACCAGCACTCCTCCGCTGCCCATGGAAGCTGATGAAAGAGCACGGGGTGGGGGGGGAACGGGACAACTGCCCCAATCCCCAGCAAACCCCACACACGGACAGGAACCAGGTAGCACTAGACAGAGGAAGGATCTTCTCTTCCTTAGGCATTTTTGGTGTCCTGCAAGATTCAAAGAAGACTCAGTCCATCAGTGCTCCGTCACCTGGACTTGGAGGCCCTCCACAGGGTTCCCGGAGGCTTTGTCCAGAGTTAGGGCCATACCCTGGAGCTGACATCCGCTCGGCATGAGCAATGAGAGTCCTTTCCCCTGGAGGAAGGAAAACCTCTGCCAGATGACTCAGAGGACGTGTGTGACTCACGGTGCTTGAGCTGGTGCTGCAGGCACCAACCCCAGCGGACATGGACAGAGCTGTCCCCTCCCGCTGGCTCCCACCGCTTCCCACCGCAGTGAGTCAGGGCCGGCAGGTCTTGGAGGTTGACATACCCGTTTCTTTTCTCCAGAAGAGGTGGAGTGGGTGTATTAAAAGCTGGATATCAGGTTCAGAAAGGGTCCCTACATTCCCAAATTCAGGGCACACTGCTGCCAAGCCTGGCTCTAGTCTTTGCTCAAAGGCCGTTTGCTCTGGAGGGGGCTGGGGAGACCAGGCTTGTGAGGTACATACCCCCTCCACAGGGAGGGAGTGCGGGCCAGGCCTGTCCCCTCCCTAGCGCACCGGCGGGATGCTGTGCCATCTGACTGAGGGACGTGCCCCTTTCTGGGATGGCAGAGTCTGAAGATCAACGCGTCTCACCTCCCAAGGTGTTTCCCTGGGCTGTGACCACAGGGCTGCCTTGGGCTGCCCTTTCACAGAATCATTTTGGTTGGAAAAGACGCTCCAGACCATCAAGTCCAATCCAACATTGGCACTAACCCGTGTCCCTGAGAACCTGTGCAGGAAGAGGTGCACATCTTGAGCCCGAGCAGTTTAACTGCACCTGTGACACTCACACAAACACTACAGACTTGCAAAGTGTCCAATTTGTTATTCTTTTTTTAAAGCAATGTGATCATGGCAGCAGAAGTTCCTGTGCTAGCAAACCGCATGCCTTCATTTGAGTATTTTCATTAACATCACAAGTGATCATAGCATCATTTTGGTTGGAAAAGCCCCCCAAGATTGAGTCCAACCATAACCCACCCCTGGCACTGCCCCATGTCCTGAGAACCTCATCTCTGTCTGTCCAGCCCTCCAGGGATGGTGACTCCAGCACTGCCCTGGGCAGCCTGTTCCAATGCCCCACAGCCCTTTCTGGGATGAAATATTTCCTAATATTCAATATCTGCTTGCTGCAGTTTCCCCACCGACCCAGCAGCCCCGCGGGATGCAGGAGAGAGAAGTTGTCGCTCCAGAGCAGGAGCAGGGACAGGGACAGGGACAGGGACAGGGACAGGGACAGGGACAGGGACAGGGACAGCCATGCCCGTGGGTCCCCGCGCCATCTAGTGTCCTACCGAAGCGGGACACGGTGGGGGGACAGCAGTGGGACCCCCATCCCGCCGGGCTCCAGTGTGTTCAACCTCCAGCTGGGCATTCTGCCCGCTCCAGTTTTTATTCCCAAAAAGACTTTAGCGCCTGCTCGGCCTGACAAAGCACGACCTGCACCCAAGGGCGGTTAAACCTGCTGGGACTCCCACGGCCGGACACTCATGGTCACCCCAGAGGATGAAATCCATGTCCTGGCTCTGTGGACTGGGACCAGAGGTGCCAAAAGGAGTGACCAAAACCAGTCAAAACATCAAAAATACTGTTAGGAGCTTGAAATGAAGCCAGTAGTATTCACAGGATAACGTCAGCGCAATCAAAACCTGCACAGAGAGCACAGTTCACAACCTGTCTGGTTCCTGTGTGGATCTATCACGGCTCTCACAGCTGGGGCTGCAAAATCATTTTCCAGTGAACACAAAGGGACCAAGGAATTATTTGTTTTTAACTTCAGACAAGCAGGCTGCTGGCAGAGGTACAAGGAACAAATCTACACCATTCCAGAAAGTTATTTTATTTTACAAATAAAATTATTAATTTGTAACAGAGCAGTTAAAGGAAATTCAGACAGAGACTGAAAAGAAGCCGTTTGTTTGCTGCTCTTCTCTAAACCATTTCTATATTAATATTTCCTAACTCCAGTTTTGTGCTTTTAGACTGCTAATGAACCGTGATCTGGCATTTCTATAAATATTTAATAGCCCTTAGTGTGGCCCCTGAGTCTCTTCATTAGAGTTATTCCTAATAATCTGCATGCTGGGGATATCAGATACGCTGTGCTGTATTTTGCGGGGTTTTCCCTGGAACTCTGTTGAAAACTGCTGGACTAATGAGCAAATGCCATCTGGTCCGGGGGATTTGTCACTGATCGTTTAGCAGCGTGCTCGTTCTGCGATTCCTCTAATGAACAATTCGACATAAATCATCTGTTCGGCAGCCTGATACTGGCAAATAACCTGCAGAAGAGGGGCAGCCTCTCTGCTCAGAATTTAAAACGTGCTCCGCTGTTTGCCAGGAGCCGGATCCTCAGCACCGACCGGGCGCTCCAGCCACGAGAGGGGGCTCGGAGAAGGCGCAAAGAAGCCAAGGAAACACCTCAGCTCAATATATTCAGTTTGTTTTGGCTGCATCGCCGTCCCCATGGGCAGCACATGGAGGTCAGGGACCCGCTGGGCCTGGTGGCTGTCATGACAGTGTCACTGTGTCGCGATAAAGCTCCACTCGCAGAGCTGGTGCCACCTGTGCGGCCACTTGCCTGGGGACAGCCAGGCTCTGCGTTTAATGATGGAAAAACACTGGAATTCGCCTCTCTGGAAGCTCAGTGCTGCACGACCTCTCTGCATTTGTTATCATGGGGGTATAGTAGATAAAATAATCTTGAGGAGTTTAGGCTAAAGCTGGAGTCGCCATCCCCGGAGGGGTTTAAAAGGCGTTTAGACGAGGTTCTTAGGGACATGGGTTGGTGCCGGGGTTGGGTTATGGTTGGACTCGATGATCCTGAGGGTCTCTTCCGACCGAAATGATTCTATGTTTCAGCGTCCTCCTGGCCGCCTCAGTGGCACCTGCGCGGGCAGGAGGGGCAGCTGGACCTGCCAGATCCGGCCCGTTTTCCCCGTCAGACGGGGCTCTGCGTTGTGTTTCTCCTCACTCTCCCCGCCGCGCCCGTCGCCATGGCCCTGTGGGGGCTGCCCCGGCGCCCCCTGCCCCGCTGGCGGGCGCACGGCCGGGCGGCGCCGGCTCCTCACGCCGCGCACCGCGGCCCCCGCTCGGCGGCGGGAGCGGAGGCGGCGCGGCGGGCGGGCGCTGCCATGGCGGCCGGGCGGGAAGGCGGGCGCGGGGGCCGCTGGGAGTTGTAGTCCGGGCGGCGCCCAGGTGCGGCGGAGCGCGGGGCCCGCCGGGAGAGGCTCCCGCCCCGCGGGCAGGTGCGGCTCCGCCCGCGGGAACTACATGTCCCGGGATGCCGCGGGGCGCGGGCGGCGCGGGCGCGGCGGCCGTGGGGGCGTAGCGAAGATGGCGGCGGGGGCGCTGCGCCCCGCTCCCGGCTGAGGCGCCGAGCGCTCCCTGCGCCTCAGTGCGGCGGCGGCGATGTCGGAGCCGGAGCACCTGGGCGGGAAGCGGGCCGAGTCGGCGCGGCTGCGGCGGGCCGAGCAGCTGCGGCGCTGGAAGGGCTCCCTGACCGAGCAGGAGCCGGTGGCGGCGGGGGGCGGCCGGGGCCGGCACCGCGGCGCCGGGGGGTCCCGCGTCCGCTTCGAGGAAGGCGCCGTGTTCCTGGCCGCCTGCTCCAGCGGGGACACCGAGGAGGTGAAGCGACTGCTGGGCCGCGGCGCCCGCATCAACACCACCAACGTGGACGGGCTGACAGCGCTGCACCAGGTACCGGGGGAGCCGGGCCCGGGGGGGGCGGCCCGGCGGGCCCTTCCCTGCGCCCGCCGCCGGCTGAGGGAGCGGGAGGGGCACCGGCTGCGGCCCCTCAGCCCCGGAGCTGGGGGGGGACGAGGATTTGGGGCGCTGCTGGCGGAGGGGGAGGGCAGAGCGGTACCTGCAGCACCGGGAGTGGGTTGTTTATAAACAAAGCCATGACAGAAAGCTTTGATCTCAGCCTCATCCTGCATATTTAACCCGTGTCTGAAGCACAGACCTAATTCAGAGGCGAGCGTGGTAGCGTATTCCAGTTGAGCAGCTTGATGCACCGAGTTCTCACAGGGATATTAAGCAGCTTAATTAGCAAAATAAAGCGTTGGGCTGGCAGAGCTGCGAGCCTGGTTAGGGTGGCCAATTTATTAATTTTTCTTTTAAAACTTCTGACTCTGTGCCTGGGCTCTGCTGAAATAACAGAAAATTTCCCGCCGGGGGTGCAGTGTTTGCAAGGTCAGAAGCGTCTCGTTGGCTCCTGTGTTTGTGTTATATCGGAGTTGCCTTGAAACTGCCCAGACTGCTCTTCAGCAGCCTTTGCAGAGACCAGAGAGTGCCCGCGTCTCAGATAAGCAACGTAGGTTCTATTAATAATCATCCAAATGTGCTGAAGAACATACAGAAGTGGTCGCCTTGCCCGTCTCGAAACATGTGCTGGGTTTCATCTGTAGCTTTTGCTGTTGTGCAAATGAGCAGGAATGTCGGGGAGCCTGTGAAATTCCTGCCCGTTAATGTTGGGAAACCTGTTGCTACCTCAGACTGATTCAGAATTTAGCAGGGCATGTGAAATCAGTGTCCCGGATTGTTGCATCTGGTCAGCGAAATGAATCAGATTTGAATCTGGGCCAGCCTCGGCAAGAGAATTCTTTTAGCTCAAGATCTTGTAGATTAAGCATGTAGTATAGTGACGGGACCGGGGGAAGAAGCACAGCCCAGGAATAACATCTGGAAATAATGTGTTTGTAAAGAATAATGCTTTAATAGCACAAATAGCAGGACAGTAATTGAGATGATTAGATTTTCTTCTTTGCTGGTAATATTGAACTGGAGCACTTGGGACGTTTAAAAGCTCGGTTCGTGAGCTCGCTTGCTCGTGGCTGTCAGTGAACAAGGAACGCTGATATTTGTTCATTTTGTTCTGTAGTTACAAAAATAAATTATGAAGCAAAGACCATAGGAACTTACAGGCCATCAGGTTGAATGAGACTTCAGTTGGCAAAGCAGAGAACTTTGTAATGGCTCAGCGTTTTGGGTTTTTTTTTGGTGTAGCAATAGAAAATAAGTTGTGCTGCTTAGGTAATCTCCAATACAGCGTGTCTACATTTATTATCAGATCAATAAAGGATTCTGTAGACACTGTTAAAATCCAGTTATTGAAAGCATTTTGACAAGCGGGAGGGCTGAATCTAAGGGGGGCAGACGCGCGGTAGGGTTGGGATGGCTTCATAAGGGTTTTCCAGTCGGGATTGATTCCCAGCTGCTCAGGAGTATCCGGGTGTCTTGCTGATGCACGTAATGTGACTCTTGGCCCAAAGTGTCTTGTGAAGTGCGTTGGACTCATCGGACAATGGGTGATTATCTCAGCAAGGTCAAACTTCTTTCGAGCCGTGTATTGAGAAGCAGGCTGCAAATATAATTCTGTATACGTAAAGAACAGCATCTTAGGAGCTGAATATCGGGTGACATTGGATGGTAACGCCTAAGGCTTGATACTTGGAAGAGCTTTTAGATGAGTGAGTAGTCAAGCAGATGCTGGCTGGACACACAAGAAACTTTTCAGAAAGGGAGGTTGACTTTACTTTGAATTGAATAAAAGCTTTATTCCAATGTCTTCTTTATCACTGAACATGTCCAAAATATATATGTTTTCATATTACTTGAGGAATTAAACTGTCTATGGTGAGGTGTCAGCTGAGGTGCAGTTAGGTTGAGGGTCCCCAGAGTACTGGTTGACAAATGAAATTAATGTAGTACGTGAGGATTATTTTTAATAACTTCTCTTAATATTAGATACATAATATTATGAGATACAGGCCAGATGGTGGTGACTGTCTGCTCCCGTTTAATACTTGTAAAATTGAATGGCCATGCAGTGAGGAAAGCAGTTGGAAAGAGTTTGTTTTGTTGAAGGAAAGACTGGGCAATTTTCTTTTTATTTGGTTAAAGAACTTGCTATTAACTACAAGCAAATGTCTTTTTTGGGTAACGGAAGGGTTAACAAAGTCAATTGACTTAATTTGTCAAGAGTCGGCATCTGCTTCTACAAAACCTAAGGCCAGTCTTAGGAGCTGGCTTAGTTTGTTTGAAGTGCCCCAAATGATGTGTGGCGTTCAACAAAGGTAAAATTACACTTTCTCTAATTTCTGGGACTAAGAACCATTGTGTGCTTTCTTGCTGGCTGAGAAGCTGGCTTTGCTATCTGTAACTATGAAGCTGTATTTTGAAAATGACTTTTTAAACGACAAGTGGTATTTCTGAGCCTCCAGCCTGTGTCGTCCTCCTCTTCGGAGGCATCAGGTGCAGCATAAACCTACACGAGTGGCCAGTGTCCGTTATCTGGGCTGTGGCTTCGGTTATACGTGTTATCTTTAGGGCCTGCGGAATGCTTTTGGATGAATGTTAATCCCTTATTATCAGTGATTAGCTTAATTAATTGAATATAGTGTATTTTTGGCAATGGTTTTGTGTCTAACACAGGATGGGGAGATAGCAGCTAAATGTGAGTGAAGAACTAGAAGTCATGGAGAAAACTGCTACCAGTGGGTGAAACAAGTTATTGGTCACAGCTGCACTTGTGTAGTGTTTGCAGATGGTGGAAGCAGAGATGAAACACTCTCTTCCTCCTGAGCGACAGATGGAACCCAGGAGTAGACTTGACAAAAAATGAGTCGTAAGGGAAAACAAATCTGACACTTCTGGTTGGGACGGCATCTCCATGTGTAATAGGCGATGCTCGACTGTCTTTAAGCACCGGTTCACAAATGATGACAACAGGGAAGATGGTAAATCATCAAAGGGCAGACAGAGGATAAACAAGCTCTTTCCCTTTTGCCTGTTCCACGGGGAAGTGAGTTGCTCATGAAATGACTCCCGAGTTTCTCTCTTATTGTGGCCTGCCCGTTGCTTTTGGCTTATTTTCAGGTGCTGTGCAGCTGTAGTAATTCAGAAGCTGCTTCATGAGAATTCAGGTACTTTGGCCGGTGATGCTGGGTTGGCAGCGGAGGCTGTGACCTCTCTGGCACTCCCACTTCACGTTATTCCTGCTTTGGAGCCAGAGCTGTAAAACTGCCGGCATGCCTAGTCGCTCTTCAGAGCTTTATAGGGTGACATCTGTGTCAGACTAAGACTGGCCAAGTTTTGGTTGCTGCTCAACAAATTAGCCCCCTTTGCCCATTTCCAAATGTTCTGTGCAGTCCCAGCAAAGCAGGAGGCAGCAGGATTTTTGGACAGTCCAAAACCACAGCCGGGGGTAACGTGGTATGGATCACTCTCCCTAATCCCAGCGGTCTGGAGACTTTTGGGGGAAGGTGCTGACTCTGGAACAAAATCCACGAGATGGAGGGGAAGGGAGAGAGGATTCCTGTGTGGATTTGTGCTTTTTCTAGCTAGGACATCACTGAGAGCAGGAGCGAAGGGCTGGAACTGCAGCGGTGCCTGAAGCAGCCTGCATTTGTTTTACAGGAGAACTAAGATAAACCCAACAGTCATTACCCACACCGAGCACTCAGCAACAGCTTCTAGAACTATCTTAATCACCAAAAGGTAAAATTAATTTGTGCCTTGAAATGCAAGGACATAACATATGGTGGCATGAAAACTCTAGAACGAAGCGTTCAGGTACTACATACCCATATGGTTGGGGCGACACAGCTGCACTTTAAGGTAGTTTACCTTCTGATCTTTTAATCGGTGATGATAGTGTCCTACATCAGGCTGCATTTTTGAAGATTGGGTGGCTGTGTTGCCTAAAAATACATCAGTCCTAGGAAGAGGAGGTTATCTAGGGAGAGTCATACCTTTTCCACCACCCTCGGCAAAGTTTCTTTCCAAAGGTATGCTTCTGCCAATGAAAATAGAAGTTGCAAGTACTGTATTTAACGCTGCTCATCAAACTGAAATCTGACACTGTCAAAAATAGGGTTTATCACTAGGGTAAATGAATACTTTTTTGGGGGTTTCACTTATAAGAGAGAATACAATAGTATGCACTCTAAAGTGTGGAAGCTTGGAAGCTACTTGCAGTACATGGGGAATTGATTCAACAAAGCTAGTTGAAATATGAAGTGCTGTTTTACCAACCTAATGCCTTTATTTTCTTGCTTTTGGCTTACTCAGTCCCTTTTTTGGCTCGATGTTTTGTCCCTGTGGGTTAGTTCAATTGTCTGTCCCTTGCATCTCGATTTCCAAACAATCTCCTAAGTGGGCAGAATTAACTCTAGACTAAACAAGCTAACCTTGAACTGAGAGGAGTGAGAGCCTTGGGGAACCTTGCAGCATTTGGAGGGAATTTTCCTTTGGTTTGGGGCAGTTTGTCACCTGGTTAGTTGGGCTTTGGGAAACTGGAGCCAGCTCAGCTACTGGATGCTGGGAGGAAACTTACTCTGGTTTAGTAAGTAGATAGATATTTGTGATGGGAAATGTGCATCTTCATTGTTTCCTTCCTCAGGCTCTGCTTATGCTGTCTAGTGATTAGATGAGTCAAGCTCCCTTGCTCCCCGTAAACAGCGAGCGAGTGAAGTGATAAGATTTTCAGCTACAACTTCCTTTATGGCAGCAGCTACAAGTGAGACCTGGGTCCCTTAATGCTGCCTGTGGAAAAGTTCTCATCTCTACATCTGTGCAGAGCCCTGGCCCTGTGTGGAAATCCTTGGGAAGCGAAGGTATTTTAGGGAAAGCTTGTTATACTCAACACACGCTGAAAGCTTTCTGCCTTTTGCAAATAAAACTCTTGAGGCTGTGTTAGAGGTGGAGACGAGTCCTTAATGCTGCACCGTTGTCTGAATCAACAATGGTCGATGGGATTGAAGGCCAGCTCAGCAGAAAATGCAGGAACAAGCGATGAAGGCAGCGCCTGGAGCAGTCGCTGCTCCGAGCCGTGTCTCCCCTTGGTGTGGCCAAAACGTTAAAGGCAGCGTCTGTGTGCAGAACTCTCTGCACTGTCACCTAGATGAAACTACCGTCATCCTGGTATTGTTTTTGCAATTTATAATGCCTCTTGCTTATTTTAGCGGTGAGCGTTAGGGGCTGGGAGCTGTTTCTATTCCAAACAGGTTTAGAGGCTTAGAATTCAGATTAGGTACTGCGGGGCTTGCAAGACATCTTAAGTGCTGTGTATTGTAATATACTGAGGTAATAACTGACTAATATTAAAATATAAGACTTGAATAGGTATGCGAGCTCTCAACTGAGGATTCATATATACCATAAGTCACAAAGGCCTGTCAGACAGTGCATATTAGAACAATCGTTTTAAGAAGGTTGGGAGAGGGGAATATTATGTAAGTGGTTGTATAAATTGAGAATTTTTTAATTCCTAAATTTTGAATACAAACAAGGGCAAGGGGAGCATTAACTACTCTGAAACGTCTACTCTGCTTCTTAAAAAACAGGGTTAGCGCTCAGGGCTGGGATAAAACCGGATCGAAAGAGAAACCCAGACCCTTTTTGTGGAACAGCAGCCCCCACTCTCCAGTCGCGAGCTCTCGGAATGAGCCAAGCGTTTGACCTGGTGATAATGGTATGGCCCCAGCACGCTGAAGGTGCCCAGTTGGAAATCCTGGGATGTGAGTCTGCGGTTTATTTTCAGCTGTCCTTCTGGCGGGAGGTGCAACAGCTGTCCCTGCAATCTCCTTTCTTGGGCTGCAGCAAACTGATCTGCGCGGGGTGGAAGGTGCGGGAGGAGCTGGTCCCTCTCCCTTAGAGCGAACAGCTCCATGCGTCAGAATTTCAGGGGAGCTATTGGTGGGGATTAAGGTGCTTGTTTTCCTGGGGTTCACTCAGCAGGAGTGGATTTAACGCGCCTGTGCAGGGAAACGTTTTCAAGGTGCCGTGAGCTCCTCGGGAATGGGGGCGAAGCGATGTGCCTGCACCATGGCTGCGCAATGAGCTCCAGCTGCACGGCTTGGCGGTGCCCGATTTAATTCCTCCCTTTGCTCCAGAGATGTGTCTCTTACTGTGGTGCAACATGACCATTCTTAAATACTTCAAATGTGTTTTTCAGAGGTTGCTTTTCTAGATTGTCAGGCTAGTGAGAATGATCTCCCGCGCTGCTGACAGCCGAATCCCGACAGTCAGGCCTCCCTTTACTCATCAAGCTGTTGACAATCATGAACATCAAAATTCTTGATTCAGACACCTACGCAATTTCTCATGACAGCGTTCATTCGAAATAATTACAACGCACGGTACTTAGAAATGACTGGTATTTTAGAAAATACATCTGTGTGCGCTTTTGTTAAGTGTTTTCACATTAAACAGATTTTTGAAACATCAGTCTCCTTGTAACTTCGAACCCTCAGCTTAGATATAGTCTTTGCTCATCTGAAAATAACTGGAAAAATCACTCTTTAAGAGTAAATAGTGGGGGGGGTTTAATGCTCTTTTTTCTTAGTAGCTTGTTTGCTGTATCTAGAAAAAAAATAGAAGGGTCTTAACTTGTAAGAGTCTCACTAGAAGTGTTTCCATAATACAATAAGCTGACCTTGTAGAGGGACACAAGCCATTTCAGCATTGCTTCTCCAGCATTCAGCCTTGCTCATAAATCTTTGTGAAATGTACAGAATGCAGAATGACCACCTGCCATTCGCCTTTTATGTGTCGCTGCCTTTTCAGGGTAAAACTAAACCTGGCCCCTCTCCGGTGCTCCGAGCCGGAGCATTGATTTGCCACAGCGATTGCTCACCATCCATTTCTGGAATCTGTCTGAAGCCACCTCCTATTTATAATTTGTCATTCCTCGCTGTCTTAGACAGTTAGTGCGATTTCCTTACAAAGCTTTATGCTTCTTTACATCTGAAATCATGCGATAGCAACAACTCGTAGTATCGGGCTTTGTCTGAACTCAGCTGCTGGTTTAGCAAGAGGTGAATGGGTTAGTGAACTCATGGGACTTTGTGTGTGGCCTCTGCTGGCCTAAGCTGGCTTATGTCTGTTTAATTTGGCCTTGTAAATATAATACCATAACCCGAACGGATGTAAACCAGCTTGGAGCTGGTAGGGCCTGCACATGGAGCTGCCCCGAATTAACCAAACTGGTTTTGTGCTTGAATCGTTGGCATCGTGCGGTACTGCTGCCATGGTTTTGTTCTCAAGTCAAAGTATGAAGGAGAGTTTCTCTTCCCAGGATTTGGATTCACATGAATTGTCAGCCTTACGGAAAACAATTATTAGTTATGGATTCATCTTTGAGTGACTTGATACTCCGTGCGAGACATGTTAATAGGGACTTCTGCCTTGGAAATTGTTGGGGTGGGTGAACTCTAACCCAGCTGTGAGTAATGGGGCTCGATTTAAGTGTTTTGGTGCAGCCAGGACACTGCTCTGAGCGGCAAGGTTAACAGAGACCCATCAGAACACTTCCCTTAAATACTGTTGTGGTTTTGGAGGATGAAATGTTCTAATTTTTAATCTAACAAGCCATTTTTCTACCCCGTTTGCTCTCTGTATGCGAGATGACATGCTCTCCAGTGCAGACAGCTTGGCTGTTTTTGTGGAGAACGACCAAATCTGAGCAAACTGGTTGCATTAGCACAGCGCACACCTGTGCAGGAAGAGGTGCACATCCTGAGCCCGGACAGGAGTTTAGCGGCACCCGTGACACTCACACAAATACTACACACTTGCCAAGTGTCCGATTGATTATTATTTTTTTAAAGCAATGTGCTCATGGCAGCAGAAGTTCTGTGCTAGCAAACCACATGCTCTTGCCTCAGTATTTTAGTGAACATCGCAAGTGATCATAGAATCGCAGAGTCATTTTGGTTGGAAGAGCCCCTCAAGGTCACTGAGTCCAACCGTTCCCCCACCCCTGTCCCTGCCCCATGTCCTGAGAACCTCATGTCCGTCTGTCCAGCCCTCCAGGGATGGTGACTCCAGCACTGCCCTGGGCAGCCTGTTCAATGCCCCACAGCCCTTTGGGGAGGAAATGTTTTCCTACACTTTGCATTAATATAACCATTTAAGTTTCCAAAATTGATTACACTGACAAAGATGCTTTCAAAGCAACTTTGTAGCACAAGCAAAGCGCTGCCTTCCAGCCTATTACCACAGCATTTTCCTTTTGTCTGTGGTGCAGGAGGTAGATTTTAAGCAGTCTGCAGCAAGTGTTTCAAGCAGAATTATGAATCCTGAGCTGAAGTAGAGAAGGTTAGAAAGTGCTGCTGACTTGCTACCAAAGCAGGTAGCATCTCGGTTCAAACTTCAGAGCTGGTTTATCACTTGGTGCTGGCTTTCAGTTCTTGTCTTGCTTCGTGCTTCTTTACTGCGTTCTTAGGAAGCCGACTGAACTACACCGTGCTCCAGCCAGCTCAGCTTACTCCGTGCTGAAGTTCTCATCGGTCTTGTTAGCTTTGGGGGAAACTGTACCATGTGCAAGCTTTGAAAGGTCCAAGTTGTGTTTAAAACTACTGTCCCAAAGACTTTTAAGAAGCAGAAAGTCAATGCCATGTGTCAGAGGCTCTTCCAGACAGTTATATTGATAGTCCATAAAAGCGGTTATCTTGACTGCCTCTCATCTGTCTGCTCTGCCTCCCTGAGAACTCAGCAGGGCTTTTTCTGCAGAGTATTCTCTCCCAGGGCACGACTTCCCATTTGTCTTGGTTGACCTTCACAAGCTCTGTCAGGCTACTTCTCCAGCCTGTGTGAAGGTTCTCCTGCCCCAGCCACACCAACCGGTTTGGTATCACATGCAAACTTGTTGAGAGTGCTCCCTGTCCCATCATTGCTGTTGATCAAGTCTGTTAATAAAGACATGGAATTGTATTGACCCCAGTATCAACCCTGAGGGCTGCCACTGGAGACCAGCTGCCAGCTGGACCCTGATATTCCAGACCATTTTCCATCACCTTTTCATCTGCTTCTGTAGTCCAGCTCTTGCCAATCTGCCTGTTAAGAATACTGTCAGGGATGGTGTCAAAGGTGTACCGTGCTTGCTCTGTTGTCATCCACCCAGCCAGCTTGTCATCCTGGAGGGCAATCAAATTGGGCAAGATTTGCCACTGGTAAATCCACGGGGGCTTTTCCTGGTCGCCACCACCTCCTGCATGCTGCTGGAAATAGCTTTGGGAAGCCTTTCCAGGGATAAGGTGGGACTGACAGGCCCAGAGTTCTGTGGATCCCTCTTACGTGATGGGCGGTAGTTCATGTCATCGGGAGCCTCTCTTTGTCACCACAACCTTTGAAAGATGACAGTGACTCTGCAGTGACATCAGCCAGCTCCTCCTCAGCCGTGTCTGCATCCTGCCTGGTTCCAAAAGCCATCTGTGGCCATTGCTTCCCCTTTATTCCCCATTGGGGCCCCGGTGCTGTACAATGGAGCTGCCAGGACCAGTCTGCTTGTCCTGGGAACTGTCCATAGCCTGTTCCTTCTGGCACGTGTACCCGTTGTGTCGCACCAGCTCCTGCAGTGCTCCTGTACTCGTGTGCGCTGCAGGAGACTTCAGTCTCGCTTGCCTGTAGCTCTTTGCAGCAGCTGTCAGACACTCCTGTGCACAGCAAACTAAACATTTCTGGGGCATTTTCTTGATTTCCTTATCTCACTGATTTTTTGTTGTTGTTGCTCCTTCTAAAAAATTTAAGTTTTAAGGTGAGGTCCCTGCCGGGAGGGAAATAGGAGGGGTTCTTTCTAGTTGACTTGTCTTTTAACTTCTTCAGAGTTCAGTCTTGCAGGAACACAGCTAGTGAGCAGTTGCTGTCATTTCATACCTGCGATGCCTCCCTTGCTTTTTGGTGCAAACTTGCACGATGACTTAACCCACGATTCGAAACTGCTTATCTGTTAGCACCAGTTCAGTTCGCAGGCATGTCGTGACCTCTTTTCTTCAGGAGTAGACACGCAATAAGAAGTACTGCCAGGTACTATCTCCCAAGGGAGATGCTGATTGTGGATTTCTGTTTCTCACTACCACTTTGGTAAATACTTCTTAACCATCTTGCAATGCAGACGTCAGTGGCTATTAAGGCTAGGGGTATTCTCTTATCTTTCTTGGCTGCTGTAATTTTGTTAATGGGCTTAGTGATCATCTTCCAGTTGCTGAGGAATGCTTCTTGCTGCTGCCATGTGCAGAACGGCTGACACTGGAGCAAATGCTTGATAAAGCGAGCTGAACTGTCATTTTTGGCTTGTGAGTCTGCTTTAATGGAACCATTTTTACTTTCAGTTGAGCTACTGATTGAACCACCACTGCACTTTAAATTTGAGCTGTTGCTCAGTGCCATCGGAGTCTGGAAGGGGGTGCAGGGGGCACTGGGGTACGATTGGGCTATGGGGGGGTGAGTAGCTGTAGCTGTTGCCAGCAGCCCATGAGTAACGGCTGCTCCGTCCCTGTGGATCAGCTGCAAGAGTGAGCAGCCATAGGCAGCAGGGCTTAGCTCGTGTCCTTGCACAAAGCATGACTTAGGGCCCAGCTTTGCTTAACCTGAGCATCCACATGAGCTTGTGGAGCGTCGGCCGGGACTCTCCAGCCCGGTGTGCCCAGCCTGCCCGAGCAGATGGACACACTGCCCTGGGGAGCGGGTTGAAGCAGCTTGGGGTGCCAAACCTGGGTACCGGCAGAGCGCCGCTCCTGCTGGCGTTGGGGAAACCTGCCTGGTGGGTATGACCAAGCAGCACCCGTGATTTGTAGACCGGCCTTTCTGCAAGCAGGGCAGCGAGGGGAGAGCGAGTTTTGGCAGCTTAAGTCCCACCCTTGGGCCAAGCTGAATATCCTCTGGCTAGGAGGAGAAGGAACCGGTGAGGAAAACAGCACTGTTGACAACTTATTGCTCTGTATTCCTCTCGATAGCCCTGGGTGGGATCCAGCTCCTGTTTGTTTGCTGTTCCTGCTCAGTCCCACTGTGCGCCGGCTGCTCTGAATCCCCGCGCTGTGGGTGCTGTGATCTGGACACATTCTGCACCAAAGTGCCGCTCCAGGGGTTTTGAGCTTCTTTCCAGTCCCCGTGTCACTCGCGTACCTGCTGCCATTTGTTTCGCAGACCCGCTGTCACTTGGGGAACACTGAAAGCTGTAGGAGTTCCCTGCAGTGTCTGCACTTTTTACCGCCCCAGTGCGAGGGGCCCCAGTGAGAGCCTGGGGGTGTTGGACCTCCGGGCAAAGGCTCGATACCTCCAGCTTTCAGGTGTGATGATCCGCACCTCCCCTCCCAGAGTTTGCTGCGTCCCTTCCCCGCTCACACGCGTGTTCTCGGTCTCGGCTCCGACACATGGAGCTGGAAGGTGGTGGAGATTGAGGAGGTGAGGTGGGTGAGTCAAGGCGAGTCCATTTGCTGCAGACAAGTGGAACCTATGCAAACTTCTGCATAGCGTGTCTATGGAACGGGGGGACTTTCAATGGGGAAAATTGAAAAGTGACGATATGGTGGAATTTAAGTCCTAATGATTTCAAAATTGAAAGAATGATACATTGTTCCTTGTGACATACCGTCTTTTGTGTGGGGTGGCCCGTGTGCTTTCTCCTCTCTATGATAGATCACTGGAATAGATACATGCTATGTTCAGGAAGCACACAGTATCTTATTTTTTTTCCTGGGGAGTATTAGGAGAATCTGAGTCTTGGATCCAGCTCAACTAAATGGTTTCAAATGACAAATCTGTCCCAGTTTTGCCATTGTGCGCTGAACAGTTTTGCACCGCTCCTCAGCGAGTCACTGAGCTGTTATCTGTTGTGTGTAACCTGTCACTTAAACCAGCGAGCAGAGGCGCATCCCTGCAGCGGGACCATGTCACAGGGAGGTGACAGTTGTGTGTGCTGCTGGTTCCCAAAAGGGACTCCAAGGAGAGCCTGGGAAATGCTAAACCCAAAGGAACCAACAAGCACGTGGAGGGGAGGAATCCAGGCGAGGTGGTACGGCTGGATGTCCAAAATGCCTTTGACAGGGTCTCTCTACAGAAGGCCTAAGAAACAAAGCTGTTGTGAAATAAAAAGAGGTGTTATCATTGATTAATCACTGTCTGAAAGAGATATAACAAAGGCCGGGAGTAAGAGATGAGTTTGCAGGAGGAAGAGGAGTTATCCTGTGTGTATCTCCGCACACCCGAAGGGGAGACGGAAAAGGGAATAAAGAGCGAGGTAACAGTTTGTCCATGGTGCTGCATATTCAGGGTAGTAAAGTGAAAGCTGGCAGGGGAGGGTTTCACAATACTGGCTAATTTGCTGATAAAATGGCAGGTGAAATTTGGTCGGTAAATGGGAAGTAATGCTTATGGGGAAACAGTGGATTCCAGTCCAGCTTTTACAGGCTGGAAGAGGTTTTCTGAGGCTTTAATGTGGCACTAGAGAAGTACTGCAGTGTGTTAGAAAGCAAATAAAACATTAGGAATTCTTAAGAAAGGAATAAATAAAGTAGAAGTCATAAAGCCAGTATAAGATCATGTTATACCCATCTGTACACTAGTACGTGCGGTCTTCTTTCTACCATCTCAAAAAATATATCAGTCAATAGAAAGATATGGGAAATAACAGTGAGGTGATCAAAGGCATGGAGTGATTTCTGTACAAGGAAAGATCAACGCTGTCTGTGAATCTTTTTCACTGGTGGAAAGCCACAAGCACTGAGGTACCCACAATTACCCATGAGATATGACTAGGCATGAGTTTATTTTCTCCCAAGAAGGAATTAAAGGACATCAGAATTTTCAAACAGTTTTCATCCAGTGTAAAATTCGGCTGTGGGACTCATTGCTTTAGGACATTGTGCCGAAAGCTTAGATATGTTCAGAGAGTCCTTGATGGGTGTAAATTCAAACTAAGCTAGAGATCGCCGGGCTCCGGGACGGTATGGCAGGGAGATCCCCTCTATGGTATACAGAATAATTAAAAAGGCATTATTTATTCCAGATTGGAGCCAAGAAGAGAAATAAGATAGGGCAGAATTAAGAAGGTCAGATACCTTCTCAAATGTTAAAGCAATAGGTTTAAAATGAAAATGTAGCGATTTTGAGAAGGCATTGCGTAAATGGTGGGCGGTTATGCTTTGTATTTAATAGGCAATTCTGTTGAGATTTTAGGCATCTTGAAGATTGTATTTCAAAGCATCCTCTAAACGAGAAGAAAAATAGGTATTAATGTATGTATGGGATATCACCTTGCTAATCCACGAGGGTTTGAGCCTGTTTCTGTTCCTGGCTTGCAGCAGCCTGAACTGATAGATCTGATAGACCAACAGATTTAGGTGTTCTCACAAGGAAGGATTTCATGTTTTCTTCATGATTTGCACTAACTTTTCTTCCCTGGATGACTGACAAACAAGATGTGACCTTCGCAGCCCTAAAGGGTTTTACATGGGTATCGCTCGAGTTATTCCGCACAAGCGCTCCCTCCCGCTGGAAAAGATAAGCGGTGAATTAGTCTGTCTCTTGGTGAGGGATTGAGGACCGTGCCAACCTGTGCACCAGCAGCGCCGAGCTTTCCACTTCACAGCATATTGCGTGAGTTATTTTTGATCCCTTATTAATAGAAGGAGCCCTGTGCTTATGGCCAAATATTGTCTTATAGCTATTTTGAGTATCGGCTTGTCTACAGCTCAGCCGCTCCACAGAATTCATTCTTTTCCATTTAGTTTAGGTGCTGTTAATCTTTAAGAAAATTGCTCAGTGTTGCAGAAAGTGAGCGAGGAACAAAGAATCGATTGTAGCCGCTGGGAGGGAATCCATGTGCTGACATTTTGCCCGGCTTCCTGCACATTGTGCTGGCCGCTTAAAAATTCAAGGCCTGGCCAAAACAAGAACTGCTGCATTAGGGAAAATAAGACATTTTAATGTAATCTGATTGCAGGGTTATCTTTTCAAATACAGCGTTATGGTGATGTAACCCTCAGTCTTGGAAATGGGGGGATACCTGGTGTTGACAAAGCTGCCAGGTCTTTATTGGTTTAAGTCTTTTATTTGTTGTCAGTGACCAGGGACCGCTCACCCTGCTCCAGTCTGGCTAAGCTGCTTTCCTAACCCGTTGGCTTCTTTGAGCAGCGCTTTGATAGTTCTGCTTCCGTAGCACCATGCTGCAAGCTGCATCTTTTCCTCTACCGTTGGTGTGGCTTTTTGGCATTTGCTCTTTGCGGGCCGGCGTCTGGCGCTGCAGCAGAGCACGGAAAACCTGCACGGGGGCACGAGTTGAGCGGAGCTTTATTCCAAAGCCGGTTAACTCATCCAGTCCTAAACATCCTCGCGAAGAGCTCGTCTGTGCTCCCCCTGGGACCTGCTCCTTAGCACTTGGGAAGCGTCTGTCCCAGTTCCACTTTCTTCCAAATGAAACCGATTCTTTGTTTTCCTCCTGTTGCAGTTGCTTTCCTTTCCGTACCAACCTTCCCACGAGTGGAAGGCTCTATTCTCCTCCAGCTTTTTTCCTTTTACATAGATACAGTAAAGCTGGCTTTATTTAACCTTTCCAACCAGCTGATATCTTCTAAACTCCCAGTGAGCCTTGTTGTTCTCTTCTGGGCTTCTTAGGACCATGTTGCTTTCAAATGGAATGTGGTGCTTCAGTGGAGAGCTCTCCAGCCCAAAAATAATGTTCTTCAGGGCCTTACAACCAGTAGTTGTCTGTAATGTATTCCAGAATGAGATTTGCTTTCACAGAATCCCAGAATGTCAGGGGTTGGAAGGGCCCTGGAAAGCTCATCCAGTGCAATCCCCCCATGGAGCAGGAACACCCAGATGAGGTTACACAGGAAGGTGTCCAGGCGGGTTGGAATGTCTGCACAGAAGGAGACTCCACAACCCCCCTGGGCAGCCTGGGCCAGGCTCTGCCACCCTCACCAGGAACAAGTTTCTTCTCAGATTTAAGTGGAACCTCCTGTGTTCCAGTTTGCACCCATTGCCCCTTGTCCTGTCACTGGTTGTCACCGAGAAGAGCCTGGCTCCATCCTCCTGACACTCCCCCTTTAGATATCTGTAAACATGAATGAGTCCCCCTCAGTGTCCTCTTGTCCAGCTCCAGAGCCCCAGCTCCCTCAGCCTTTCCTCACACGGGAGATGCTCCACTCCCTCCAGCATCTTGGTGGCTGCGCTGGACTCTCTCCAGCAGTTCCCTGTCCTGCTGGAACTGAGGGGCCACAACTGGACACAATATTCCAGGTGTGGTCTCCCCAGGGCAGAGCAGAGGGGCAGGAGAACCTCTCTGACCTACTGACCACCCCCTTCTAACCCACCCCAGGTACCATTGGCTTCCTGGCCACAAGGGCCCAGTGCTGGCTCATGGTCACCCTGCTGTCCCCAGGACCCCCAGGTCCCTTTCCCCTACGCTGCTCTCTAATAGCTCATTCCCCAACTTATACTGGAACCTGCTTTCTTCTACAGCAGCACCCCCTGAGTCATTCAGCCACCCCTTAATTACCCAGTGGGGATGGGTAATTAAGAAATGGGGGGACATAAAGCAAAATTAGAAGTGATGTGAAGGAATCTTCACTTTGTTGTGAGAGTGTTTGTCGGGAGAACTTGGAGTCTGGGTTCTGTTCCCTGGCGTTTTCCACCTTCTTCACTTGGATTTCAGCTCACGCTGGTAAAACGTGATCTCTGTGTTTTTGTTGAACAGGAGGGGCAGAGCTCGGCCTTGTTAGTCCGTGCTGATGAGACTTTGAGACGAGCGTTCATGCAGGCTCAAGGTTTCCAGTCTGCACCGAATACTGCAGTTTCCGACCCAAACCGAGTTCCTCAGGTGCAGTCGCATCGTCTCCCGTTCGTGTGTACCACATCTTTTTAAGTTGTGAAGACTAGTTTGTTGTGAAACTCTAGTGCACCATTACATAGGGGCCTAATGAGATTTTCTGGTTTGTTTTGTTCCATTCCAGGTGATTTCTAGCATTTGCTTTGATTTTGGAGTTTGGAGCTGATATTTTCCTACAGCTATTCCTTATAATCCTAGGAGCTTTTTCCTGAATGGCGGTAATAAGCCTTTCATTTTGTTATATGACGTTAGGTGTATTTTTTGCCTGTGATTCACTCCACAGTGATCTGCATTGAATTTCATCTGCCGTTTTCTCACCAGTTGCTCAGTATTATAAGATTCTTCTTTAAGTTTGTCCTTTTCTTTACCCCTTTGAATAGTTCTATCAGGAAATTTTATCACCTCACCAATCACCTCCTCTTCCAGGTCCTTTATTTAGTACATTTGGGAGCACAGAGTCAGGAAAGATTTCTGCAGAGATCTCCAGGAAGAAAATATATCGGGTATTCTGGTCTCCCCATCACAAAATACGTTTAATCGTGTCAGGGTCTTCTTAGCCGTGCAGTTTGTGTCTTTAGGAGCCTGGGGAGGAGCCTTTGGGAAGTCTCTGTGGATTCTCTCACCTGCATATCTCTTGACTTTCTGCTTATTTGCTCTTCGAAGGACTCTGGTATCTTTTTGTCATACAACTTTGTGTCTCTTCCTTCTTCAGCAGACATGGTGATGCACTCAGGACTGAGACTGAGCTGGGCTGTGTCAGCACACTTGCCCTCTCCTAAATTCCTCCTGTTTACCATCTGGGTTATTGAATCATTGGATGGTTTAGGTTGGGAGGGACCTTCAAAGCTCATCTAGTCCAAGCCCAGCCATAAGCAGGGACAGCTTCACCCAGATCATAAAATCATTGCAGTGGAAGAGACCCTCAGGATCATCAAGTCCAACCATAACCCAACTCTAGCACTAACCCATGTCCCTAAGAACCTCATCTAAATGCATTTTAAACCCCTCCAGGGATGGTGACTCCAGCACTGCCCTGGGCAGCCTGTTCCAATGCCCCACAGCCCTTTGGGGAAGAAATTGTTCCCAGATCCAACCTCAACCTCCCCTGGTGCAACTTGAGGCCGTTTGCTCCTGGCGCTTGTTTCTGGGGAAAAGAGACCAACAGTTGCCTTGTCCAGCCTGGCCTGGGATGTCTCCAGGGATGGTTCATCTACCACCTCTCTGGCCAACCTGGGCCAGGCTCTCACCACCCTCAGGGCAACAATTCCTTCCTTGTGCCCAGCCTGAGTTATGGCACTTTGTTTCTGAGGATCGCCTGTGCCACCCACTTGCCAGGCAGACTAATGCGTAGGCAATGCAGTACAACAAACATGAAAATCACCGTCCTCCCACTGGACTTTCACCAGGTTTTGTTTCACTTTAAGGATGAGTAATTGCTGGAGCTCACCAGTGAGCCCAGTCAGCCTGCCTGGCTGCTGCTTCTGTAAATGGCAGTTCCCGAGGTGGAGAGCGCGCTGTGCTTTGCTCCTCCCGCCGCTGTGTGCGTTCGTCGCTCTGTCCATTTCTGGCTACGTCCTTTTTATGGCATCTGCTGGCCGGGCTATGCCACACTTGAAAGGTCCTGACAGAGCTCTCGATCAGGAGCCCGCGCTGGGCTGCTGGTATCTGAACCACGCGGGGCATGTGCAGTGGTAAATGGGTTTACGTTACTCTTGGAAAACATAAAAGTTGGTAGCAGATTTGGTTTTCTGTGATCAAAGCGACCACGGTTCTTGATTAGACTCATTAATGTCACTGAGGAAAGTTGACACCTGAGTTGTGTCCATCTTTCAAACTGGGGAGATCTCTGGTGTCGTGGTTTGACAGTTCAGTGCGCGGCAGCGTCGTTAATACACTTATTACCGTGCTCGGCGACTAATAAAGCAACTCCGTGAGGGTCTAGCAAAGAACTGTCATTCAAGCAGCACTTGTCCCTCCTCAGTGACCTTATTCTACAGATCACTTGCTCTCAATCAGGTATTTGCCAGCACCTCTTGTTCCGTGGGCATCCCCAGGACAGGGTCCCTGATTGTGGGTGTGTGCTCAGGAGCCAGCACTGAATGGGTTTGGTGGTGGTGGCCATGCTGAGATTTGCTTTAGTTTGTTTCCCACAGGATTTAACAACAACAAAAAGGAGGCATTTCCCTATGGATTGAGCAGCCCTAATCGTGTCAAATGAATTTTTTGTCTTCTTATTTTCCTGTGAATCAAGGCGAGTTCATATGTGAACTCCTGTATTCTTCTCCTGCCACTCTAAAAGTACCAGCCATAGTCCAGACCTTCAATCGCTGTGTTTAGATAAGCGTTTTTGCTGTGTTTTAAGAAAATATATAGCTTAACTTCTGCTGCAATAGCGAATTATCTCAAGGTTTCACTAGGATTTGAAAGAAAACATCCCTGTAAAGCTGCACCATGTTTAGTGACATTGCAAATCCGAGTGGCTGCACTGCAAACAGAAACGCTCGCAAAAACCTTCGCGATGGTCCTTGCACAGAAGAAATGTGGAGTCACCTCCTTTTTAGAAAGGTTTCTATACCAAGCAGCCTCTTTGCCCGTCATTCCTTACGCTTCAAAGAAGACCCTGTGCCCCGTGATTGTGCTGCCGTGTCCTGCCTGTGGCCGTTCAGCCACGGGCTCTGGTGCAGGTGGCATCAGAAGAATGGGAAAGGTCCAGAAAACCACTTATTCACTTGAGTGTGAAGACTCTGAGTTGCACGGGGTGGAAAATGACCGAGCAAGCTGCTACACGTCTGTCTAGTGATCGTTTGTGCTCAGCCCCCAGGACCGTGCAGGATGGATACTTTATTTATTTAGCCACTTAAATTTACTTCTCTGTGGTTAGAGATTCAAATTTTCTCAGACTCCAGCGCTGGCAATGAGAGTGAATAAGTAGAATTAATGAGGGTATGTTTTTCTTTTTATAAACCAACTTTTTGTTTTTCTGGCCACAAAGGTGAGATTCAGATCTTGAAACCAAACCTGGTGTGGCTGCGAGACGATGTGCACAAAAACCAGGAGCCTACTATTCCGCTTCTGAATAAACTGTAAAGCCACCAAAGAAACCTCCTCTTTCTTTTCGTTCGCAGGCGTGCCGAGGTGTTTCTGCATGTAGCCACTGTTTTCATTATCTTTGCTCTTACTTAGCACTAATTAGGCACTTGGTGTTTGCAGGAGCTCGTGGTGCTTCCCCTGCACACCTGGGAGGATGAGCTTGTTTCTGTGGAAGCGATACTGGGCCTGAAGTGACTTTGTTGTTCTATCTATTGAAAACAACGAGGTTTTTCCCAGGCCATATGTGGCCTGAGCTGCCTGTCTGGACATAAGCAAGATGTCCAAGTGAATGGTTAAACGGCAGCTTAAGACTATCTCAGTCCTGCCCTTCCTGCTGCTCCTGTCTAATGCTTTTTGCACCAGTGCAAGTGCTTGTCTGGTCCCAATGGGAGCCTGTTTAGCCCTGGATCTGTTCAGTGGGGTATAAGCTAATGAAATTTAACAAGGGAAAGTGTAGAGTCCTGCATCTGGGCAGGAACAACCCCAGGTTCCAGTATAGGTTGGGAAATTACATATTAGAGAGCAGTGTAGGGGAAAGGGACCTGGGGGTCCTGGGGACAGCAGGGTGACCATGAGCCAGCACTGGGCCCTTGTGGCCAGGAAGCCAATGGTACCTGGGGTGGGTTAGAAGGGGGTGGTCAGTAGGTCAGAGAGGTTCTCCTGCCCCTCTACTCCGCCCTGGTGAGACCACACCTGGAATATTGTGTCCAGTTCTGGGCCCCTCAGTTCCAGCAGGACAGGGAACTGCTGGAGAGAGTCCAGCGTAGGGCAACGAAGATGATTAAGGGAGTGGAGCATCTCCCTTATGAAGAAAGGCTGAGGGAGCTGGGGCTCTTTAGTTTGGAGAAGAGGAGACTAAGGGGGGACCTTGTCAATGTTTATAAATATAAAAAGGGTGAGTGCCATGAGGATGGAGCCAGGCTCTTCTCGGTGGCAAACAATGATAGGACAAGGGGTAATGGGATCAAGCTGGAACACAAGAGGTTCCGCTTAAATTTGAGAAGAAACTTCTTCTCAGTGAGGGTGGCAGAGCCTGGCCCAGGCTGCCCAGGGGGGTTGTGGAGTCTCCTTCTGTGCAGACATTCCAACCCACCTGGACATGTTCCTGTGTGACCTCACCTGGGTGTTCCTGCTGCATGGGGGGATTGCACTGGATGAGCTTTTGAGGTCCCTTCCAATCCCAAACATACTGTGATCGAATGAGTATTAATATCAACACCCCTGGCTGGGGAGAGGCTGTAGAGCCTGCTGCAAAATCCTGCTGTGGGACACGGTGAAGAAAAGGTTCTTCACCCAGAGGTGCTGGGCACTGAACAGGCTCCCCAGGGAGGTGTCACAGCCCCAACCTGACAGTGTTCAAGAGACTGGACAACGTCCTCAGACACACGGGGTGACCTGTGGGGTGTCCTGTGCAGGGACAGCAGTTGGAATCCGTGATCCTGGTGGGTCCCTCCCAGCTCGGGATATTCTGTGATACGCTGTCTTCAGGATCTATAGCCAGGTAACACAAATCTCACCTTCAGGTGGCCAAGTTGGAGCTAAACTCATTTGCAGCTGTTTTTCCACATCTCTGGCCGCTGAGAGAAGGCCTGGAGAGTCTCTTTCCGTGGAGGATGGTTTGCTGTGCCCTCCTGCCCTTCTCACCCTTCCAGCAGATGCGATGCGAGTGCACTAACCTTGCCAATGGGCTGAAAACTGGTAATACTTGGGGTTTCTTCCCCATTATTGACAAGGTTAGTTTTCATTTGGCGTTGGTCTTACCACACTGCAGTGCAACCTCTGTTCAAACGAACAGCGCGATCGTCAGCGCTGAGCTGCACGAGACCACGTTCGTTTGCAGCTGATCTACGGCTGCATCTTGGAAATTTAGAATGTGTTTCTGTAGTAGAGCCGATGGGATAAACCACATATATATTTTGTTCTCATTGTAAAAGTGCCTTTAGGAGCTGCTTTAAATAGGTACAGTATGAGCACTGGTGGAGCACCTGTAGAGCTGAAGAACAAGGGGGTTGTTAGCAGAACACGTCTTTGCTAAGCAAACCTGCAGGAGCTGGATTTCCATTTTCCGCACAGGAGTGAAACGCTTGTGAGCTTTCTAATTATGAAATGGAGAGCTATTTGAGGCAGGAACCAAAACTTCAGTAATTTAAGGGAAGGATTTTATATATACTGTCTTGATGCAGTGCCAGAGCGCGCTGGCTGAGTGGGAGAGAACTGACATACTTAGTGGTCAGAATGACTAAACTGGTGAGACTTGAAAAGCTAATGCTGCTCTGCACCATTAGGAAACTGGCAGTCCCTGCTTTTCGGTGACAGAAAGACTTTATTTTTAGTGCTGGCAGTTGGTCAAGTGCTGGACTCATTTCAAGCTCTTCTCAGATGGTACAAAGTATTAGCTTCCAACTGCTGCTGAAATAGTGGGTATTAAAAATAATGTTGGAGTTAGGGGGATGAAGATGATGAAAAGGGAGTAAAACAATGATCGAGATTGGATTTTGAGGTCAGTCCCTCGTGGCCCGTCTCTGGTTTAGAGCTGCGTGTTCTGGGCTGTGACGGCAAATGGCAAGCCGGTCCATTGACCGCCGAGGAGAAGCACCATGGACGTGGAAAAATTGCCGTACTGGGTCCCGTTTGAACAGGAGGTGAATGAAGCGCAGGTTGCTGGACCCATGGGAGCATAAATACTACAAGGGGTTGGCATAAGGGGCTGAACCCTGCGGCTCTTTGCGGAGTGAAACACCTATGTCGGTGCTCCTTGCTGATCTGGATTTGCCAAAACGCTGTTTGATTAGAAACACTAAACGATGGGCAAAAAGATGGCAACACTGCATGCCTATGCCTATCGTCCTAGCAGGGCAATTTAGCTTGTTTTCCGCGTTTTCTTCCCATTTCAGTAACAGAGACACCCGAGCGTCCGACTGACGTTCCCTTTCTCTGCAGTGGCGGTTCCGGTTGTTCCCAGCGAAGCGCAGCCGGACGCGTTGGCACATGGAGAAGCCAACGTGGGGCTTCGGCGTTCACTGGCACCAGCACCCCGCACAGCTCGAGCAGAGTCCTCATAACTGTAGAGAACTTCACAGACATTTAGCAAAACCATCTCTAGTCTAGTGCAGCAGATACTTACATCCACCTCCTTGTACATAAGTTGGTGTCCCCAGTGCATATATAAAGGTTCAAAATGTGGCTGCTATTCAAATCGCTTCTCCACCTGACATTTCGTGCTGCTGTTTCCTCTTGGAAATGCTACGTTCATGAAATAATTATGCCTTTGCACGTATTCCTCTCTCTGCTTGTGCTCTGCTGGGTTTATTGTTGTGCTAATCATTGCAAGAGATTTGTTGGTGGTTTCTTTTGATGACTGGCGTGGATACTGCTGAGTACTTCTAGATGTTGTGGGGTTTTTTCCAATGGAAAAATCGGGCATAATCCATATCTCTTTTCCTGCTTACATGAGAAGTATGACTCAAGCGCTGTGAAAAAATGAAGCAACACAGCTAATGAATCAGACTAGAAAAATGAATAATAGCCTTTACATCTCATTTCCCTCCCTTCCCCCTGCTCTCTTTAAAACAGAATGTACAGCTTTCTGCTGACTCTAATACAATTGTTTCAGAATTAGACTTGCACAAGGATTTTCAAAGTGGGTTCGTGGTACAGAAGTGCCCACACAGGGTGTTGTGGCCATAAGGACGCCCTGAAGCTGGCACGGAAAAGAGAGAAAGGAAGGTGCAAAAGCTCCATGTTTTTGCAGGAGCGACAGCACGAGCTGTTTGTTGTTCCCAGAGTCGCTGGTGAGTGTAATCTGTGCTGCCGGAGATACAGCATCACTTGAAAGGGGAATTTTCGGTGGTGCCGCTTCTGACAAACGCCCCTTGGAGAGCAGAGCTGTGATGGCGAGGCACAGTGGCAAGGTCAGACCTGCCAGCGCTGACAGTCGCTGGTGGTGACAGTTGCAAGGCTATTTTGGGAGAGTTTTTCTCTTTGTTTTCTGTGAACTCTTCTCTCTGCGTTCCCAGATTTAACCCTGACGCTCTTCAGCTGTCGTCGGGCTTGCCGGTGTTTGCAGTCTATGTTGACATCATGCATTTACTCTTTGCGTTTGGTGGAAGATGAACTCCCTTCAGCGCCCGGCTAAGCTTGTTAGAAATACTTCTTTTTAGACTTTATGAGAGAACAGTAGAGAGATGAGTTTTATCATGTAATCCTTTTGATTGAAACCTGTGTGTTGTGACAACATGACTTAACTGGCCTGCTAGTTCTCCCAGCCCAGCGTAGTGACAGTTAATGGAGCTGCTGGTGTCAGCGTCATCCTCTGGTTTGCAGTCACCCTTGAACCATTTCTAAAGCTCCTCAAGGTGCTCCAGTCACACTAATCACATAGCACAAGCTTGTGGTAAAGAAAACCATCTCCAGTGTCAGGTTAAGGAGTGACCTCGTAAATCTGGGCTCTTGGAGGTTTCTCTGCTGGTAAATCATTGAGGTTTGGATTCATCCCATCCTGTGCTCAATGGGTTTATCTGCAGGCAGTGGGAAAGGACAGGTACTGTGAGGGTGACATCCCACCCAGCTTAGACAGGCAACACTCCCTGGATACATCTGTTCCTTTACACTTGGAAAATGTGGATGAAAAAGGTCTGGTGCAAGGCAAGGTGCAGGAATGAATGGCTGGGACAGGAGGGACCTGGCAACTTGGACTTAAACCTAATTAACCTGTCGTGGGGGGTCTCGCGTTGAATTCAAGACTGTGTTTGCGTGCACATGGATAATATTCTGCTTTTAGTGATTTTTATGGCCTGTATTCACTGCAGTAACTCTCTGGCTCTTCATTTAGTCCAAAGAAAACCTTTTAATCAGTTGGAGTGTGGTGTGGATCTGTCTGTTGTCAAAAACGGTCCCACTGGTCGTGTTAGGAAAGGGCGTGCTTGGTTTGTAGGAAAAAACCCAACTTTTGTCAGCCCATATCTAATACAGAATCTTTTGTAGCTCCTGGGTGGTGCAACCTCTGCCACCCGAATGAGTCTGGGTCAGGTTTGCAGCATGAGAACATCATTCAGGAGGAGAAAGCAAGAGACCTGGGCAAATAAAGCATCTAAGCGATGGAGTGAGTCAGCTCTGGATCAGAATGGCTGCAGACACGACACAATCTGGGTTTCCTGTCCTTCCCCACAACCGTAGAGTCCCTGGGATTTACAAAGAATAAATGTGAGTGTGTTTGCATATATGTATATATATATATATGCACATGTGTACACATCATACACATACCCACAGCCTAGAAAGCCGGGGGGAATCCCATGTAGACCCTGCCTTGAGCAGGCAGCATTCGAATAGAAGCCTCCCAAGGTTGTGTCTAAGTGCGGTGGTTCAGTGGTGTGTATGTTGCTGTTCTTCGCCTGACTGACGCTGTCATTGGGAGCTCAGTGCTCCTTAAACAGTTGCAGATGTTCCCTGCTCTGAGTATCTCGGCATCTACAATATCAGCTCTTTGACTGTATGGAAGTATGGAGTGGCTTCCTGGGCAAACTGCCATATGGCCAAACGGGGAGGTCCCAGCTGACCGGAGGTTGGCAAATGTGACACCCAAGGGCCAGAAGGAGGATCTGGGGTGTTAGTGTGATCTGAGTGCCTGGGAAGGTCATGGAACAGAAGATCGTCCTGAGCGCCATCATGTGGCATGTATGGGACAACCAGGTGCTCAGGCCCAGACAACATGGGTTTATGACAGGCAGGTCCTGCTTGACCAACCTGATCCCCCCCTATGACAAGGTGACCTAAGTAGTGGATGAAGGAAAGGCTGTGCATGTTGTCTGCCTGGACTTCAGTGAAGCCTGTGACACTGTATCCCACAGCATCTCCTGGAGAAGCTGCAGCTCGTGGCCTGGCCATCTGCGATGGATAAAGAACTGGCTGGAGGGCCAGGCCCAAAGAGTTGTGGTGAACCGAGCCAAATCCCATTGGCGGTCACAAGTGGTGTCTCCAGGGCTCAGTATCGGGGCCGTTTCTGTTTATTCTCTTTATCAGTGATCTGGACAGGGGGATCGAGTGGACCATCAGTTTGCGGATGACACCAACTGGGTGGGAGCGTTGATCTGCTGGAGGGTGGGAAGGCCATACAGAGGGGTCCGGACCAGCCGGATCATTGGGATGAGGCCAATTGTCTGAGGTTCAACAAGGCCAAGTGCAGGGTCCTGCAGTTGGGTCACAACAACCCCATGAACGCTGCAGGCTGGGGAAGAGCAACTGGAAAAGGACCTGGGGGTGTCGGTGACAGCGGCTGAACATGAGCCAGTGTGCCCAGTGGCCAAGAGACCACCAGCATCCTGGCTGGTACCAGCACTGGTGTGGCCAGCAGGCCCAGGGCAGTGACTGTCCCTGTGCTGGGACCTGGGGAGGCCAAACCTCGAATCCTGGGGGTGGTTTTGGGCCCCTCACACCAAGAAAGGCCTTGAGGTGCTGGAGCGAGTTGAGAGAAGGGAACGGAGCCGGTGAGGGGCTGGAGCACAAGTGTGATGGAGCGGCTGAGGGACCTGGGGGGTTCAGCTGGAGAACAGGAGCTGAGGGGAGACCTTCTGATCTCTGAACTGCCTGAAAGGAGCTTGGAGCCAGAGGGGTCGGGCTCTGCTCCCCAGGAACAAGCGCCAGGAGCAGAGGAAACAGCCTCAAGTTGCACCAGGGGAGGTTGAGGTTGGATGTGGGGAACAATTTCTCCCCCAAAGGGCTGTGGGGCATTGGAACAGGCTGCCCAGGGCAGTGCTGGAGTCACCATCCCTGGAGGGCTGGACAGACGGACATGAGGTTCTCAGGACATGGGGCAGTGCCAGGGGTGGGGAACAGTTGGACTCCATGATCTTGAGGGTCTTTTCCAACCGGAATGATTCTCTGAGTCTATGGAGAAGAGTCCTGCAGCTCAGTGCATGCATCCCATACAATAGATGTGGGGTTGTATGGAAGATGCTAAGAGGTGTTTGTTAATACTTCGACTTAATAGTTACAGCAATTGAGGTCAGTGATGGAACGGATGGAGACAAACCATGTCAGGGGAGAGCTGCATGTATAAAGAACTTTGAAGATGGTATCAAGACTTATTTCTGGATTGGAGGAGAATCTGGTAAAAGAATTAAGAGTGAGGGTTCCGTGAGCGATCTGATTTAACAGCAGCATCTGGCACAGGCCAGGAGGTACCTCACTCCTGGGCGGCTCAAGAGATGGATACTGGAGTAATCAAGAGGAGATGTAGCACGGCCTCTACTGGCCTGACGCTCAGTTTAAAAGTCCAGCCCATGTCTGAGTCGCTACTCTATATATTGTATCCGCATGTGACGAGTGGAGCTGCCAAGTATGATTTCCATGTGGGAACCATTCCTGCCTGAGAATCCAACACGGTGAGATGACGAGTTGGTCACTGTTCTGCACAGAGAAGTCACCGAGATGGGGTTCTGTCACCAGACTGATAGTAGAAACATGGAGCACAGAAGCCATACTCATCGCCCTTTCTTCTTTTCCCTTCTTGCATCTTTTCTCCACCTCAAGAAAATGTTCTCTATCTCAAATCCTGACCAACCGAGGAGGCAGCACCAGGGAATTCAATACAACCACAATTAAACCCGCAGTGGTTATTACAGGTTTCCTGGCTGACTTTGATTCTAAGCTCTTGTATGCACACTGCTGCTATTTTATTCCGTGATCGTATGACACTGGGTGATGTGACATACAGTTTGTAAACTAAGTATTTCCTCAGTGGGGCTGCGTTTGGAAGCACAAGGAGCTCTTGGCCGAGTTCGCCGCTGGTCTGTGTGCGGCTGGACGCGGCGCTGCCGGTTGTGCCGGTGAACGGCAGCTGGGGAGCTCGTCAGCACTGACAAGAGCTCTTCTGCTGCAAACGGTTGCACTGAGTGTTGTTCGTGTATTTATTAATATGTTAAACTACCGAAATACTGGGTAAGTTGTGAAGAAAAGTTGCCTTAGTGTGGGTGCCTGTGACAGCACCTCTGGTGTGCAGTTATTACCGTGGCTTATGTGTTCTGCTGGGTTTGTAGCCATCCCCCTTTCTCCACGTAAAGGCAAAATGGTGTGGTGGTTTGTTCGTTTTCTTCTCACTTAGGTGATCCCAAGTCATTTCTTAGCAATTTATGGAGTGGTTTAGTTGCTCCCCTCCCTGCCATCCTGCATATAGTGGGAGTGTAACACTAATCATAGACTGGAGTTTTGCTAAATGCACCCACTAGAAAGTGAGCGGTGTTTTACTGTTGGAGCTCGATTCTCGGTCCTCTGAACCCTCCAGTCCCATCCCATGTGGCTCCTTGGACTCCTGATCGTCCCATCCCCGTCTCCCCCTGGAGATCTGCAAACCAAAACCTCACCGGGCCGTTGGAGCCATTGCGTTGCTGGCACTCATCACGAGTTCGATGATGCTCGTGTGTTCTGAGGAAGGAGCAAACACTAACAATACAATTATAATAATGAGCCTTCATTCAAGATAAGGATCAGATTGGGTCTGGTTGTTGAACGAGCCTTGCCAGACGAGCGGAGTTTTTGCAGCGTTGTTCTGTAATGTTTCCTGGTGTCCCCCGTTGCGTTACTGTAATGTAAACTTCATGCTTGAAAGAAGAATGGCTTGGCAGCAGCTACTGGTAAAACAAAATATAAATAAATACAGTGGCTGCAAAGGGCTACACCTGTTATCTAAGAGGGGGAAGCTAATATGCCGTATCTGCAAATTTTAGAAACTGAGCACTTCCTCCCTATGGAAAAACCGCGAAGTGCTGGTCCCCTGCCAGGAGCTGAGGAACAGCGGGAGCCGGCGGTGGAGCCTTGCCCGGCGATGGAGCCTTGCCCGGCGATGGAGCCTTGCCCGGCGATGCCCGGGATTGAAATGCAACGAGCCAACTTTCTGGGAGGTTAGCGGGTAATTCTGGGCGCTGGCTGTACTCTGCGTCCAACCGGCTAAAACCGTCGGGTGTCGGTGCTGTCCGGAGCACCCGGAGCTCCCTGGCTGCCAAGAGACATGCAAAGGATGGCAAGAGATCACATCTCCGGTTAGAGGGCGAGATCCTCGCCGCATCCCCCCACCCCATCCCATCGCCTGGAAGGTTCTATTGTATCTTTTACAGAGAGAGAACATAAAGAAGGAATTAAGAATTTAGAGGCAAAACTGTGCTCTGTAGTTGACCTCACTTTTGGCGTCTTCCGTGTGTGTGTAACCAAGCTGAGGGTTAGCAGCGCCTAAAAATTAAGCCCATCTGCTTTTTCTTCATGCAAAACAAATTTCAAGGGCAGTTTAGGGGAGGGAGCATTTCCTCATGTTAAATAACCACCCACCAAAAAGGTGCTGTTACTTCTCCACCGACTCTTTGTGACTTTCTTTCCTCCTGTTGGGGTTGGAGGGGCAGGTGTTTGCTTTGTAATATCGCTGTAGTTATTCTTAAAATGTTCCCAAGGAACGCTGCATCGAATACAAGAGGAGAACTTCGCATAGCGATGGAGCCTCTCGGGTTACTAAACTTAGCCACTCTCCTAAATTTAAGGTTGGAGGATTAATAGTACTTAAAGGAGGACACGTCTACCCCGTTTACTTCCTATCAGTAACCTCAGGTAACCCATTTTGCTTGGCCAGAAGGTGAAATTTATCCTCTGAATCTCAGCGAATGCGTTTTTCTTGTATTTTGCAGTGCTGAAGTTTGCGGGTATGCACAATAAAACATACAACAGGGATTTTCTGGAGCAATCAGGACTCACAGGAATTTTAGGTGGGCAGGTGTGTGCCCTGGGGATTTCTAAACAGTGCAAATTTTGGTTCTTTAATTTGTAGCTTGGTAAAATCAAGTTGGGTATGAAATCATTAATACCATTAATGTGTGTGCAAATATGATAACATGTAAGCGTTAATCGGTTAATACACAGAATCACAGAATGGACTGGGTTGGAAAAGCCCTCAGAGATCATCCAGTCCAACCCTTGGTCCAACTCCAGTCCGTTTACTAGATCATGGCACTAAGTGCCATGTCCAATCTCAGTTTA
Source organism: Columba livia (assembly GCF_036013475.1). Classification (NCBI taxonomy): domain Eukaryota; kingdom Metazoa; phylum Chordata; class Aves; order Columbiformes; family Columbidae; genus Columba; species Columba livia. The sequence goes on along the minus strand of NC_088623.1, from coordinate 2,079,140 downwards.
AAAACCTCCAGGGCCGGTGAGTCCAGCACCTCCCTGGGCAGCCATTCCAATGCCTGACCACTCTCTCTGCAAAGAATTGCTTTCTAATCTCAGCCTAAACTTCCCCTGGCAGAGTAGAAGCCCATGGCCCCTTGTCCTATTGCTGACTGCCTGGGAGAAGAGACCAATCCCACCTGGCTAGAACTGCCCTTCAGGTAGTTCTAGAGAGTGCTGAGCTCAGCTCTAAGCCTCCTCTTCTCCAGACTGAACAAGCCCAGCTCCCTCAGCCTCTCCCCATAGGGCTTGTGTTCAAGTCCCTTCCCCAGTCTTGTTGCTCTTCTCTGGACCCGCTCCAGCACTTCAATACTTTAGAAGTATACACAGAAATACATTGCAGCCCCTAGAAGCTGCTGTTTAATCTGCCCTAACTCTTTCACGTGTGATTTCTAATGTTCTTAAAATTCAAAAGGTCTTTAGAAATCACCAGTTTTACTCATTAATCCAATTGTTGGCCTCAAAGTTATGGCTCCAAGGTGTCTTAAATATGCCATAGCATGTTAAGATATAAGCAGAGTTTTGTTTTAGAGTGTCTGACTGAAAAAATGAGGCGAATATCCAATGCCTGATAGTTCGGTGCATGAGACGCTGAGGTTTTCAGGACTGAATGGGGCTTGTTCAGGACCTCTGTTTGCCGAATCCCGTTTTCTGTAACTCCTTCCCCACCCCACTGTTTAAAACCTTGGCCTGTATAATTAGTATTACACAATATTATAGAAATGCAAAAAATCCTTGCATTTCGATATTTGAGGCGGGCCAGAAGTCGCACTCGCTAATGTCAACGCAGCCATTTACAAACCCATTCATGTTACTCAGCTCTGTGCTCGTTTCTATTCTTATGTGTCACGTTGCTTGATCACAGAACTCCACCAGCAGCTTGTGATACTTCGGAGTGAGTTATTATTCTTAGATATTAAAGAATACATTGCTGCTCCACTAATGACTTAATGCACCTCTGCGCTTGATTTTTCTTGGTGGCAAATGCACCGAGCGAGGATGAAATGGGTTATGGTGCCCTCGGGGAAGCAGCCGAGCGCCTGCTGTTGTCAGCTCTTGTCACTTTGTCACCGCTTTATCTCCTCGGCGGCCAAGAGGGTCCAGTTACGGCCAATTGCTGGGGAGGGACAGGTGGGGCTTGATGCCATTATCCCTCCTGTTTCTAGCGCGCGTTCCATAGGAACCAGGCGAGACAGGGACCGGCAGAGAAACAGGGCCGGTAACAGGAGAGCATTGAAAAGAAAGGGCTTGAGGGCTCTTGTGTGCATTAAACAGATGTTTAATTTTGGGTACAGCATATCCAGGGGATTGAACAAGAACTGGTGTTCTCTCTTGGCTGATTCCAGCGTGTGCAGGTGTAGTGTGTGTATTTGGGTGCTTTAAGTGATAAACAATGTAAATATAATTCCCTATCAAATACACACAAAGGTCACGATATAGAGCCATTCTTGAGTCTAAATTCAGATTTACACGCAAACTGTGGGTAACACTCAAACCCAGCAGAGCAGTAAGTGTGCACAGGCACGAAATATCTGCCCGGCTGCCTTGTCAGGGCCATGCTGATAAAATTCTTCTTTGAGCCTATAATTCTGTAGTCAGGCAGACCACAGAATCCCAGAGTGTCAGGGGTTGGAAGGGACCTGGAAAGCTCATCCAGTGCAATCCCCCCATGGAGCAGGAACACCCAGATGAGGTTACACAGGAAGGTGTCCAGGCGGGTTGGAATGTCTGCACAGAAGGAGACTCCACAACCCCCTGGGCAGCCTGGGCCAGGCTCTGCCACCCTCACCAGGAACAAGTTTCTTCTCTGATTTGAGTGGAACCTCCTGTGTTCCAGTTTGCAACCATTACCCCTTGTCCTGTCACTGGTTGTCACCAGAAGAGCCTGGCTCCATCCTCCTGACACTCCCCCTTTCCATATTGATCCCCATGAATGAGTCCCCCCTCAGTGTCCTCTTGTCCAGCTCCAGAGCCCCAGCTCCCTCAGCCTTTCCTCACACGGGAGATGCTCCACTCCCTTCAGCATCTTGGTGGCTGCACTGGACTCTCTCCAGCAGTTCCCTGTCCTGCTGGAACTGAGGGGCCACAGCTGGACACAATATTCCAGGTGTGGTCTCCCCAGGGCAGAGCAGAGGGGCAGGAGAACCTCTCTGACCTACTGACCACCCCCTTCTAACCCACCCCAGGTACCATTGGCTTCCTGGCCACAAGGGCCCAGTGCTGGCTCATGGTCACCCTGCTGTCCCCAGGACCCCCAGGTCCCTTTCCCCTACGCTGCTCTCTAATAGGTCATTCCCCAACTTATACTGGAACCTGGGGTTGTTTCTGCCCAGATCCAAGACTCTACACTTGCCCTTGTTCTGTTTCATTACATTTTTCCCTGCCCAACTCTCCAGCCTGTCCAGGTCTCTGATGGCAGCACAGCTTCCAGTGTCACCACTCCTCCCAGCTTGGTGTCACCAGCAAACTTGCTGACAGTCACTCTATTCCCTCGTCCAAATCATTGATGAATATATTGACTAATACAGGCCCCAGCACTGCCCCTGAGGCACTGCACTGGATACAGATGTGATTGTGCTCAGAAGCACCCACAGCATGGGTGAGCTTGTCTCGGCTGGTCACAGAGCAATTTGCTTTTAGGTGAAGTTAGTTTGATTTTAAAAGTGCTATTTAATGTTTTCATTCCCAAATGTAAAATAACTCATCAATAAGCTTGGAAGCATAATTTATTTGGGCTGTGTTGGGGGGAAGATTTCGAGTGTATCACAATAAATATGAGTGGCAATAACACAGAGATTAGATCTGAATTTTGCAGGCTTGGACTTGAATTCCCAAAAAATCACTCCTTGAACTGAAAGGGGATTATTATGTTCCTTTGTGCCTGTGTCCAGCTCTGTGTGCACTGGATACTTGACCTTCCTCCTGCATTTGATGGAGTCTGCATCCTTGCAGACAGTAAAACCTGGCTGGAGCAGGCCTGGTCTAACAGGAGGTTTAGCCCAACTTTGAGCAGCGGATTGGACCAGATGATCTAATTAAAGGAGAACCAAAGAACAAACCTTTCTCTTGAGGCTGGTGCTAGGACCTGGTGTGCCTTCGCTTTGCTTAGACCTAACTGTGTCTTACCCATTGTGCATGGACCTGGGACCCCTCCAGCCTCAGCGTGATGCTCTTCAGTCTTTTAATTTGCTTTGGTTTCCCCAGCTCTAGGACCTGAAATAGTCTAAGAGACCTTAGTGCTGAGTTTACAGGATGAAGCTGTTTTGTGCCTGAGGGTGGGAGATCCAGTCCAGGGGTAGTCCCTGAAGTTAACTATTTCTAGAATTGAGCTTGTCTGGCACAGATTAAGGTTAAACCAGTCTAAACAGAGCAAGGAAGCATGCAAACACTGCCAGCAAATGGAGGAGTAACTTGCGTTTGCGGGGTGAAAGGCTAGTTTGGGATTTGCAGTTGGAGCAGAAATAGCAAGAGGTGGATGTGCTGGTGTGGGACACGGGCAGTGCAGCATAGATCAATGTGCTGGATAACTTAGGGTTGTCCCTTTTTGCAGGGAGGTGTCACTTAAAGACAATTTCCTCATTTTATTACTAGGATAGGAATGGATAGTCAGCGTTGCTCGTTTTAGAAGAACGATCATCTGGAAGTCATCAGACCACCATAACTGATAGATGCGCCCACATCAAGCTATATAAAAAAATCAAGTACTGTGATTTCAGAGGAATTGCAACCAAGCTGGTTCCCTCTCTGGATTCCCTCCTGGGTTTCCTCCTGTGGACAGACACACAGTAAAGGTCCTTTTGCCTCCTGGCCATGCTCGGTGCTCCTCAGCTGGGCCACGTGCGTTTGGACCTATGTATTAAATTCCCAGCTCATCCTTAAATAGCAGCCTCCAGTGAACTGGAAATGCCATGCAGAACGTGCTGGAGCCAGGAATTTGAGGAGGGAGGAATTCCGCCCAACACAAGCGCTGAGACTTGAAAATCTAGCTGGGTTTTCTCTGGCAGCTTCAAAGCGAGCAGGTCTCTGCAAAGCCAGGCTGCACAATTAATACAGCGGCTAATGAAGGGTTGTCGTTCTCTTCAGTAGCTCGCGGGGTCTGTAGAGCTAACAGAGAAAGTTGTGCTTTGTTATACACGGGAAAATGAATAAATACTGCTGAACAAAGAAGTTATTAACTGCTTTAAAATTCTGCTTTTGCTATGGTTACATCTGTAAAGGGCAACATCCAGGATATGGATGATCGGCTTCAGTCGGGCGTCGCGAGCTTGAGCTTTCCCTGCTCACCCCTATCACTAATGGGAGCTCATTGTGTTCATTGTCATGTTATTTCATTGACAATTTGAGGGAACAACATCATACCTTGCTTAGACGAGTTGGGTGCCATACCTGAAACCAATACAGATATATCGTTTTACAGTGCGTTCCCGCTCCAGGTTGAAATCAGTGTGGGAGAGAGGAGGGAGGCAGATGTGCTGGTGAGAAGGAAAGCTTGAGCAAATCCACGGGGTGCCCACCTGGGGACTCTCGGACTTACAATTAATTTTTGCAAGCTCTGAAGTTCATTTATTGTAGTTCCCAACTTCCTGCTACCTGAAGCTTTGAGATGTGCTGGTTCAGTGCGGGAAGTTCAGCCCAGGAATTCCCTGCTGCCGGTGAACTGCAAATGGAGCTTCTATGGTTTATTTAAAGCTAATGCCTTTTTTTTCCCCCTTCCTTCCCCCCTCTTCCTTCCTTTACCCCCCCCTTCTTTCCTTTCCCCCCCCTTCTTTCCTTTCCCCCCCCTTCTTTCCTTTCCCCCCCCTTCTTTCCTTTCCCCCCCTTCTTTCCTTTCCCCCCCCTTCTTTCCTTTCCCCCCCCTTCTTTCCTTTCCCCCCCCTTCTTTCCTTTCCCCCCCCTTCTTTCCTTTCCCCCCCCTTCTTTCCTTTCCCCCCCCTTCTTTCCTTTCCCCCCCCTTCTTTCCTTTCCCCCCCTTCTTTCCTTCCCCCCCCTTCTTTCCTTCCCCCCCCTTCTTTCCTTCCCCCCCCTTCTTTCCTTTCCCCCCCTTCTTTCCTTTCCCCCCCTTCTTTCCTTTCCCCCCCTTCCTTCCTTTCCCCCCCTTCCTTCCTTTCCCCCCCTTCCTTCCTTTCCCCCCCTTCCTTCCTTTCCCCCCCTTCCTTCCTTTCCCCCCCTTCCTTCCTTTCCCCTCCTTCCTTCCTTCCCCCCCTTCCTTCCTTTCCCCCCCTTCCTTCCTTCCTTCCTTTCCCCCCTTCCTTCCTTCCTTCCTTTTCCCCCTTTCCTTCCTTTCTTTTCCCTCCCTTCCTCCCCCTCCCTTCCTCCCCCTCCCTTCCTCCCCCTCCCTTCCTCCCCCTCCCTTCCTCCCCCTCCCTTCCTCCCCCTCCCTCCCTCCCCCTCCCTCCCTTCCCCTCCCTCCCTTCCCCTCCCTCCCTTCCCCTCCCTCCCTTCCCCTCCCTCCCTTCCCCTTCCTCCCTTCCCCTTCCTCCCTTCCCCTTCCTCCCTTCCCCTTCCTCCCTTCCCCTTTCCTCCCTTCCCCTTTCCTCCCTTCCCTTTTCCATCCTTCCCTTTTCCATCCTTCCCTTTTCCTCCCTTCCCTTTTCCATCCTTCCCTTTTCCTCCCTTCCCTTTTCCTCCCTTCCCTTTTCCTCCCTTCCCTTTTCCTCCCTTCCCTTTTCCATCCTTCCCTTTTCCTCCCTTCCCTTTTCCTCCCTTCCCTTTTCCTCCCTTCCCTTTTCCTCCCTTCCCTTTTCCTCCCTTCCCTTTCCATCCTTCCCTTTTCCATCCTTCCCTTTTCCATCCTTCCCTTTTCCATCCTTCCCTTTTCCATCCTTCCCTTTTCCATCCTTCCCTTTTCCATCCTTCCCTTTTCCATCCTTCCCTTTTCCATCCTTCCCTTTTCCATCCTTCCCTTTTCCATCCTTCCCTTTTCCATCCTTCCCTCCCGTTCTCCCTCAGGCCTGTATAGATGAGAACCTGGACATGGTGAAGTTCCTGGTAGAAAACGGAGCCAACGTGAACCAGCAGGACAACGAGGGCTGGACCCCTCTGCACGCGGTGGCGTCCTGCGGCTATCTGAACATAGCAGAGTGAGTGAGTTTCGGGCTATTCGGGGTATTTATAACACTCATCACATCTTCCTCTTCGGAGCGGCTACCCAGGCGATCGATGCTCTGAGATTTACACAACCTTTTGGGAAGCAATGCTGAAAATAGATGGATTTCTGCTACCGAATCCTCAGTTTGTGAGGGCTCAGGTGGATCCTGCAACCGGTCGCCTTTTGCTGATCCCATTACAGTGACTTATGATTCATTAGATACTTGAGCTAAAGTGCCAAGCACAAGGGAAACGTGGCGGCTGGTGGGCGCACTCATATGGAGCAATGGAATGAAGCCCAGCTCTGGTGCTGCTGAGCATCTTCACCCTGCGCTGCCATCACGGGGAGCCTGTGCAGAATTCTAAGTGTGATTTGGGATTTTATTCCTCCAACTGAAAAGAATTCAGTCTCCCTACAAGATATATGTTAGTGTAAATACACATATATAGCTATTCTAGTGTAAACACTGAATAGTAGATACACAGCGTGCTATAAAACAATTCAAAGAGGGACTGTGCAAGTGCTCACCCTTATTTTGAGGCTTTGCAAAGCAGCTACGTTTCCTCACCGTAGGCATGCCCGTGCAGTTGTGTGGAGACTTTTGAGGGAGAGATGTGTTGTTCTGGGCTGCAGAGGCACCGATAGGCCAACAGCATCATTGCTTTTTCTTCAGATCTTACGTTTCTGTTCCTTCAATCCTGTCTGATGAAAGATGGAGTAGATAAAACTGCTTGTGACTTAACTCACAATTAGAGTGTTGTCTTGTGCTTGTGTTGTTTAGAACGCGAAATGTTCAGCTCGGTTTGGACGTAATCAAATGAAATTCTGTGGCCTGCCGTAGATCTAGTGAGTACAAACATTAAATACATACGAAAGAAGAGACAGCAAGTATAACCGAGAGTTTTGGGTCTCGCTCCCGTAGGTACCTGATCAGTCATGGAGCCAACGTGGCTGCTGTGAACAGCGAAGGCGAAGTCCCGTCTGACATCGCGGAGGAGGCGGCCATGAAGGACCTGCTGCTGGAGCAAGTGAAGAAACAAGGTAAATCAGCGCTGGGCTTGAATATGTGACCATCAGACCCCTGGGAGCTTCTAAAGACAGTTCTGTTGGCTTGCTGTCTATAGGTGAAGAGATCTGAAGTCCGGCCCAAGAGGCAGAGACAGATTTTGCTTTGGTAGCAGCACAGTGGAACAGATGCAGGTTTGTGGTGTGCAGTCTCTGTCCTTGGCAGGATTCTTCCAAGTGAGACACCACAGCACTGCAAGCTGATTCATTAGATCTATTTGCTTTTAAAGTGAGATTTAATTCTGGCCTCTGGTATCGATGGAAGGTCTTGTTTCACTAAGTCTTGATAATACAGAGGTGAGATTTACAGCCCTGCCAAGAAGAGAAAGAGCTGGGGAATGAGTATGTATGGCCTGGAGAGACCTGATCTTCCCTGGACGTCTCTTACAGCCCGTCTGCTCTGCCGTTCCCCTTTCTCATCAGGGACATCTGGCTGAGGGGCTGCGCTCGGTGCTGCCCCTGCAAAAACATCCCTGCTAGGAGAAACGTCTTCGGCAGCGTAACTTGTGTTATAATTAAAAAATGCTTCATCAGCGTAAACAGGGGTGATGGTTTTAAACTAAAGGAGCGGAGATTCAGGCTAGACATGAGGAAGATTGGTTATTAGGAAACTTTTCTTCCCCAAAGGGCTGTGGGGCATTGGACCAGGCTGCCCAGGGCAGTGCTGGAGTCACCATCCCTGGAGGGCTGGACAGACGGACATGAGGTTCTCAGGACATGGGGCAGTGCCGGGGGTGGGGAACGGTTGGACTCGATGATCTTGAGGGTCTCTTCCAACCAAAATGATTCTGTGATTGTAATAAGAAATTGTTGGCCCTGAGGGTGGTGAGAGCCTGGCCCAGGTTGGGCAGAGAGGTGGTGGATGAACCATCCCTGGAGACATCCCAGGCCAGGCTGGACGGGGCTCTGAGCAACCTGAGCTGGTGAAGATGTCCCTGCTCATGGCAGGGGGGCACTGGGGGAGCTGGGAAGGTCCTTCCAACCCAAACCATTCTGTGATTTTATGAAACTTTTCTTCGTACTCATGAAATCAATCTGTGAGTAGTTAGTTGTCTGTACATACACAGAAGAAGTTTAAACCCTATCTCTGAGGTCCATCAAGAATGGTTTTGAAGGATTCATTTTATCTCAGCTGCGTGGAAATGCTGAACTGAGGCACATTGAGCTGATACGGACTGACCCATCCCTACTGGATGTGCCTGGATGTATGGAATGGCATTTAGCCTGGAGAACAGAAAGCTGACGGGGATCTGGTTGCCATCCTCTCCCACCTGGAGGGAGGCTGTAGGGCCAGAGGAGCTGGGCTCTTCTCAGGACGAGGGGAAAGAGTCATGGGTTTGAACAAGGGATGTTCTGACTGCCTGTGTGTACATATATACGTACATGGGGGAAAATGTTTCCCAGGAAAGTGCTGGAACAGACACCCAAGGAACTTGTGGAATCTCCGTCATTGGAGGTGGTCAGAACTCAGCTGCATTCGGCTCTGAGCAACTTGATCTGGCTTTCATTTACCCTCCTCCGAGCAGGGATTTGGGCTACAGACCCCTAAAGATTCTTTCCAGTCTAGATTATCTGATGACTGCAGGTTGGTGCTGGGGTTGTTTGCGTGCTGGATTGAATCCAGTCCTCTCTAACAGATGCACTCTGCTTGGCCTATGCTGGTTGCTTTATTTTCAGAGTTACTTTCACATACAGTTAGGAAGAGATCAGTCCCTTGCTACTTTGTCAACCCTGTTGCTGCTCCACGGTGAGTTTGTAGCTGTCCATCTGAGAGCTGCTTTTGTCTGTGTTACTGTTCCTCTTGGAAAACTGATGCAGGATCACGTTCCTTCTGGTAAATAGAAACTTTTCACTTTCTAGTATAGTATTTCTGCCAAACTTATTCTTATTTTGTTTCCGTTTTCCCTCCACTTGGAAATAAGCTTAAATAGCCCTTCTGCTTTATATTGAGTCTGCTCAGGTATTTCAAAAGAACTGTGTGTACAGTCAGTGGTTGTTTTAGTGGGCTGTCCAACCTGCAAGGTTGCAACCATGTTATTGCCCTGTGCAGATCTTCATACTCACTTTAAAAGAGACAAATTATGCTGATGAAAAGACCCGTATCTTTCTGGGCACCCAAGGAAGTGCGGCTGCAGAGAGAAGTCGGGCACGGTTTGGACAACCTGGGAAAACAAATCCCGACTCTAGACGCAGTTCTTCATGTAATTCTGCCTCAACTGCAGCTATTTTGCCTGCCACTTCTTGGGATTCTGCTTGGCCTTTTCATTGCTTCGTCACATTAGCGGCATCCTGCTAAGATGCCCTGAAACACCCATCTGTCTCCACCGAGAAGCTTCCCATTGACACAGTTTAAAAGGATCGTAACTGCTGGGGTAAATGTGTTATAAACTTTAAATAAGTGTCCATCCAGCTCTGTAGCCTATTTTCAACAGTAGCTGAAAGCAGATCCCTGCTTCAAACTACAACAACAGGACAAGCATGTACAATTCCCCCCCAAAAACTGTTTTCCCAGCCTCCGGCCACTGCGCCTCCAGGAATTCCTGAGCCAGATGGACTTTGTGTGCTCACGAATCCCCTGTGGCTTCTGTTCCGTGAACTTGTGCAGCCCTTCTTGGGAACTGCTGGCATGGATTGCGTGACATTAAATAACTACACATTGGTCTAATCCTTGTGCTGAAGCCAGTTGCATTTCTAATCTTTGCAACATCCTACAGCAGTGGTGTCACGGAGGCACCCCGAGGTTTGTTTAAGGGACAAAGGGGTCCAAAACAACTTTTATTAAACCGGTGAGAAACAGGGTTTAGCACTGCAAAGTGACTTGAATACAGGTTCGGATATCAGTTGAGGAAAATGATTAAGGGGCAGCAACTAATACAACAGCAGGTCCACAGTGTGCACACACATGGCTTCACCAAACAATGCCGGAGCCGCCCCTGAGTCCGGGAAGAGCCCACACTTGCCTGAACACGGTGTGGGGTTATTGTAAAGGGATACACGTACTTGTATTGAGTACGGAAAGTGTACACTCGCAATCCTGCGAGGGGAAATACACGTGCAAATGTGCGCGGAATATTACACGTGCTTATGTGGAAGCACGGGAGGAAAATACACTCACGATTCTGCAAGGGTCAATTTTACACGTGCTCGTATTGAGCACAGAAAGTACGCGTGCAAATGTGCACGGAAAGTATAAATACACGCTCAAATGTGCACGGAAATTGATACACTCACAGTCCTGCGAGGGTTAATTTACTCACCCCCGTGGCGGCAAGGCAAGCGGAGTCTCCATCCCGGGGGGCTCTGGGCGGCAGCATCTCGCTCGTGCTCCAAGAGACTCAGGACAAGGGGCAGAGCCTCGACGAGAATCCCGTTTTTATAGGCTGATCAGATGTGACTGTGGGCATTCCAGAAGCTTCTCTGCACCCCCACCCTGGCTGTGGGTGCCCCTGAAGCCTCCAAACATCCCCCACACTGGCCGCGGGTGCCCAGCGGCTCCTGGCGCCTCGGCGCTCCCTTCTCCTAACGGCCCTGGGCAGGGGCTCCGGGACCAAACAAAAGGAGCTGTTGGCCTCAAACAGCACAGAGAGAGGGAGATGTGTCTACTCCTTCCATAGCGAAGGAGGGAGGGGGAGAGAGGGGGGTTTGCACTCTGCCACAAGTGGGTTTCACAGTTCAGACTCTGAGTTGATAAGTGTTTCCTTCTGTTTTAAACCTAATGCCCCATAATTTAATTGGGAATCATGTTATTCTTATACTGAGAGACCTCATCCATAGGGACAGTTGCTCATCTTCATTTTTGAGATTTATCATCTTCTCTTTTATATTTTTTCCTGAGTTAGTGAGCTCTTCTGGTCGATATATCGTCCTTACATCACCTCCTTATGTTGAAAACTCCGCTTTTGAAAACAAGTCTGAGATAGTTTTTTGCCTCTTGTTGGTTTAGTTGCAATTGTCACAGCCCATCGACCGGCCCCATCTGGCCTCTCCACACAGCGCCTGTTTCCTGGGGTGGCAGACTTGTCCCTCTTGTCCCCACAGTCCATGTCTCTGTTAAACCACGTGTGTGTATTGATGGACCTACTTCGTCTGGTTTAATCTACAGGAGATCTCTTATGATTTCAAACTGGGCTTTGCCACAATCTATCAGTTTGCTGCTCAGTGGAATTAACTAAGTATTTCCTTGGGTGTTCCTGGCACGAACGGCTCTTGGTGCAGTACAGGGGTCTCTGCATGTGCAGCTTGCAAATTGTCCTCTACAAGAGTTGGGTTGTGCTGCTCCTGCAGGAGACGTCTTGGGATCATCTCTTCAAATCTTCGCTGTAGATTATACTCACACTGTTTAATTCAGTTTATTAGGCTGTTGTTCATTACTTAGTTATTTCAGTCTAGGACTCTGCATATGTAGACCACGGTGCTTTCACTGGTTCATAGTTGAGCTACAAGTGAGTAGTTAGTTGGGCAGTATAGCAGATGAAACACAGGGTGAATTTAACATGGTCATGAGAGACTGCACCTGATAATCTCCTCTCCTGTGCTTCACCTTTGTAGGTGTAGACCTAGACCTGGCCAGAAAAGAAGAGGAACAGCAAATGCTTCAGGATGCCCGGCAGTGGCTGAACAGCGGGAGGATTGAAGATATAAAGCAGCCTCGGACGGGCGCCACGGCTCTTCACGTTGCTGCGGCCAAGGGCTATTCTGAAGTCATGAGGTAGGAGCTCCTTCCCCGAGCTGATGCCTTGAGTTAAGGCTCATTTCCGTGAGGAACACATCTGGCTTTATAGTTGAGAGGAATTTGTTTCGTACTGAGATTTCCAGGCTGCTGTTTCTCAAAAGGCTCCGTATGTGCCCAGCCATAGCGGCTCACCTAGAAGTCTGTAAGGACTGGAAGATTCCCTTTCATACCTTTAAATGATGGAAGCATTTTAGAGACTGAGACATAGGTTAAATTTTCACTGTTAGAGTAATAGTTCTAGGACTAACACGTATTACAGGGTAGAAGTACAGTTTCAGCACACAAAGCGATGATACACGTGGTGTGACAATCACAAACACCCCAGTGTCTGTCTGTGCTTCGATGTCCCGTCCTCGCTGTCCCCTGCCCCTCGATGCTCCTGCAGCCTCAGCAGTGACACAGGGATTCCAACAGCTGTTCTGCCTTTAACCACTCCGACACTAACAAGCTTATTGTGAACATAAACTTGCCCAGTGTAGTGTTTCCTGGCAATAAAGCATTAATATTTTCACAGGTAAGGTCAAATTAAGGTGTCTAACAGTAAAACTTTCTTCTCTGCTCTGTACGTATGAGTGGAGCTGCCCGTAGCCATCAGCAAGGTTACTCCATTGACCACATTAAAATCCCCTCTGGAATCCTTTATCCATCTTCATCCTTAATTTCATAGTTTTAAGCCGCAATGACTTGATGTGTAAGAGCTGTTTCTTACCAAGTTCTAATAATTTAGTTGTTTCCTATTTGTGTTCGTTCACTAGAGCTTGTAATTGAGTTATAAGCTGCCTGTACCATGCCCAAGAACAGCAAAGTAACAGAGCTCATGTGGATCAGAAATGTAATATCTCCTGAATTTGAGGTGTTGGTCCCGTGGACTTTCAGTGCAGGGTTATACCTCCAGGATTTCTCAATGGGGGCTGCGTTCGCTCTTTGCAGGATGCCTTAGTTTTGAACAGCTACTCCTTGGCACTAATTGTTCTCATGATAAACAGATCTCATGGAGAAGCTGACATTGTTTCACTCTTGTGTATTTTATGGCCACCCTGTAAGTTCAAATACAAAGCTTCAGTGACTTAAACCGAAGGGCTGAAAGCCAGGAGCCGGCTAACTCCCAAATGAGATGTGGGATTTGCCTGTGACCTTGAGTCTCTCAGCAGCTGTGCTCCTCCGTTTTGCCAGCTGGAAAACCAACATAAAGTCAGCACCTAATTTAACATTTCTTTCACAGAGAAACACGCTGCTGCTATAACATGACCGTGTTTTATTTAGCACAGTAACGCATGGCTGTAAAGCTGCAGGAGTTCCAAAACTCTCGGTGCCATTCGGAGGTCGTGCTGGGTTTCCCTCGTGCTGCTGTAAGGCGGCTCTGGGTGGTGGAACTTCCCACGATGGAAATTTTCAGTAGCGGTTTCACCAGACATGCAGAATTCCCCTGGGATATTCTTCAATATTTAAGCGGCTTGGATAATAGTCAGCACTGATACACGAGCTGCTCTGTGCTTTCACCCGATCGCTGGCATACCGGTGTGTGCGTGTCTTGGAAGGTTCAGACTACAATTGCCTCTCTTCTGTTTGTTTTGGTTTTAAATATTGAAGCTCCAGATGCTGTGAAACATGAGTGCTCTGATATTGCAGGGAGTGGGTGGAAGGTGCCCAGCAGTAAATGTGAAGCGAGGGTGTTCCCAGGCGAGGTCACTTGGGTAACATTTGCTTTAACTGTGCAAGGACTGGTCTGCAAAAATATATTTAGGGTTGTTTAACCCAAACGTGGGTTATTTAACCTACAAATTCCACATCTGTCAGTCACAGTATTGTTGTTGCTTCTTACCAGGCAGTCCTGCTGGTGTCGTCTCCATGTGGACCGTTCCTACGGGGTGGCCTTGTTCTCTGGTAGAACCAAGACTGAGCTCCGGTTCCCGATTGTCTTTTTGGTGGCAGGTGCTCTGACCGCGGAGCTGCCGGCCTCGCTGGGGGCCTGAGCGGCCCTGCTGTCCCTTGTCCTTGGAGCAGGACTTCAGGCTGGATCACCAATGCCACATTAGGAATTAAGACGTTCTCCCAGTTTAGGATGTGCTAAAAGGGAACCTTATCAATTAGATATATTCCAGCAGGTTTTACTGCAAAGACATTGTTCATTTACTGCCCTTTTCTGCTACAGTTACAAGCACAGCAGGAGGGATGTTGCTTAGGTGAATAAACAAGTTAAGAAACTACCATTACCAGCTCTGTTGCTCATGGTGTGAACCCCTCTGTGTCAAAAAACTCATTCTTGGGTGGGCAGAAATCATAATGAAGGTGCTGGAGCGAGCTGAGAGAAGGGAACGGAGCTGGTGAGGGGCTGGAGCACAAGTGTGATGGAGCGGCTGAGGGAGCTGGGGGGTTCAGCTGGAGAACAGGAGCTGAGGGGAGACCTTCTGATCTCTGAACTGCCTGAAAGGAGCTTGGAGCCAGGGGGGTCGGGCTCTGCTCCCCAGGAACAAGCGCCAGGAGCAGAGGAAACGGCCTCAAGTTGCGCCAGGGGAGGTTGAGGTTGGATGTGGGGAACAATTTCTTCCGCAAAGGGCTGTGGGGCATTGGAACAGGCTGCCCAGGGCAGTGCTGGAGTCACCATCCCTGGAGGGCTGGACAGACAGACATGAGGTTCTCAGGACATGGGGCAGTGCCAGGGGTGGGGAACAGTTGAACTTGATGATCTTGAGGGTCTCTCCCAACCAAAACGATTCTCTGATTCTGAATCAATATTCCTCCTTTCCTCAGGCTCTTGATCCAGGCTGGGTTTAATCTGAACGTCCAGGACAATGACGGCTGGACTCCGCTCCACGCTGCTGCCCACTGGGGGGTGAAGGAAGCTTGTTCCATCCTGGCCGAGGCTCTGTGCGACATGGACATCAGGAACAAGCTGGTCAGTACGTGCAGGTGTTGCCACAATGTATGCAATGTGTTTTATGTCAACTTTATTGCCTGCCACTTGATACAACACCATGACAAAGTTACATAGTGAGCAGTTCTCTTAAGGTGTTCACTGGAGCATTTAAAAGCGCAAAAAAGTAATAATATCTTCTGTGGAGGAAGGCAGAAAAAGATTTCAAGTGTTACTGGAAAAGGGCAGTGATTCACCTTTAGGACCAAGAGTGTAAGAAAGAATAAGGAGCTAATCTGTGTCTTCCTCTTTTAGAGTAATCCCGACAAATTAAACAACAAAAAAGACAGTCTTGGAGTGCATAATAATATGCTAATATCAAAGTATAAGGGGGAGTTGAACAGAGGTAGAAAGAAGGTTCTCAGGGACATGGGGTAGTGCCGGGGTTACGTTATGGTTGGACTTGATGATCTTGAGGGTCTCTTCCAACCAGAATGATTCTGTGATTGTAAGATTAAGGTTGCTCTGGTCATGGATTGAGTCGTAAAACCACCATCGCTGCCACGCGCCTTTCCCTGCTCTGGAGTGAACTGAGTCGGTTCACCAAGTTGGGAGGGAGTGTCAAGCTGCTGGAATGCAGGAGGCTCTGCAGAGGGATCTGGATAGACTGGAAAAATGGGCCGATTCCAATGGGATGAAGTTCAACAAGGCCAAGTGCCATGTCCTGCCCTTTGGCCACAACAACCCCCTGCAGTGCTCCAGGCTGGGCACAGAGTGGCTGGAGAGCAGTCAGGCAGAAAGGGACCTGGGGGACTAATGGACAGGAAGCTCAACATGAGCCAACAGTGTGCCCAGGTGGCCAAGAAGGCCAATGGTGTCCTGTCCTGTATCCAAACCAGCGTGGTCAGCAGGACAAGGGCAGTGATCCTTCCCCTGTGCTCTGCATTGGGGAGGCCACACCTGGAGTATTGTGTTCAGTTCTGGGCCCCTCAGGTCAGGAAAGAGATTGAAGTGCTGGAGCGGGTCCAGAGAAGAGCAACAAGACTGGGGAAGGGACTTGAACACAAGCCCTATGGGGAGAGGCTGAGGGAGCTGGGCTCGTTTAGTCTGGAGAAGAGGAGGCTTAGAGCTGAGCTCAGCACTCTCTAGAACTACCTGAAGGGCAGTTCTAGCCAGGTGGGGATTGGTCTCTTCTCCCAGGCATCAGCAATAGGACAAGGGGCCATGGGCTTAAACTCTACCAGGGGAAATTGAGGCTGGAGATGAGAAAGCAATTCTTAGCAGAGAGAGTGGTCAGGCATTGGAATGGCTGCCCAGGGAGGTGCTGGACTCACCGGCCCTGGAGGTTTTTAAACTGAGACTGGACATGGCACTTAGTGCCATGATCTAGTAAACGGACTGGAGTTGGACCAAGGGTTGGACTGGATGATCTCTGAGGGCTTTTCCAACCCAGTCCATTCTGTGATTCTGTGTTACTCAGTGTTTGGGTGGGAGGATGTGAAGCATGTTCACTTCTGTTCTTCCCTGGGAAATAGTGGGGTTTGAATTTTAACACCCTGCCATATCCACTGTCCTCTGTTCTCTTCCTACACCATCAGGGCCAGACACCGTTCGACGTGGCTGACGAGGGGCTGGTTGAGCATTTGGAAATGCTGCAGAAAAAACAGACTGTGGTGAGTTCCTGGCAGCTCATTTTCCACCTCTCCAATCACCTTTCCACGCGCGGGCGTTCTCTAAGACATACGGCGTCAACAGATGCAGGAAGCTGGGGCCCAGCTATTTTTTGTATGTTAATCATTTGGAATCTTTAATTACACCCATATTTTTAATAGCTAGAAACGTAGAAAACTGGATGACTGCATGGAGAAGGTCAGTAGCGTGCTGACATGCAGCATTTTGTAAACTAATAAGGGAATGTATAGTTCATCTGTGGAATTGTTATTCTGCAGTGTCTGTTGGCTGGCAAGCTCTCTGGCATCAAACTGCTCATTATTTAATGAGTGAATACTCAAGTAGACTTTGTGTTGGCATCTAAAGAAGAGCATCGCTCTGGTGAGGGGGATCTGTTGCCATGTCTGCCTCGCTGACAATAGGGAGAGTTTTGATCGAGAAGGAATTCTGGGCTAAAAAAATCCATGATTTCAAAACCAGGTTAAATTGCCATTTCATAATGCAATGGAGATATTGGAAAGGGTTATAAGCAGAAAGATAGCATAAAAAATGAAAGCAAAAAATATATCGTGATGCAAGTTAGGCTACTTCTCAAGCCAGAAGGTTGGGTTTGGATTGCATCTTTTCCTGTTTCATCCGATCTGCTCAATTATCTCGAAACCAACCTTCTTTCAAACTTAAAATCAGTAAGTATCATTTAAAATGTTGGATTCAGAAACAGACATAATGAGAACACTGCTGATAAAACCCAGTCGAGTATTTGGAGGAGCTGACAATGTGGGTGGCAGAACTCAAGCTCTGATCACAACACAGCTGCCGTCATCCTTAAATAGCAGCCTTAACGCTCGCAGGAACTTCGGAAAAATTAATCAGCTTCTCCCTAAATGAGGTGTTGATAAACACTATCAGTGCTGGATTTTGGATTTCCTCCCATCTCTCTGCACCAGGATTCTGCGGATAACTGCCCTCCTCGGGAAAGAAAACGCCAAATAATGCCAAGAGGTTTTTTGGCTGGGCGTCAGCCCGTTTTTAGGCCTGCTTTGCAGTTCTAGCAACCCCCCTGTTCTCTAGATAGCAGCACTATATAAAGACCATCTCCATTTATTAAATTAGCATGGCAAGCTGTGGTAGAGCTGAGAAGAAGAATCCAGATTTCAACAGACTTTTTTTTAGTGGATATGATTATTTTTGTTAATAAAAATGCCATTTTATCACGTGTGTTTATCACCTGCCATTTTTATCACTTGAAATAGAAAACTTACATTTGCTAAGGATGAAACAGGCGGTTCCACAACATTCCTCTCTGGACGTTATTTTGCTTCCAAAATGGCTCTTTGCTGGGCTCCACGTCACTTTTCCTACATTCAGAATTCAGAGCTTTTGCTTCTCGTGCCTGATGTCAGCTCCTGTCAAAAGAGAAAGATTAACAAGGGTAGGCATGACACAAAAGAGAGAACCTTAAAAGTGAGCCTCTAATTACCTTCCCCTTTCCTATCCCAACTGTGTCTGTGCTTCTGGAAGCTGAAACCATCTTTTCATTACTGTTTTGTACATCGGTGGTGACAAAATTAATATTGGCGCTCTCTGGGTAAAATATTTCGGTTGCTGCAGTGATCCCAGGTTTTCTTGTGCAATGTCTTCACGCCAGCGTTTCATAGAATCATAGAGTGTCCTGAGCTGGAAGGGACCCACCAGGACCATGGAGTCCAGCTCCCGTCCCTGCACAGGACACCCCACAGGTCACCGCCTTGGACGTTGTCCGGTCTCTTGTTGAACACTGTCAGGTTGGGGCCGTGACACCTCCCTGGGGAGCCTGTTCAGTGTCCAGCACCTCTGGGTGAAGAACCTTTTCCTCATGTCCCACTGACCCTCCCTGGCACATCTTCTGCCGTTCCCTGGGCTCTGTCACTGTCACAGAGCAGAGCTCACCCTGCCCCTCCTGCTCCTGCTGAGGAACCTGCAGCCCATGAGCTCTGCCCTCAGTCTGCTCTGCTCCAGCTGAACAAACCCAGGGACTGCAGCCGCTGCTCATCCGGCTTCCCCTCCAAACCTTCACCAGCTTCGCAGCCTCCTCTGGACACTCCAGTAGCTTTATCTCCTTTTCTCCTGTGTCCCCAGCCCTGCACACAGTGAATGCTGCAGGTGAGGCCGCCCCAGCGCAGAGCAGAGCGGGACAATCCCCTCCCTGCCCGGCTGGCCGTGCTGTGCTGGGTGCACCAGGACACGGGGCCCTCTTGGCTCCAGGGACACTGGTGGCTCATGTTCAACTTGCCATCGACCAGAACCCCCAGATCCCTCTCCATGGAGCTGCTCTCCAGCATCTCATCCCCCAGTCTGTCTGTACAGCCAGGTGTCCCAGGTGCAAAATCAGCAATTGTCTGTGCTAACTTCATGTGGTTGGTGATGGCCCAGTTCTCCAGTTTGTTCAGATCCCTCTGCAGGGATTTGAGAGGTTCCAAACGTGCCCTGTCCCCGTGGGAGACCCATCAGTGCAGGGCGTATGCGAATGCTTTCTGCTGAGACCAAGAACTACAAAGGCAGCGAATTTTTCACTGAATCTCCCCCAATTTCATGGGCACACAAACATGGTCAGACCCCCAGCACTGCGGCTGCGTGGGCGGGCACAGGGCAGTGCCGTGAGGTCGGGATTTGAGACTGGGTTTTATTAAACTGCAGCATGCGCCTGAGGACGTGCTGGGTGTGCAGCTCTGCCCGTACAGAGCTCTGGTCCAAGACGTCCCGTGCTCTTGCATCTGTTCAATAGGATTCTTAAAGAAATCCGCGATATTTTTCACGTAATGGGGTTGGAATGACTATATGCCATGCTAATTAATGGATTGCGCTGAGATGTCTCTTCTCATTCTTTCTCCGATCTTCTTGGGCTTTTCAACAGTTGCGAAGTGAGAAGGAGACGAGGAATAAGCTCATTGAAGCTGACATGAACGGCAAGCCCCAGAGCGGACTCTTCACCAAGTACGTGTCTTTTCTCTTTGGTGAAAAGCAGCTGCATGGGGAGCACAGGGAGACCAGCTTCACCTGCTGCCATCAGCTGCTTTCAAAGTTCAGTGTCCTGAACTGAATTTCATCGTTTCTTTTAAATTTGAGCTCACGCAGATACAATTTAAGCTGTTTCTCAACCAACCCACAGAGTAGGTCCCTGATCCCTCGACTCCTGCTCTTGCTGTGCATCAATTTGTCCTTTGGGCTGCGAGTTGCACCTTCGCACAGAGCTGAACAGCCCAGCCCATGGGTTCTTTTTCACTAGGAAAACAGAGATTGCGTTTTTGCGGGTTGAGAAACGCTTGCAAATTTAGGAAATGCGAGACCAGCTTTGGAATCCGTGGCAAATGCGCAGTGCTGGGATGTTGGGTCTGCAGATGGATTTTCTCCTTGTTCTATATGTAGCAAATCATGTCTGCGTGTTCCTGAGAACTCCGAAATAGCTCGTTTGCCTGGTGGTTCTTAAAATCTCTATATCTTGCAGCAAAGAGAAGATTCTTTATGAGGAAGACACGCTGAAGTCCGTGGAGATGGAGGAAGAGAACAAGGACTCCAGCAGTTCTAGTTCTGAAGAGGAGGAGGAAGCTGAAGAAGATGAAGTTTCAGAATCAGATGCTGAAAAGGAGTCAGGTGAGACAGCACCTTGGCTTTAATAATTAGCCCACAATATTAGGGTATCAGGTTCAGAACGGCTTTTTGATTTTGTTTATCTGGGAAAGCCATCCTGAAGGTCTCACTTCACTGGACAGATAGAAGTCGACTTGTTCTAAAGTGTTCAAAGTCCAGATAAAGGGGAAAAAAAAAGCCCAAATATTGTTATGAGTGATCTTTTTAAACCAAAGAAATGCAACTCCTTTGGTAGCAGAGCGTAAGGCGGGACAAAGCAGAAGCTGGCAGTAAAATACAGCGGTTTATTTGGAGGAATGTTTTGAAGGGTCTCGGGCTGCAATAAATGTGTTGAATTTGCAGAGACTGTGGGAGGATAAGAAATTGGAAAAGGTGAGCAGTGAAATCACTGGAGCGCTTCAGACAGTGCCGTGTTTCTTAGAGTCTGTGAGAAATCTGTGTTCTTCAGACAAAGGAAGTTGAATTCATGCCATTTATTCATCTTGAGGACAATTAACAATTTGGCATTAGGTTATATATAAACAAGAGAAAAAGATCAGTGTAAAAACTTATGGTCATTATCTGTGTTGGTAACTATGTCAATAGCACAGAATCACAGAATCCCAGAGTGTCAGGGGTTGAAGGGCCCTGGAAAGCTCATCCAGTGCAATCCCCCATGGAGCAGGAACACCCAGATGAGGTTACACAGGAAGGTGTCCAGGCGGGTTGGAATGTCTGCACAGAAGGAGACTCCACAACCCCCTGGGCAGCCTGGGCCAGGCTCTGCCACCCTCACCCCCAACAAGTTGCTTCTCAGATTTAAGTGGAACCTCCTGTGTTCCAGTTTGCACCCATTGCCCCTTGTCCTGTCACTGGTTGTCACCAGAAGAGCCTGGCTCCATCCTCCTGACACTCCCCCTTTCCATATTGATCCCCAGGAATGAGTCCCCCCTCAGTCTCCTCTTGTCCAGCTCCAGAGCCCCAGCTCCCTCAGCCTTTCCTCACACGGGAGATGCTCCACTCCCTTCAGCATCTTGGTGGCTGCGCTGGACTCTCTCCAGCAGTTCCCTGTCCTGCTGGAACTGAGGGGCCACAGCTGGACACAATATTCCAGGTGTGGTCTCCCCAGGGCAGAGCAGAGGGGCAGGAGAACCTCTCTGAGGCACTGCACTAGATACACAACTCTCTGGCTTCTTCCCTTCAGCCAGCTCGCTGTTATTATTGTGAATTTTTAATTATTGTGAATTAAAACAGGCCATGGAAGCTTTCAGTGTTTAAAAAAAATGAAACCCCAAAACCTTATGAAAAATGATATTTATGCAAAGTTAGAGAACTGAATTTTTAGTCTCACCCAATCTGTTTTGGGGAGATTGAATTAATCCTCCCCAGTTTCCCTTGGTTGGAATTCATCATGTTGGTTGCTGAAATGTCAGTAAAATAAAGCGTGGGATCCCCGCGCTGCCTGTCCCCCTTTCAGCCACATTGCTCACAGTCCAGGTTCTTTACAACCTCTCATTCCCACTTAAGCTTGTGCCCTCATAATTAGGACAATTAGAAGTTCTGAGCTAACACAGAGGGAAAGGTGGCCAAGACTCCGATATCACGCAGACCTTCCTAGGGAAGATGCACCTTTCTCTCTTTAGCTCTGGACCCGTCAGTCCTGCTAACTGCCTGTTATTTACGTGTTGCTCTTTTCTGTTTTCCTTGCCCTTTGAATCCTGTTTTCTAGGGCTGAGAACATTAGTTTCACAGACTGATCTCCGAGGCGCCATCCTCACAGCTGCTCCATACCAAACTGCTTTATATATGGAATAGAGAGTCTTTATTCACTGCACGTACCCCATTTGCTAGTACTGTTTGGGTGCTTACACTCAAAATGACTATGTTTTTTCAAAACCATGACTGCATGAGACACTTGTAGCTGTGAGAGGAATACATTGTTCTGTTGGTGCAGGTGCATCATTGCATGTGGCCGTGTTGGATAAAAAGTCTGTCTTGGAGCCCTTGGCGCTCCTGTTAATTTGACCTATTGCCTGAGACATTGTTTCAGTTTCTTTACCCCCTGGTAATATCTGGTGGTTGTTCTTATTCAAGCATGGTGCGTAGATACAAAAACAATTTGAATACAGGGTGATTGCAGCTCTCTGACAATCAGGAGCCACCTGGGAGCTTCCATGGGGTTTGCTTAACTTGCTTTGAGCCCCATTCAGGGCTTTAGTTGGGAGTCAGTCCTGGCTTTTTGTAGGAAAAGGGATTCTGCTGTAGGAAACCAGAAATTCTGCCCAGCAGTTCCAGCAAGTGCAGCAGAACCGTGCCATGAAATCCAGCCCAGGCCCACTCGGGTGCGTGTGCTGTAACGCCAGCTCCTGTACCGCCACAGGAATGGCACGTTCTGCTTTTTTCCACGGGTGTTACAAGGGAAGAACAATCCCTGAGAGCAAATGAAACTGTGAACTAAGAAAAAAATCTGGTTGTCCTCCTTAAGGTGCTTTCTGCAAAGATTTTGCTTGTCTGCAGGGACGGAGTTCAAAAGCTTTGCCTGCCAAATGCGTCCATCCTATTTGTTAGCAGGTGGAGAGGCGCCTTGCAGAAAGTGCCCAGGTGGCCAAGAAGGCCAATGGTGTCCTGTCCTGTATCCAAACCAGCGTGGTCAGCAGGACAAGGGCAGTGATCCTTCCCCTGTGCTCTGCATTGGGGAGGCCACACCTGGAGTATTGTGTTCAGTTCTGGGCCCCTCAGGTCAGGAAAGAGATTGAAGTGCTGGAGCGGGTCCAGAGAAGAGCAACAAGACTGGGGAAGGGACTTGAACATAAGACCTATGGGGAGAGGCTGAGGGAGCTGGGCTTGTTTAGTCTGGAGAAGAGGAGGCTTAGAGCTGAGCTCAGCACTCTCTAGAACTACCTGAAGGGCAGTTCTAGCCAGGTGGGATTGGTCTCTTCTCCCAGGCAGTCAGCAATAGGACAAGGGGCCATGGGCTTCAACTCTGCCAGGGGAAGTTTAGGCTGAGATTAGAAAGCAATTCTTTGCAGAGAGAGTGGTCAGGATTGGAATGGCTGCCCAGGGAGGTGCTGGACTCACCGGCCCTGGAGGTTTTTAAACTGAGATTGGACATGGCACTTAGTGCCATGATCTAGTAAACGGACTGGAGTTGGACCAAGGGTTGGACTGGATGATCTCTGAGGTCTTTTCCAACCCAGTCCATTCTGTGAAAGCCCAGCTTAGCCTTGGCGCTGACATCATCTTTATGATCTGAGGTGAACTGAGGTCACAGCAACACTGAACTTAGGTTAAGTGTGCGCTGTGCTTGTAAAGAAGGACCTTGGAAGTGCAATACTGAAACGTTTGGTTTCTCTTCTCGTTTAAAATTGTAGAAAGGAAGGAAGAGCCCTTTGCCAACCACTCCAGCCATGAAACCAGGCCTAGCGTCACTGAGCAAATACCAGCACCCGAGCCCAACTCCTTCACCGCATCTGCCAGAAGAGTAAGTGAATTTGGAATCAGTGGGGACTCCCAACAGCGCTCAAAAGCGGGAGCTTGTGCTGGGAAATGGGTGCTCTGAAACCAGTTTGCAGAGGAGTTGTAAGATCTGAATTTAAGATAGCATGATAGTATGTGATTTTGATAAAGATGCTGCGGTACAACAGTGTAGGGCTGGCACAAAGGAGGATGTTTGTGCTGTAAGGTTCCCCTTGCATCTCATAGTCTCCGGAGCAAATTGCTCTGCTCACAGGAGAGACACGTGCTCCGTGTCGCTCTCACTCCTGACACAGCCCGTGCGATCTCTCCCCAGCCGATCTTTCATCAAAGCCGGTTCCCGCTGATGTATCAGCTGTGAATTTGGCGTCACCATCTAAACTGCCTCCGACCTGCCAAGTACAGTTGATTCAATGGTGAGATGATACAGCCCAGTAAGAGGATAAAGTTTGCATCTGACTAGATAGCAAGGCTATGAAAGCTTTTTAAAGGTGAAGTGGAGGTACTGAAATCTTATCTGGATTCTCCAGCTCTCACGTCACCCAGCTGGATGGCACCAGGAGACTCTGTGTTCTGCCCAGGACGGGCCTCTTACGCTTCTGCTTTCTTTTTGCACCAGAATATGGAGAACCGCTGTACAATGCAGGCACCTTGCCAAAGCCTGAAGCAATAGGTACATCTTAGAGGGAAAATGTTTCTTGCTTAGTCACAATTTCTTCTTTTTGACATGCTACCAAGCCTAACTTCTGACCCACATCAAATGAAATAAAGCTCCCCTGGGTGGTGTTTAACTCAGGCTGGCTTAGCAGGGGAAGAATTGATGGTAGAAGGGGTATGTGAGCACTCAGTGAACATTTTCCCAGCTGCAGAGTGTTGCTCTCACTCATTTGAGCTGTTTAACCCAGAATAAGGCTGTTAAGGCATAGAAATGGCCTGTGTGCAAAGCAGTTGTTAATTTAACCTCAGTCACTTAGACCAGATGCTTTACCTTCTCTTACATATTTGATTCTTCTGTGACTCTGTTTATCAGCCTGAGGTTTATGTGGGAGAATAAATGTGTTGGCCTCCATTTGTGGAGTTATTAAATGCGCTGTTCCTGGGTTGTTCAGAGATTCCAGAAAGCAGCTTCTACCGTGGATTTGAGCTTTCTCTGAGGAAAGTGTCAAAACAACATTAAAGCATTAGAGCTCGGTAGAGTGGAAGTGCTAGAATTGGTGGAGCACAGATGAACTCTGTGCATCTGCATCGAAACAGCATTAGCTGAGAAACATTGCTGCAATACTGCAGGGGTCTTGAGTCGATGAGGTGGAGGGCAGAGCTCCCCAGTAGCTTCATTTATTCTGGATGATGTCAGATGGCTTTTGTTATGTTGAATATGGTATAATAATATGTGTAAAACCTTGTCTACCCCGTATCCTGCCCTTGACAGTGACCATCAAGAGATAACTAGAGAAGACAGACTCTAACTGGACTTCTCTCCCACCTTCTAGCAATCTGCATTCGGGGGACTTGCTGAACCTGTGCTATTTTTTGTGTTCAGTAGCCCCCGTTGGACTTTTCCTCTATGAAAATTCAGTAATTTCTTGAACGCCAGTAATATTTAGGATCCTATACTGTCCAGTGGCAAAAGGTTCTTCAGCTTCATTCCTCATTAAACAGAGCTTCCTGTGCCTGTTTCATTAAACCTGCTACACGCTGCTCTTGTTTGCTGCCCCTTGGTCCTTTATGGGAAGGAACAAGGAATAACTGATCCTTATTCACCCTTGTGTGTGTCACTGAGGGTTTTGTGTGCCTTGGTCAGATCTCAGCCTTGGAAACTCCCGATAACTCCTCGTACAAAAGCTCTCTTGCTCTATTTACTCTCATTGCCTTTCTCTGAACCTCTTCCCCTTCTTTTACATGCCTTTTGAGCTGTGTGTGATATCAGAGATGTGATCGTATCCTGCAATAGCACAGAGACATAATGGTGGCGTGTTTCACATTCTATTCTTTTACCGCAGTTCCTGATGTTTTGCTTGCTTTATTTCCTATACAACTCAGTGTCAAGCCCCTGTCTTTGTACAAGTATCTCTTGTGGCACCCAGGTTCCACTCTTGGCACCTTCTTGTAAGATTCGATAACTCTAACTGAAGTTGTACATCTAAGCAGTTGCGTATTTGAGGGATATATTAATATGAGCTTGTCAGATGTGCCTCATGCAGCAAAAACCATGAAGGTCCATCCTGTAGTATGTATAGAATGTACAGTTACCTGGCTCTAGAAAGGTTTAAGCTAGAACGGGCCTGTGCGCTCCTGTAGTCCAACCTCTTGCTGGAAGCAGAGCCATTTCAAGCCTATGCCGTGTTTATTGGAATTACCGGAGCTGAGGACTGCCCTGTCTCCGAGGATGGAGATGTCCCACTCTCTTGCTCCTGTCCCAGTGCAGCATCGCTCCTACCAGATGTCTTCATGTCAAGTGGAATTTCCCACGTTGGAACAAGTCTGTTCCTTCCTCTCCTTTCCCTGTAGACTGTTGAGAACACGTCTGGTTCCATATCCTCTGGAAACCCCACCCAACAAGTAGCAGAGCAATTAAATCCTTTCTTTGCCTTCTTTTTTCTGTGCTGAACAAGCCAGGTTTCCTCAGTCTCTCCCTGTACGTGGTGTGGGCTCCAGCTCCATGGTGATCCTGCTTTAGCAGGTAGCGTGGACTAGATCATCTCCAGAGGTCCCTTCCAACCCCAGCCTGTGATTCTTGGCTTCTCCTGGACTCTCTCCATTTTGATCTGTGTAAGGGTTTTATTTGCAGCCAGTCCCAAAAGAGTTGATTACTTTTTCTTGGTTTTCTGCCTTTACTGAGTTAATTGCCCTTTCCTAAGCGGGTGCTAATAAAAGCTTCGTTGTTCCTTATATTCGCTGGAGGAGGTCATTGTGTGGGCAAAGGGAGCTGCACAATGACACAAGGTTTCTTTCATCGTCTGTCTTTGGGGATGAGAGCACTACAGCCATTTGCATCCCTGTGTGTTCACTGTCAGCTATGTCCTGTAATTAAAGCCAAGCAGGAAATCAGTGTCACTGATTGTAGCCCAGCAAAAATCTGGGCTTCTTAAAACACTCTCAGAACTTAGTCTGTGCCTTGCAGTGTTCTTACCTCTCCCAAATGTCCCTTTTTCTCCTCCACAGTTCAGTTGGCTCAGCAAGTCGGACGAGCAGAAGGACGAGTCACCTTCGTCGTGGCGCCTGGGACTGCGCAAGACCGGCAGCCACAACATGCTGAGTGAAGTCGCTGCTACTCGTGAGGCACAGAGGGATAAGACTTCTTCTATCTATCGTTCTTCGTCAAGTCCTCGGATATCTGCATTGTTAGACAACAAAGAAAAGGTTTGGCTTTCAGCAGAGGTGTGTTAGTGCATCTCAGCTGAGCAGAGTTTACCTCACGGGTTTAAGACCCTTTCCTTTTGTTTTGAGTTATTGCTGGGTGTTGTATCCATAACAAACTTAGGTCTCTTTTTTTTTTTCTTTTATTCAAAAATATTCCTACCCTATCACTCCTTGCAAAACTGGACCTAAAACTGGACCTTGGACCTAATTCCTGCTCAGTTTGAAGTGGGCTGCAGTGAACAAGGGCTGCCGGTCTGGCATGGCCTGTTCTTTGCCAGAAAATATCTAATCCAGACAGCAGCACATACCTGCACTGGAAATTCTCCTTCACTGTCATCTAGATGTGATTCTCCTGTATTCACCAGCTGTATTTGCGAATCCCATCCCACGTATTCACCAGCTGTATCTTTGCTGCCCGTGGGTAGATGCCCCATCCCTGGAGACATCCCAGGCCAGGCTGGACGGGGCTCTGAGCAACCTGAGCTGGTGCAGATGTCCCTGCTCATGGCAGGGGGGCACTGGGGGAGCTGGGAAGGTCCCTCCAACCCAAACCACTCTAGGATTCTCTGATTTATAAATGGTTCTAGTTAGAAGCTGGTTTCTTTTTCAGTAGCGTGCTCTTCAGGAAATCATTATCAGAACTGATGCTTTTATGCTGCGTGTGTTGCCTTAAACCAGTAATCCTCAGACAGGAGAATGCTTTCTCAGTTGAAGAAATCAGAACATGAAATTACTTGTCACTGAACATGCTGCAAGTGTAATGAATTTACAGTCAAATTGCTTCTTTTACTTCTCCAGGATAAAGACAACAAGAGTTATCTTGCCACAATAGCCCCCAGAAGACTGAGCAGCACAAGCGATATAGAAGAAAAAGAAAACAGGTGAGACTGAACGTCATGCTCAGCTTCTGTCCTGTAGATAGCTCCTCTGGAATACATTCCTAGAGTCATGCTTCATATATTTTCTCAGCAGTCCCAACTATACAGGAATTCACAATATCAAGAGCATTCCCTGATCTAGAAAAGCTCTGGTTTTCGTTTAGCTGAGCGGGGCAGCAGGCTGGTTTCTCCACCCCTGTATTCAGACATATATAGTGTCCATCCAGGAAATTCGATTTAAGGATGCTTTTGCCTTTTATATGTAAGTGCATCGTTTTGTCACTGGCACTTGCACTTTTGCTCCTGGCACTTTCCATTGCAGGGGTTTTTTACAGTGAACGTGTGTAGTTGCCCCTGGACAGAACCGCAGTATAAATGGGATTAATATCTAGTATCTCAAGATATACTTAAGCTAATCTCTACAAACAAGTTCTTCATGGTCTGTGCTCAAAGGAGTAAGATTTGAGTCTAGCCTCATTTCCAGCCGTTTCCACAGCAGTGGTAGAAAGGCAGATACAGAGGAGTCATTGTGAACGGTAATTGTGAAGAACTCACGGCAGACGAGCACCCTGAGAGTGCCGTTCCAGATCCTTTGCTGCCCTTTTGCTGGAACCTCCGTGCCGTGTTCTTGCTTCATCTCAACCAGTCGCTGGGATTTGGAGTTTAGCAGCCGATTTGTGTTTAAATGGCCGATAAGCTCGAGTGGGTTTGGCAGCGGCACATCCAGCTGAGCGTCCTTTGTTTTGTGAGGCGGGGAATGAGGACTGAACAGATGGTGCCCAGGCCTACTGTGCAGCACAGATTTTTTTCCCAATATTCTTTCCTTTCCAGACAGCTGAGTTTCACTTCATGGGACCCACAGGTGCCTGAGAGGGCATCAGCGGAGACACAGTAATTAAAGAATGAAAAATAATTGCAGGATAATGAGCGAACGGGTTTGTGTTGCATTACAAGCTCGACATTCTGTCCCAGACCAGCAGAGAGCAGGACACGCTGCCAAAGTGTGTATTAGGAAAAGGAGCCCTGATTTCAGATAACTCCGATCAATAGGGCTCCTAGTAATTTACTGATAACTTGACAAATAGTTTTAGATATAGCCAAATATTTTGTTTGTTGTTTTCCGCTGGTCAGTATAGCAAATGATTTGCTGTCCTGAGTTGCTTTACTGTCGTTGCCTGGATGCCTCACAGAATCAAAACATCCCCTGCAGTTGTACTATCTGTCCATTTGTGTGGTATTGTTTGACAAGACACAAGAAACAATATTAAGTGACGTTTAGTTTGTTTAATTACCTTTATGGACAATCTAAATTTCAGTTGCACGTTTTCTGACTAAAAAGGATCTTGTTCCTCTTTATGCAAAATATTCCATCGCCTGGTGATTCTTAAATAATCCAGCTGGCAATAACAGACTCCAGAAGCTTTTCTGACCAAACCTTGTGCTCTCTCCTGCGTTAGAGAATCAGCCGTTAACCTCGTGCGGAGCGGCTCTTACACCCGGCAGCCCTGGAGGGATGAATCAAAGGGAAACGAAGCTCCCCATTCTGGTGCACCTACTACCTATGTCTCTACCTACTTGAAAAGGTACGTCCAGGTCTGGCTTAGGCGGGTTCCAGGCTTGGTTCTACTCTTAATGCACCTCCAAAGCTCAGCCTGCTGCCTGCTGCTTACTGCATTGGCGTAACTGGCCTCGGACCCTCCTCTGCTGAGAGCAGGAAATAAGAATACAGGTTTATCGACATTTATCATGCTAAATATTCTTTTGAAAGACCATGATGTTTGTTGATTTGTAAATTGTTGAACCGAATTTAACTGCTCTCATTCGCAAAATCCAAACGCAAAGTGTTTTCTCAGTTTTATGCTGGTATTACGGTTAGATAATAAAACCAAAATTGATCATAAAAAGAATAAAGTGATTACAGTCTGAAAGCACTGTTCGCATAGCTATTGACAGGTGAGTTGTAGCTCAGCTCTGATTTGGTTCATGCGAGTCTGTGTTTATGGCAGAGCGGCAGCCTTCTCGTGCGTGACTCCCAGCGCTTGCTGAGGACTGAGCCTGGTGCCTCCACCCGTTTGCTCGTGACACCAAGGAAGCGGTTTCTGCACAGCGGATATAAAATTGTAGAGACTGATTGCTGGTAAAGCAGCCCAGCAGAATCAGGAAAGCAATCCTGTGCATTACTTGTGTAATTGGCAGTATCTTTTACCCCTTTGGAAGGCTCGGTTTCCTCCGAGCAAGCAGATAATGCCTGTCTCTGAAAGAGGGGAATGAATACACTGCTCTGTTAGAGCAAATAATATGTTACTGAGTTTTCCTCTTGGTTGTGAGCAGGAGGATCAGCCCTTTGTGCAAGCGCGGTGCCATCGCCTCACCTTCATTTCAGCTCATACTGGTTCAAAGCAGCCTCTATAAACGTGTGATGCTGCAAAGCCAGTTGAGCTGTGCTTAAGGAAAGGGGCAGGATTATATCAAGGTTTTAGGTTGTGTTTCACTAAATTCTAGACCCTGAGCTAAATAACTGTCCTGAAGGTGAAATGGTTGCTTGAGACATTTGGGAAGAGGCAGATGTTTTGTGCTCCGGTGCTTGTGTTGGTGGAGGTGAGTTGCGCTCGAGGACACGTCTGTCCAATTGCTGAGCACGTACAGACCCATTTCCACAAAAGGTGAAACAGCCACTCGGAGCAGAGACTCCTGACCTGCTGATCCGTTCCAGTGACTTCACATCTATCCTGGGACATGATGACAGCTCCAGCTCCGCAGCTTCTCTCCCTGCAGGCAGGCGGGTGAGCCACAGCTGATGACATTGGAAAACATTTGCCTCTTGCTGCTGGCACGTGGTGCTGCTCCCGCTCTGAGGGGCCAGTCGCTAACGTGGCTGTCCCTTAGAATTTTACAGCTAATCCCGAACCAGATTTAATGTTACGTTCACACAGCCATACTGTATTCCCTTAGTTAAACCGTACGAACGCTAGCGGAGGTTTTGGCCAGCAGTGGTAAATACTGATTTCTTGTCAAAAGGCCTTTAATAGGAGAGCGCTGATTTACAAGAAATCACAGCGAATAGCTTTGTCAGGTAGAAATAGAGTGTAATTCCTTTAAAAGAGAACAATGGCTTTGCCTTTTATGTACAAACAGTAAAATCGCTGTCAGTTGGACCTCTGTCCCTTATGGTTTTCTACAGAGGAATTAAATATAATCGTATTGAACAGTGGATTTCTCCAGCCTTGTGCATCAGCCTCAAAGAAGGGAAGGGAACCTGGTTGCCTGTTAAAGGTTGAGCTCTTTGTCATTTCCAAGTATTAGCAAAACTCTGACCACAACTCCAAGAGATAAAAACTCTTTCTGAGAGAGGAAGAATTTCAGTGAACGTGACATATTTGGATGGGACCGAGAGGGCAATTTGTACATCTGCATTTCCCCTTTACCTTAGCAATTAATTAATCTCCATAAAGACACTTAATTGTGTTCTGTAAGTGCTTCATGTGAGCCCCAAACAGAGTAAACAAGAGCAACAGATCATCTGATATTGAAAATGGCTTTTCTTTTAAAAGAAGACAAAATAACTTGCAGCAGTGTTGCAAATGTTAAAGCTCTGTCTGTAATGAGTGACTGTCATTCATTCTGCTTTCTCCATGGCTGCACCACTAGCCCAAAAATCCAGAGAACCCTGTTCTGAGAAGCTGTTCTCCGTTTTAGGGCATATTGGCTTTCAAACAGCGCGGTCACATCACCTGTGACTTAAAGGATTTATAGAGCAACCAGCATAGCAGACGGAATTAATTCAGCATCCTTCCTTTGACATCAGCCGTGAGAGATGCCTCATAGGAAGGGATCGCACACCCCAAAATGAAATCACCTTTTCACACAGTTTCTCCTTCATTTTACCCATTTGCAGATACACCATTGGACTGGGTTTAAAACCATCACAGCGCAAGCAGTGGGTGCAGCTCTGGCTCTGGCAGCCCCTGGTTTGCAGGGGCAGGTTGCAGCCGCTGCGGTAACTGCAGAGAAGTTCAGTTCTTCACCTCCTGGCTTCCAGCAATCAGGAGTTTGGGAGCCGGGGGTTAGGTTGTTCTTAACAGCCGCCACTGTGGCCATCTGCCGTAGGCAAATCTTATTGTGATCTCTGCAACACCCTATGGCAGCACGTTTAAGAACAAACTAGTTCTGAGGTTTGTGCAAACCTTTTTTATTAGCAGACGCGGAAGCTTTTTGAGGTTTTGAAGGTTTTTAAGATTTTGAATTCTACTTGCCATAGCCGTTTTCAGAAGTATTTCTTTGTATTGATTTCAAATGCTTCATTCCATTTCATTGCTCATTCCCTGATGGTTACGTTATGGTGATTATGTTAGAAAACGAGTAGCAGTGTGTCAGTGCCTTGTTTTATTTCTAATGATAAATTCTTTAGCATAAATTCATAATCCTCCCTTCTACCAATTCATATGAACACAGCTGTTAATTAACAAGATTCCCCAGCTCACCTTTTCCTCGCAATGTTCTGGTCCTGTTCACGTGCAATGTGAACAGTGAAGCGATGCCCGGCGTGTCCTCAGGCTGTGCGGTGCCACCCGTGCGCGGTGACAGGTGGGGAGGTGGATTCCTGGGGAGCTGCGGTGTCTCGGCTCCCTTGGTGTGTGCGGGATGTCCCAGCACCACGTTCCTCCAACCCGAGGCCTGAGCGTGTAGGAGTTGGCACAGCCCCTCACCGCGCTCTTCCTCCTCCTCCCGCTCCCCCACATCTCTGCTGCTTCCATCCTCTCATCTCCCCTTTTCACCCATCGCCTTCCCCTTCTGACAGACAGTCCTCCTCAGGTCTTAATAACCCTCTGTCTCCTCCCTTCCTAACCAAGTTCCTTCTCTTTATTGCAGCCACTCCTCATCCCCCCCAGCCTTGGGCTCTCCAAGGATGGTGCCACATCCTCCCTGCTCCCCCAGGGCTGCCACCAGCTTTTCCCCTGCTGCTCCTTTTGTTCCTTCCCCTGGCACCTGCTCCATGCCCAGGTGGCCAAGAGGCCACCAGCATCCTGGCTGGTACCAACACTGGTGTGGCCAGCAGGCCCAGGGCAGTGACCGTCCCTGTGCTGGGACCTGGGGAGGCCAAACCATGAATCCTGGGGCAGTTTTGGGTCCCTCACACCAAGAAAGACCTTGAGGTGCTGGAGAGGGTGCAGAGGAGGTGATGAAGCTGATGAGGGGCTGGAGCACAAGTGTGATGGGAGCGACTGAGGGACCTGGGGGTTCAGCTGGAGAACAGGAGATGAGGGGAGACCTGATCTCTGAACTGCCTGAAAGGAGCTTGGAGCCAGGGGGGGTCGGGCTCTGCTCCCCAGGAACAAGCGCCAGGAGCAGAGGAAACGGCCTCAAGTTGCACCAGGGGAGGTTGAGGTTGGATGTGGGAACAATTTCTTCCCCAAAGGGCTGTGGGGCATTGGAACAGGCTGCCCAGGGCAGTGCTGGAGTCACCA
This sequence comes from Columba livia, assembly GCF_036013475.1. Taxonomy (NCBI): domain Eukaryota; kingdom Metazoa; phylum Chordata; class Aves; order Columbiformes; family Columbidae; genus Columba; species Columba livia. The sequence continues at coordinate 2,045,914 of NC_088623.1, read as the reverse complement.
TCCCTGGAGGGGTTTAAAAGGCGTTTAGATGAGGTTCTTAGGGACATGGGTTTGTTCTAGAGTTGGGTTACGGTTGGACTCGATGGTCTTGAAGGTCTCTTCCAACCAGAATGACTCTGTGACCTACTCAGGACACCCATTTCTGCCACTCGCTCTACACGCCTGTCCCAGTCTGGCTCAGCTCCCCCTCCCAGCCCATTTCCAGGGCTGTTCCCCTGGCTCAGGATGCCCAGAAGGACTCTTGCTTCCAGCAGGAATTTCTGCTCCCCAGGGCTCAGGGCAGGGCCCACCTTTCCAGAGGAACCTTTTTTTAGGGTCCTCTGGAGGTTGCTATCTGGTGACAACAACCCACTTGTTCCTTTGTGACCTGGATATAGCAAGCAGCCATCGGCTGGAGAGCCCAAATGTGAGGTTCCTCCCCAGGGAGACCTTCTGGGTTGTCCCAGTCTCTCCTTTGGCTGTCTGGGGACCAGCTACTTGTTCTGAGCTGGCTCTGGGGCCTTGGTGTATAAAACCAATTTGTAAATTGGGTGCTTAAGCAGATTGGATCCTTCCTCTGACCCCCTGTCCTCGGCTCTTGTCCTGCCCCTTTCAAGCTTTATTTTGGCCTCTCGCTGACTCTTGCTCTAGTGTTGACTTCAGTCCGTTGTCCCTGGCTTTCCCACAAACCTGCAGCTCTTTGTCCTGATCTGCTTTTCCTCTAGGTCAGCTTTAATTCCTGGTGCAGCCACTCATCCGCATGCTCCGTGTGCCCCGATGTGGGAGTCATTGGGATGCAGGAGGTGAGAGGCAACATTCCAGCCTTCCTGGCCTTTGATCCTGCTGGCAGCCCAGTCTGACCAGTAGCAACCAGGAATACCAGTTAGAGGGGAAGGTGTGGCAGGGCCCTGGATCACACGTGCACACTCGCTCTGTGCAGAGAACGAGCAGCCCCTATACGGCACATACAATAAGGAGATTTTACCAGAACCCATCAGGTCTGTTTTTAGGGGTGTGCAACTTACCACTCTTAGGGCAGATTTGCTCTGAAAAAGCAGAAGGATACATCCTCGTTTGAGACCCCTTCTCCTTTTCTCCTGTCTCTTCTCCAAAGTACAAACACTGAAGCTTTTCACTAGTAATGGTTTTAAGGGTTTTGTTTTAAACTGACCAAATACGTATTTCCCTTGCTCGTTCTTGAATAATTTTCGGATGGTTTTGCTAGCTATTCCCCAGAAATACACAGTTTGTGCTCAACATGCCTTAAAGTAAATTAAAGCCTGAACTGATCATCTTTGCCAAAGCTTTAAGCCATTGAAAGTAAGTTCTTAAAACTGGAAGTCCTGGGCATCCTTAGGAGGTGATGCAGCCAGACCTGCTTGTGTCCCTCTCTCCTTCCCTGCTTTAACCAACCTCATCCTCGCGCATTGTTTCTGCCTTTCCCCAGGACACAGGGGTGCTCTCTGTGCACCGCGGTAGGATTTACCCCTTCCCTGATCCTCACCGATTCACCTCCACGCCGTTATTCTCTCACTCGCTCTCAGCTGGGCTTAGCTAAGCGGGGTTCTGCTAGCGCCAGCCTGCGGGAGCAGCTCAGCGTGCTCCCATCTCCTTGCCTACCTTTTGCTAAGACATCAAACTCGCTCCCTTCCCAGCTGAGAGCCCGGCTGCGGGATGTTCTGTTGTATATTTACTGTGGTCTGAAAGCCGTGATTTTGTGATGTTTTACAGTGCTTCCTTTGGTAGAAGTAGTGACCTCAGCAGTCCCTACATTTCAGCCACTCGCAATACATCTCTAGCTACCTCACCCACGTCCATGGGGTCATCTACCTCCCTGGGCGCCCCGCGGCAACCTGGCCCTGCCTGTCCCGCAGCTCTCGGTGCCAGCACGGCTGCGTCAGCCCGCCAGTACACCAGGTAACGGTCCCGGCGGAGAGAACGCTGCAGAGCATCCGCGTTTGGGTTGGAAGGTGTGATTTCTGGAGCGGATTAGGGATTGGCAATGTGCTTCCAGGCGGAGAGGAGATCCCAGGGCGGTCCCCTTGGACACTGTTAGTGCACACGCAGGAGTAGGTGATTAACAGCCTGTGCGTGGCCTTGGCTTCGTCACTCACCGAGTGGCCGGTTGTGCCCTCTTGTCACCCTTGTTAGAGACACCATGTGCTGCTCAGGCTGCTCTTGGGTGTTCTGTGTACAAGCGCTTGGAGTTCATTCCTTCTGCTTATTCACCGGCTGCATTTTCTAATCATTTTTGCTGCAAACAGGGATGTGAAGACTATGAATTCCTCCTACTTATTCCTCTACATTTTTTTTTAAACTCATTTTAATATGTGCTGTTCTCTAAGAAAATGTGAGTGTAGAACGAGGAGAACGAGCTGTCAATGCTCCCTCGAGGTGGCTGGTCTCGCTCAGCAGTTGAGTTCACTTGCTTTGCTTTCCGTTGTGTCTTCTCTATTTCAGAGCCCCTTTCAGGCAACAAACTGATTCTGCCGTAGAGAAAAATACAGAGGGCATCTCTGCTAGCACCCCCCTAGGTGTAATCACAAACCGCGCCATACTCGGTTCCGCTAACGGTATTGCCAATGCCGGTGCTGCCGCCACTCCGGGAAAGGACTTGTCGGCTGAGGAAGCCCGGGAGCGCAGAAGGTCAGTGAGCAGAGCCGCTGCGTGCGGGTCCTCGGCGAGCAGTACTGGGGCCAATATTATTCAATATATTCATTAACAATTTAGACGAGGGAATAGAGTGACTGTCAGCAAGTTTGCTGATGACACTAAGCTGGGAGGTGTGGCTGACACACCAGAAGGCTGTGCTGCCATCAGAGACCTGGACAGGCTGGAGAGTTGGGTGGGGAATAACCTAATGAAATTTAACAAGGGAAAGTGTAGAGTCCTGCATCTGGGCAGGAACAACCCCAGGTTCCAGTATAGGCTGGGAAATTACATATTAGAGAGCAGCGTAGGGGAAAGGGACCTGGGGGTCCTGGTGGACAACAGGGTGACCATGAGCCAGCACTGGGCCCTTGTGGCCAGGAAGCCAATGGCATCCTGGGGTGTATTAGAAGGGGGGTGGCTAGTAGATCGAGAGAGGTTCTCCTTCCCCTCTACTCCGCCCTGGTGAGACCACATCTGGAATATTGTGTCCAGTTCTGGGCCCCTCAGTTCCAGCAGGACAGGGAACTGCTGGAGAGAGTCCGGCGTAGGGCAACGAAGATGATTAAGGGAGTGGAGCATCTCCCTTATGAAGAAAGGCTGAGGAAGCTGGGGCTCTTTAGTTCGGAGAAGAGGAGACTAAGGGGGGACCTTATTAATGTTTATAAATATAAAAAGGGTGAGTGCCATGAGGATGGAGCCAGGCTCTTCTCGGTGGCAACCAATGATAGGACAAGGGGTAATGGGATCAAGCTGGAACACAAGAGGTTCCGCTTAAATTTGAGAAGAAACTTCTTCTCAGTGAGGGTGGCAGAGCCTGGCCCAGGCTGCCCAGGGAGGTTGTGGAGTCTCCTTCTCTGCAGACATTCCAACCCGCCTGGACACCTTCCTGTGTAACCTCACCTGGGTGTTCCTGCTCCAGCAGGGGGATTGGACTAGATGATCTTTTGAGGTCCCTTCCAATCCCAAACATACTGTGATACTGTGAGCAGCTCTCCCGTGGGAGCCACAGTGGGGGCGATTTTCTCCTTGTCTTTTCAGCATCTCAGCCACTGCTGTCAGTCCCTAAGGCCTCTGTGTGCAGAGGGACAGACAGACAGTAGCCACTTGCAGTTGGTTCTGTAACATGAATCCCATCCTAAAAAGAGCGTTGGACTGAGACGCATCCACATAAAACCCATCCCTCTCATTCTGAGTTTACGTACGCCCCGATGCAGACGCCTTTGCTGCACGAGTCTCCTCGATTCCCTCTGCAGTTAGTGGGGGAAAACAAGTGTTCCTGGAGCATGAAACGTGTGGTACAGGAGGAGATGAGCTACACACATTAATTGATTTCAATTGACTCTAAAGGAAGGCTTAGCACGCAGGTAGAAGTCTGCCCTGTGCAACCGAGGCCATGCCAGCAGTAGCAGCATTCTGAATTACTCAATCTAGCTGCTGGTACCTCTTTCTTAAATTATGCTATTTTGAAGCTGGGGAAATATAAACCTGAGTTAGCCTGTACTATTTTCAAAGGAAATATGCCTTGTGCATTTAAGCACAGAATATCAAATGATCTATATTTATTCCTGCAAACAGGTTAACTTTTGCAAAATTTGTCTCTTCTGGTAGCCACCATGAAAGTAAATGGTAATAAATACAATGCAGCAATGAGCTGTGTATTTCTACCTAGCAACCGGTTCACGGAGTGTTCTCAGTCATTAGATTCTGCCAATCTAAAATCATAAGTTGTTAATACAGACCTTCCTGAGCGGAGGTCGGTCTGTCTGTGCTAGCTGGGAATTACTCAGACTTTTAATGCTGCTTGGGCTTTTTCCTTTCCTTTTTGTTTCCCCAACGCTAGCACAGGGAAAACACCTTTGAAGGTATTGCGAACGTTCCGGATGAGCCACGTTCATCAACCCTGCGTGCAGGGTGGTAATTTGAAATGGCTGCAGAGTAACTTTGTAAGAACACTTAAATTGAATGTTAGGAGCACCTCTGGATGCTCCTTGTTGTTTTGCTTGGGGTCAGTTGGCTTCGTTTGCAGTTGGATTGGGACGAGCTGCCAAAAGATACCCCCAGTGCAAAGTGAGGTTGCGCACGAGCGGGCAGAGCGAGCGTTGTGCTTTCAGCTCCCGCTTGGGCCCGGTTCACCACAGTCTCTGCCTTTTGGCAAACCCAGAATAGACTTGCAGAAGCTTCAGATTCTTCCCTGGAGAGGTGGGCTCCGCAAAACCCACCAGACGTTTGGCACTATCTGCAGATGGGGAACTCGACTGCGATGGTACTTGTAAATGCCCAAAAGAGCATCTCTTCATATGACCGCGTTGGCATTTATTGCCGAATCACTTTCTATAAATAAACCAGAAGATCTGTTTAAGTCTTATGCATTTTGATTAGGGAACCATCTCCTGTGAATTATGCAAATGCAAAGAGAAACACCAGAAAATTCCTCCCGCCTCTAATTGATGCTTTGAAACTACCGAGGGGAAAAGAACACAGCAGTGATGTGGGTGCTTGTGGGTGGAAGAAACCTTATATAGGAATATATGTTCTAACAGCAGGATATACTGACTGGGAGCTGCCGGCACATTTTGAACTAGGAAACGTGGACCTAGAGAAACAGGAGAGGTCACCTAAAGGCAAACGGTTTATTTTGGAAGGAGGCCAGTTCCAGTAAAATGAAATAAAAAAGGAAAATGGCAAACAGTTGTCAGGGAAAGCACTATATGGATCTCGGTTCCCACCGGCAGCTGTTGCAGTAGCATTTGCTCTGCTTCAGTGTTTCCAAAGCTCCAGCTTTCTCTTAGCAACAACAACATAAACAAGCTTATCATCTAATATTAGATCACAGGGATGTCTCCTAACTTGTGGCCTTAAATTATCTGTGCAAAGCCAAAAGGTTAAAGCCAAAGAGGCTGCTGGGTCTGGGAGCAGCGACGAGCAGAGGTTTGCATCCTTTGGTGGCCACCGGACCCCCTGTGCCCCCGCAGCGCTTCGTCCGTGGGGTTTTACCTGCTGCTTTTTTGCTGAATTGGTTGGGAAATGCTCCAGCAGCTGGAAAATAGTGTGAATTGCACCTCATGTCGTTACAAAGCAACAAGAAACAAGGCGGCAGCAGCGGAGCGGTGGGTTTGTGGAGCCCGGCCGCAGCAGCTCGCTGCCCGGTGTCGCTGCCATATGTCCCTGCCCTTCCGCCAAGCTGCTGCCTCTCGTATTTACATGGACCCAGCTGCACGTCCGGCTTCCCGTGATTGCGCTGCGGGTGCCGATGCCGAGAGCCTGCGCGTGTGCCGCCTTCCAGAGGCCGTGTTTTCGCAAGGCAATTTCTTTTTCATGGCAATTTTAGGGTCACCAAACTGCTGTTTGGCCGTTTTGATGGTCCTGCCAGCACCAAATTGTCTCAAGTTGCAAGTGCATTTGTCAGGCTGACCTCAAAACAACCGGCTCTGCGAAGGGTGAATTATAAGCATGGGGATGCTGAGCCCGCAGCATCTCACATACACCCCGCTCCTCTGGTGCAAAACTAAATCCTTCTGGTTTGTGCTTTGTGCAAGCAGGTGGTGGGGACTCTGCGGGGCGTTGCAGCCGGATTATCCGCCCTCATCCAGGGGGACAGCGGCCTCTAGTGCCGCCAAAAGCTCCTTTGCAAAGTGCCGCTGCGCCCTTGACCGTGTGGTTTGGTGGAGGGGTCTGCAGGGAATCCGACCAAGCTGCAGCGTGGCTTGTACCGTGGGACATCTGGTGCTGAAATGAAGGTCCGGGGGGTCTGAAACGTTTCATATGACACGAAAGCTTTGGCCCCCAGGGTGGACGGAAGGGCTGCCGTGCAGCCGCAGCTCATGATCGGCTGTTGCGTGGGGAGATATGAGCTTGCCCAAGAACTCTGGTGCAAGGCACATCCCAAGCCTGTGTTCTCCTTGTGTGACCAGCTGAAAAGGACACACCTGAATTTGAAATGTGGCTTGTTTTTGTAAGAATTAGGAGTTTAAATTAGTTTCTTTCCCCCCCACCACGTTGTTTATACAATTGCATCCTGCAGTTGTATCTGTTATTCCCGTTCCTCGGGAAGGTTCCAGCAGGGTGGTGGCACTTGCATATGACAAGGCAAACACGTCTCTCTTTTCCTTATGTTTTAATGCACGCTGACCAGTTGTTCAGATAAATAAGAACTAGAGTGGGGTGGGACGGTTCTCCCAGCAGCTCCGGGCTGTGCTCAGCCCGGCTTCTTGTCCCCTAAGTGTCCCCTGAACGTTTTAGGCAGACGAAGGGAGTTCACTGATATGCACGGTAAATGTGTCTAGCAAACACTTTTCTGCTTCATTCCCAAGAGGAATTTGTTCTTCATTCTTCGTTCCTTCATTCTAAGGATCAAGCCACTAATTATAGTAGCATATATTAATAATGTATTAATAACCGAATCCTCCTCCACTGGTACTGTTAGATGAACAATTTTTGGCAAGTCCTTTTAGCTCGTGATTCTTGTCCTGTCCAAATTCAGAGCGTGACTCCTCTAGGGTGAACGTGGATGCCTGAAATGCCTGTTCCCTTTATTATCTGACATAAAGAACAAGAAATCCTCATCTCTGTCAAAGTTAAACTATGAGATTTGCATTTAAGAGGTATCGAGATATTACTTGAGAAGAACTGATACAGAAGCTGTGAGCATCATCTTGCTACCACCTGGGGGGTTTTTCAGTAGTGTTTGACTCTTTAATCTGTATCGTAAAGCTGAGTGGTCTTAATCCTCATGGGGAAGGTCCCTGGGATTCCCGTCCAGCGGACAACAACAAGTTAAGAGGTTTCTCCCTGTTGTGAAGAACAGAACAATCATCCGGCACCTGCTGCCGAAAGCATTTCTCTGCCACGCTCCTGCGGTTTATCTCGCTCAGATAAAGTCAGCCCTTTTTATTGCAGAGCCTGCCGGTGCGGATGATGTGGGAGGGCAGGAATCCCGCCGGCCGTCGGATTGCCCATGTTGGGAAGAGGCGAGATCGCTCCTCGCCGGATCAGAAATCAGGCTGCGTGTTTGTACGGCGAAAGGTCGAGGTGTGGGATGGGGGTCGGCGCCGCCGAGCCCCCGTTCCTGCCGGGGCGGCGAGCGGGTTTGTTACCATGAGCTCAGCTGCCGCCGCCTTGATCCGCCGCGCCGGGGAAGGACGGGAGGGGATGTTTTGGCATTTGCTTTGGGCGGAGGAGCCCAGGCTGTAGGTTGGCCCGCTCGCCCAACGCAGGGATATATGCGGGATGCTCCGGGGATGGTCAGGGATGCGCGGCAGGGAGCTCTGGATGTGAAGGAGCTGCGGCTCGACGGCGCGGAGCGAGTGGGAGGTAAATCTGCCTTTCCCCGTCCCTGTCCACATGCCATATCTGCGTGCGGTTCCTCTTTACTTACTAATCGTAACCACCAGTGCGTTTCACTTATTTAACCCTTGTGTCTAACAGCACATTCCTCTGATGGCAAGTTCTGCAGCGACGCTCCGGTTCTGTCTGGGCGCCGTTACCTGGATGCTCAGGGTTTGAACATTTACTAACATCATCCAAAAATGGCCGTTAAACTAAAGAACGTACCCAAAATATTGGTGGAGAATACCGTGTGGCGGATCACCTGAGAGCTAATTTAGCACAAAATCAGCTATTATGTTAAATTCTGTTCTCCACAGCACCAGCCTGTGGGTGTTACGGGTGGAGAAGCCAGGAGGCCACCCTGCGGTTTCCATAGGAAGAGTTTTTGGGCAAACTTAATTAATCTGCTGTCCCTGAGAACAGTGGACACTTGAAATTGAATCAAAGCCTCGGCCACATGCTAAGAAATAGCAATCTTAGCCCAGCAGGAAAGGGAAATCTTTTATGCATTATTAATCTTTGGTGATGTTATCTGTAACTCAGCTGGGGCTGATTCACGGTGTTCCTTGGAAAGGCGTCTCCTCGGTGGCTGCACCCACGAGGTGGCACTCGAAGGCTGTTGGATGCTCTTGCCAAGCCAGCGTTTCCCCTGCACTTTAGCTCCTTCAATCTCTCCTATGGGGAGAGGCTGAGGGAGCTGGGCTTGTTTAGTCTGGAGAAGAGGAGGCTTAGAGCTGAGCTCAGCACTCTCTAGAACTACCTGAAGGGCAGTTCTAGCCAGGTGGGATTGGTCTCTTCTCCCAGGCAGTCAGCAATAGGACAAGGGGCCATGGGCTTCAACTCTGCCAGGGGAAGTTTAGGCTGAGATTAGAAAGCAATTCTTTGCAGAGAGAGTGGTCAGGCATTGGAATGGCTGCCCAGGGAGGTGCTGGACTCACCGGCCCTGGAGGTTTTTAAACTGAGACTGGACATGGCACTTAGTGCCATGATCTAGTAAACGGACTGGAGTTGGACCAAGGGTTGGACTGGATGATCTCTGAGGGCTTTTCCAACCCAGTCCATTCTGTGATTCTGTGTGATACCTGAACCTTCTTTATCATCAGCAAGTTTTGATCTTTTCTTTTTGCTGTCACAAAAGGCAATTTCCCAGATATTCAGATTTTCGCGGAGTGATTTTTATTTTTTACCAGGCATCTCCTGCCTTGTTTCAGACTGTATAAATGAGCTTTTGGGAAAGCTCTAATAGGCCTGCTTGAGGTTGTTTAAAATGTTGAGTTGTGTTGTCAGACTTGCTGCTCGCTTGAAAATGAGAAAGAGGGGTAACGATGGAGACAGGACACTCACATCGTCACCTTTGTTTCATTCATCAGCTGGCAGGAGAGGGAGTTTCATCCCGCTCCGTTTCATGCAGCGTTTTTAATGCGAAGATTCAGCCTCTGAGCGCTGCAGCCAGCGCTGGGTATCGACACCGCGTGTCCTGTGCTGAACACAAACCCATTTCAGAATATTCCGGCCTGGAAAGCTTTGCACTGGCGACAGTCACAACCGATGCGTTCAGTGACTACAGGGATGTTCGGTAGGGGGTTTTGCTCCCATGGTTTGGTTTGTGTTGGCAGGAATCTTGCAGCAAAATAATGCTGGATTTGTTTTCGTTTGTTTCTTTTTTAAATAAATGTATTTCCCCTTTTTCTGGAAGAACTGTGAAGGTCTGGGCTGACAGTGACAAACCTGCTCCAGATGAGGGAGCCAGTTTAACAATCTGAACACTGGGATGTTAAGTGTCTTTCCTACTTTTCACTGTGGTGGAATCATAGAATCATTTCAATTGAAAGAGACCCTCGGGATCATCGAGTCCAACCGTCCCCACCCCTGTCCCTGCCCCATGTCCTGAGAACCTCATGTCCGTCTGTCCAGCCCTCCAGGGATGGTGACTCCAGCACTGCCCTGGGCAGCCTGTTCCAATGCCCCACAGCCCTTTGGGGAAGAAATTGTTCCCACATCCAACCTCAACCTCCCCTGGCGCAACTTGAGGCCGTTTCCTCTGCTCCTGGCGCTTGTTCCTGGGGAGCAGAGCCCGACCCCCCATGGCTCCAAGCTCCTTTCAGGCAGTTCAGAGATCAGAAGGTCTCCCCTCAGCTCCTGTTCTCCAGCTGAACCCCCCAGCTCCCTCAGCCGCTCCATCACACTTGTGCTCCAGCCCCTCATCAGCTTTGTGATGCTCAATGGCATTAATTACTGCAGAGGGGTAATGTTGATCATTTAAAAGCTTCCTGTCCAGTTTTCCCCAGCCGAAAGTGTTGAATTCTCAGTAGGTACTGCTGATGAATGTTCCTCTCCTGGCAGAGGGGACAGTGATTCCCTGGGGCTGGGGGGAGCAGGGTTGTTGCCCCAGAGCCAGAATTGGAGCTCAGATCCCAACTCTGGGTCACAGCATCAGCAGAGGATGGGACCATGGAATCTGCAGCATGAACACGGCACAAATGTGCAGCTCTGCTTTCCGAAGGGTGGACAGAGAGATGAGCACAGGCAAAATCATCCAGGACTGTACATGGGAAGTATTCTTAGAGCATCAGCTGCCATCTGTGTAACCTCAGCCCATTGTAAACAGCACGCCCAAGCGTGATTTTTCAGGAGGGATAAAGGGCACTTGTTGTTTTGATTAACAAGTGACAAAGATCACAAGCCTCTTAATCTCTCGGATCAGCACCTGAACGTGTTGAGCAAAGCAAAGCTGTTGCAAATAAAGAATTCCATCTTCCGCTTGTTAACCTGCTAGTCCTACTGTAAACAGATGATTGAGATTCAGACATTTCAACTCGCACCAGTTGAGAATTCACAGCCCAGATTGAAACACAATGACAGCCAGGACTAACTCGAGAGAGAAAAGCAAAGGCCTGCAAACGGGGAATACTCAGACGAGGCTTTTCGAGCCAGCTGTGAGATGCTTTGTAAGTGTGATCCCGTAATCTTGTTATCCCGCTGTCCTCAGCTTATTAAATAGCTCAGCCTTGTCTGGCTGCCTCTCCCCTTTCCAGCTCCAGCACTTGCAGGCTCCAGGTTGTTCTTCTCTCCTGCCTGGTGAATGGTTTTCTCAGGTTTCAGTCAGCCAGCTTTCCATGAAAACGGAACATTTTCGGTTGCGTTGGGCTGGTGCACAGAGCGCGTTAGCGCCGCGATGAACACACCGAAGAACTGAAACCTGTTGCTTGGTTGAGGGAGCAGAGAAGTTTCTTTTTCTGACTGTTTCCAGGCAATTGTCAATTACCGACTTGCTGCTGAGTCCGTTCTTTATTATCTAACTTGAGGAATTGTATTTTGGGACCTGCTGACAGCTTTGTTGCCTGCAAAACTTGCACGCACTTCTCTTCCCTCCCCCAGCTTATAGATAGTTTGGGAGCTAATGGCAGATTTCCAGCCTGTAGGAATGCATCGCTGGGATGCTGTACTTTTCCTATTGTTTGCAGGGCAACAGTATCACTATTTAACGCTCTTGCTGGGCTTTTTTGTTTCCCACCTTCCTTTTTTTTAGTGTACATTTGTGTATATATATTTATACACCCACATAAATATGCATGCCTGCACTAGAGATGTACGATAAAGGTTTTTATTACATCTGCGGTGTTTAGAACAGTGATATTGTGCTCTTAAGAAAAGCCATTCCCAACGTTTTAGAGCCTCTGTGTGTGTGTATGCACGTGCTGGACCAGCTTTGTTGTGTGCAGGAAGCCAAGCCAGTGCCCCATCCCTCTGCTTGTATTATCCAGAGCAGCTCTAGTGTTTAATGAGCATTCAGCTTCCAGATGTGTTACCAGGTTCTGACATGTGTAGGTGAGTGTTCCTGAGGCGGGTGCTGCCCCAGCTGAATGAGAATGTAAAACTTGGGTGAGTCTTAGATCTCGGTGTTTCCTCTGGGATGCGGCTCTGCCAAAGGACTCAGCACCAGCATTTGCACAAGCGCTTCTATCTGTAAGTGCGACAAGGAGTCCAGGTGGGAAAGGAGATCAGCGCTGTAAAAACGCCATCGGAATCTTCTGTATTTCTTGTAGAAATTAATCACGTTTTCTTGTCATTTATGCACCAATTAACATCAGATTGTAATTTCTTTTTCTGCACCGTTTACCCTTTACTTGGGAGGGGTTTCTCTCTGCATGTGTTCTTTTGTTTCCTTTCTCCCACATACACATTTGCTCTTGTATTCTTGCTTTCCCAGCTTGTACTGGCTTTACTATTGTTTAGAACTTCCTTTCTATTGGGGTTTTATTGCAGCTCCTATTGCCTTAAGCTGCTGCTGAGTAGTTGGAGTCCGTCTTTGTGTCCTGATTAAAAGAGTTAACAGAGAAAATAGGTGTTTTCTTGAAAACAGGAAGAATTAAGCGGCAGCCACATTCACCACTCAGTTCCCAGCTTCTTCCTTTCTAACACACAAACCCAGAGCTTGTTGCGGCCGGACACACTCATCCCTGACTTTGCTGACTCTCACATACGCATTTCTAACAATTTCTATTCTGCTGCTTGAGCTTGCAACCAAAACTCCGCAGAAAACAAACCAAACTCTTATATGTGCCTTGAACTTGGCGTGATGGTCGCTCTTATTCTGCGGATTCCTTGGAGAAAGCTCATCCAACACACACGACCGGTTTGTTGAAGATCTCGCATCACGCGGTATTTGCTTGAATTAATAGGATGACATAGATACTGCAGTTTAGCGAGCGTTGCGTTTGGTGACAACGTAATTAAAAACCCTTTGGATTGTTTCCAGACGGCATAGTACCCCGTTTGCTGCCTGTCCCCGCAGCTCGCTGCGCTCTGCAGTTTGTCTGCTTGGAAAGTAGCGTGTCGCCCTCCTCGCCATCCAGCCCCGTTTGCCTTGCGGCTGCATCTCCTTGCACTCCGTTTGCTTATTCTTTTTTCCTTCCATCCTATTGAGCGCATTCACAGAATCCAAGAGTGTCAAGGGTTGGAAGGGACCTGGAAAGCTCATCCAGTGCAATCCCCCCATGGAGCAGGAACACCCAGATGAGGTTACACAGGAAGGTGTCCAGGCGGGTTGGAATGTCTGCACAGAAGGAGACTCCACAACCCCCTGGGCAGCCTGGGCCAGGCTCTGCCACCCTCACCAGGAACAAGTTTCTTCTCAGATTTAAGTGGAACCTCCTGTGTTCCAGTTTGCACCCATTGCCCCTTGTCCTATCACTGGTTGTCACCCAGAAGAGCCTGGCTCCATCCTCCTGACACTCCCCCTTTCCATATTGATCCCCATGAATGAGTCCCCCCTCAGTGTCCTCTTGTCCAGCTCCAGAGCCCCAGCTCCCTCAGCCTTTCCTCACACGGGAGATGCTCCACTCCCTCCAGCATCTTGGTGGCTGCGCTGGACTCTCTGCAGCAGTTCCCTGTCCTGCTGGAACTGAGGGGCCACAGCTGGACACAATATTCCAGGTGTGGTCTCCCCAGGGCAGAGCAGAGGGGCAGGAGAACCTCTCTGACCTACTGACCACCCCCTTCTAACCCACCCCAGGTACCATTGGCTTCCTGGCCACAAGGGCCCAGTGCTGGCTCATGGTCACCCTGCTGTCCCCAGGACCCCCAGGTCCCTTTCCCCTGCGCTCTCTCTAATTCAGGTCTCTTAAAATTCAGCTTGTAAGTAAAGTGAAGCATCACCTACAATTGTCAAGTCTCTGTTTATCATTCCTGCTTCTCCCAATCGACAAAAAAACACAAAAAAGCCGAGTAGAGCAAAAATGTGATTGAATTTCCAGCAGGTATGGTGTCAGCTGTTTGCATTCAGAATATGCACAGCATAGCCACCTTCTTTCATCAGCAGGAAGAGCCTGTGGGTGCTTGGAGAAACCAGCTCTGTCACTGTGCAGCGGCTCTGCTGACTCGTCTCAGGAAATTCAGTTATCTCATGCTTGTCGAGCGGCTCTGGCCGGGTTCCAGGGAGCGGGGAATTGGGTAAATGGAAAGCAACCAAAAGTTAGCGATCGATAAAGGCTGCAGCGCAAACCGAGCCGCTCTGACTTGCAAAATGTGCCTGTCTGAAGATGAAGTCACTGTCACGGGTTGGACACTGAAAACTGATGATGGTGTTTTAGCATCTTCCTATTTTTATATAAATTCTGGGAGAGGAGAAGAAGTCTGGGAGGATGACGGGGTGAGAGAAACAAACTGTGGTTTCTCTTGCTGTATGTGTCCACAGAACCGTAGTGAAACAGCAGAAGGAGGGGAATCCTGCAGCCTTGCTGTGCTCCTAAAACCGTCCTCTGCGGGCACTGACCTACTTGCTTGCATTTACTTGACCTGTCTTGAAAATGGTTTGAAACCCGTTCTGTCCCATGCAGCGGTGCGGAGTTCGGTGTTGTCTTCTGTTCTTTCCTGGCAGCGTGATCCGGTGCTGCTGCCCCGTCCCACGTGTGTTCCCCGACATTGTGGCCGCTGTGTCCATGCTGTCCGATCTCATCTTCCCTCTTATTCCCCACCTGTGTCCTCACGTGAGACGTAAACTCCTCTGTTTCAAAGCCGTTGCAGTAAACCATCCATCTTCCTCAGCTACAAATTTACTCGGTTTATATGTTTCGGGAACTATTTTTATTTTCTTTTACAACTGCTTGGAACTGAATTTCCAGTATATTTTGCAAATGTGTTCTTGCTGTAGGTGGCTTATTACTTCTGCATGCTGTGCAAATAGCAGCTATTCTACTAGTGTCAAAAGCTGCAGAAAATGCTTATTGTTTCCTTAATGTGCCATTACCTGGGGAGCACATATGTACTGCATAAAGAGAGCAGAAGGGAGCTCCTTGTCTGCAAAATAGGGGGTTGCACAGTGTTCTCTCATCGAACAGCAGCTTTTTTGTTCGCCAAACAGCAAACTCTTGGGAGGCAATCAACCCTCGGAATTGTAGGCGCTTCCCGTGCTGGCGTATCCATCACAGCCAGCGCGTCTGTCGGGATAATCAATGGGAGCAGCGAGCTCACCGCAGCGCGTTCACATGCTGGGAGCTGGAGGCTCCTTCTGAAGATGATGAATTGTCCCTCAGATGTGCCGCTGGGTGAACCTGGGGACGTCTCCATTGCAACCCAGAGCACGATCCATCCCCCTGCCCAGGGCAGTGCTGGAGAGTCACCATCCCTGAAGGGTTGGACAAACGGACATGAGGTTCTCAGGGATATGGGGCAGCGCTAGGGGTGGGTTATGGTTGGACTCCATGATCTTGAGGGTCTTTTCCAAACAAAATGATTCTATGATTCCTCCCAAAGGCTCCATCGATCCTTTGCACTCTCTTTGTGCTCTGTGGACATCAGGGAAGTTCGAGGCGTGATTTATCAGGTCAAATACACCAGTTTAGGTGAGAAGACTCACAGATGCCCCACCAACAGCTGAAGAAGTGTGAGATGATGAACTCCCATGGATGTACCTGTTAAGCGAATCACAGAATCATGTTGGTTGGAAGAGAACCTCAAGATCATCAAGTCCAACTGTTCCCCCACCCCTGGCACTGCCCCATGTCCTGAGAACCTCATGTCCGTCTGTCCAGCCCTCCAGGGATGGTGACTCCAGCACTGCCCTGGGCAGCCTGTTCCAATGCCCCGCAGCCCTTTGGGGAAGAAATTGTTCCCACATCCAACCAGCCCGAGGAACCCCCAGCTGTGTCTGTGTGTGTGCTGAGCTCTGGCTGCACAGCGAAGTCAGCACTGAACACAAGACCATGAAGGTGGATAAAAGCCATCATGGGAGATGATTTTAAAACGATCCAGATTTCATGGCTCTATGAGGTTTTGTCATAGTGCGGCCAAGCTAGCAATCTTTCTAAAAAATGTCTTAACTTACTGGATCGGGTGCAAAATCTGTTCAGCCATTACATTTTCTGTACAAGTGCTCCGTAGTGGAGAACCAGGCTTATTCCTTGATAGATCTTCATCCCTCACTTGGCTCATTGTTCTTTGAACAAATCTGGATCTTTGGACCTGGATCTAACCTGTGGCAGCGCTAGGCCTGCAGAAGAACATTCCAGGCACCCTCATCCTAGTGCGGTGAGACAGTGTTAATAGTCATCCCCTATTAACCAGGATGAAGAGTCCGATCTAACCGATCTTTCCTAGCGTGGACGCCGCTCCAGCAGCAGGTGGATCAGGCTCAGGGCTGTGCGGTCCCTGCCCGGTTCCCTCCAGTTCCTCCGCAGCGAGTGCCGGGGCAGAGAGTTTGGTTTCAATATTTTCATGGGAATCACTCTTTCGAAATCTCTGGGGTTTAATGAAATCTAGAGGTGACCAGCTCTGGATTTCCAGTGTGTGTTTCTCAGTATCGAGGAACTCGATTTATTCTGGTGTGTGAAGGTCATGTCTTCAATTTCAAAGCTTTTTTCAAGGTGTTTTGTCTTTGTAAGATGCCTGCGGTTCAGTTTCTAGCGTGATGGGTTTCATATTGATGAGGCCAGCAGATTGCAGGAATATGATCATGAATATAACGACAGGAAGGAGGGTCTGAGGAATGCGCCAGCGCAGGTTTTCTGTTCTTAGATCTGTATCGGAATGAGAGGTGGTTTGGGGGGTTTTTTCCTAATGATGCAATGACATTGAATGGAGCAAATAATACCCTAAATAGTTGCACCTTTTTTGACAGAACATGCCCAACACTGAAGAGTTTTATTTAGAAGCTTTAGGGTTGTGTATCATACGCTTGTAGGAAAGTTGTCGCAAAGCAGAAGACAACAGTCTTGGTAGATGGAGCTGAAATGATATTAGTCCATATGAAACAGAATAATAGCTCAGGAGCTCGCAGAGCATCTGGTTTTATTTTAACCTCTTCTGCGCTTTGCTGTTTCTCAGGTCGTACCTGACGCCGGTGCGGGATGAGGAGGCAGAGTCGCTGCGCAAGGCACGGTCCAGGCAGGCGCGGCAAACTCGCAGGTCTACGCAGGTAAAGAATGGAAATAGCCATGTTTGCATGTGGGATGAGGACAGCTCATATATGGAGGGCTGTATTTTACTGCTCTAGCATGAGGGGCTTATCTACCCTCACCCTGTGTTAGAGCAGTTCAGGCAAAAGTTCCTGCAAATAGTTATTACAAAATACACCCCCAAGTTAGATTTCAAAGTTCTCGTTTCTGCAGTGTAGCTGCCTTTTATTTTATAGCTAGACCACGTATATTTACACTGTTGGGAGTCAGAGATTAGGTTGATACACTGAGAAATGTTACAGGCAACAGAATTATCTTTCTCTTGGCAAAAAGATAAAGCATTAGCCTGACCCGGTATAAACCTGTTGGGCACTTTAAACTGACCTGGAAAACTTGAAATCTAAACGCATCTGTTTAAAAATCGTCTCTTTGACTGTCCCCGCAGGGTGTGACGCTGACAGACCTTCAGGAGGCCGAGCGAACCTTCAGCCGCTCTCGGGCAGAGCGGCAAGCGCAGGAGCAGCAAAGCGAGAAAGCAGAGAGCGCGGAGCCTGCCGAGGACAGCGCCGAGCGGCCCGACACCCGGGCGCGGTGGAGCAGGAACAGCGACGAGGAGGTGATGCTCCCGGCCTCGCTCCCCCTGCTTTCAGAGTTAATGAAACCTCTTAGGATAGCGGAGATCAGGGGAAATCCTTTTGGGGATGTGTGTTTGGTTTAAGGGGGGCAGACTGGCTGGAAAGGAGCGGTACCTCAGGGATCTGCACGAGGAAGGGGTTGTGTTGGTGTTGAGCTTTGCCGTTCCTTTGCTCTCCACTGGGAATTCAACTTGTCCGTCCCATGCCGGAAAACAAACCTGCGTAAATCGCAGGAAGAGGAATGAGAAGGCTCGTGATAGAAACATGGCCCGGATCCATCCTTGCTGTGCAAACTGCACTGAGGCTTCATCTTCAACGCATTTCCACAGATGTGCTGTGTGTAATGGAAACCCAGAGAGACCAGTTTTCTCCCCCTGCCATCGCTTCTGGTTTCTCCCTCTAAATCATTTCTATTTGATAGCTGGTTTGTCCTGCTATTGGCAACAGGGATATAAAGAGATCAATCCCAGCCTTCCTAGCGCTGGGAAGGGCTCTCACATGGTAGCTCAACCATGCTTTGAACATTCATCCCAGCCTGATGGAATGAAGCTGGTCGGGCGGATGGTGGTGATCACTTCAGCAGTAGTGAAGAAAGTGTCACACTCTAAAAGATTACCCAGCTCCCCAAAATCCCAGATCTGCTCTTCCTTGCACTAACTTTTTGTCTTTTTTTCTTTGTTTATAGACTGTTTATCGACGATTGAGGTGCCCAGTACAACCAGACAAACCCACGACACCCGTATCTCCTTCGACATCAGCACCTCTGCTCTATACAAGTTCATACCTGACTCGAACAAATAAGTATTTAGGTCTTGACTCTGTGAATCCAGCAGACTTCAGAGCTGCAGCCACAGAGATGGAGAAAAATGGTACGTACCCAGGAGAGGGAAGACCAGGGATTTTCATGAGTTTTAGAACTTCCATGTGTACAAACAGAGAGAATAAGTTTACTTGTTATTCTGAGGGGAGCAGTATGGGGAGCTGAAATGTTATTCATTTAAATGGAAATCCTAGTGTAGGATGCAGTCTATTGCGTGTAACGCAGAGAGATAAAAGGATGTTTTCTGTTTTGGATAAGTAAATGAGATAGTGATCCATGGAGCGTTTGGGTCTTAGAGCTGGGGGGAGCGATTCCCTTCATACAGTTTGTCATCAGGCGCAAGTCAGGATGTTCTGGGGAGAGCTGGGAGCCAGGGCAACCTCTCTGGGCTCTGATAAAAGGAGAGCAGGTAACCAGATGCAGTAGGGAGATTCCATTTCACTTGGTTTAATAACTCCTTTGTAATATACCACAAGCCATGACCCTGATCAGATGAAAAAGAGCTCCAGAACCTTAGCAAAAGCAGAGATGTAAAACACTGAAACCAAAACAGTCTTTCTTTGCTTGGCCAGAGTGTGAAGATCAGGATTTAGACGACAGATCTTTGAACAAACAGTCGATCCGAGAGAGGAGGCGGCCAAAGGAGAGGCGAAGAGGCACCGGCATCATTTTCTCAACAAAAGATGTAAGTTGGAGTTCCTTAGGGAACAGAAACTCATTCTGTCATAGTCAGGGTGAATTTCCTTCCTGTTCCAAGTCAGTTGATTTCCCGTTGGTCCTTCCCTCTCCAACTCTGTTCCCGACTGGCACTTCCAGAGGAATCGCATCCCTGTTTGGCCCCTGTAGAACCCGAGCAGCAGGCGCTGGGCGGCCTGTCCTGAGCCGTAAATCAGTGTGAAAGAGCCCACATGGGAGAAGAGAGACAAGAAGTCTGGTTTCTTTGGAAGAAGGAGGTCACGAACCACTGGAAGTATTTTCACATTCCTCCAAACCCCAATCTGGCCCCCTAAAAGGAAAAAAAATGAGGAATAAAACCTACATCTGGATCCCCTACCCAGCACCAGGGAACACACACACACACAACATAAATGCAGAAGAGCTGCCTGTGTTGGGGTCGTTTCTCTTAGTCTTGGTTTCAAAAGGATTTATTCATTGTGAGGGAAGTAATTCAGCCCTCCAAACCTCGGTTAGAGACTCAGGTAGGAAAATAGATCACGCTTTTCAGCAGGAGAATGAGTATTATGAAATCAGGATTAAGAAGTGTGCAACCATTCCAGTCCAGCGATGGCCATGCAGCCTTGCTGATACACCTCAGGAGAGATGCTTCCTGTACAACACAACCAATAAAACCCCTATAGTCTTCCCTGTGGCAACAGCAGATAAGTTGAATATTTGGAGTTACAGACCAGTGGAACAGGGCTCTGCTGGAAACCTCGGAATTTCTATTGAAAGACTTGCAGCAAACACCCCCTTTTATTATTTTCAAACGATTCTCACATTTTTTCACTTGATGCCAAGTGTGATTTTTTTTTTTCTTATTGTTTTTTCAGTTAAATGCTTTACAGCTTGCCCAGTTGGCTGCTGGATCATTGCAGCAATATCACCAGCTTCAGAGCAGAAGGCAAATCACTTCTCAGAGATTTAGTTAATTTTCCCATTGTCTCTGTACCAAACCATAGCTGTGACTTCCAAAATACCTTGAGTTCAACATGGAGTCAGGTGTGATGCTGAGGTCGTTTACCTCCATGAAATCCTGGAGCTGTTACAGAGAGGCTGCGTCAGTGCGAGCTGTGCGGGTGGAGTCAGAATGGTTTGGGTTGGAAGGACCTTCCCAGCTCCCCCAGTGCCCCCCCTGCCATGAGCAGGAACATCTTCAGCAGCTCAGGTTGCTCAGAGCCCCGTCCAGCCTGGCCTGGGGTGTCTCCAGGGATGGTTCATCCACCACCTCTCTTGCCAACCTGGGCCAGGCTCTCACCACCCTCAGGGCTAGCAATTTCTTCCTCATGTCCAGCCTGAATCTCCCTCCTTTAGTTTAAAACCATCACCCCTTTTCCTATCACAGCAGCCCCTGCTCATAAGTCTGTCCCCATCTTTCTTATGGGCCCCTTTTAAGTCCAGAAAGGCCACAGTAAAGTCTCCCCGGAGCTTCTCTTCTCCAGCTGAACACCCCAAATCTCTCACCTGTCCCCCAGCAGAGCTGTTCCAGCCTCGGATCATTCCTGTGGCTCCTCTGGCCCCTCTCCAGCAGCTCCATGTGTGTCCTGTGCTGAGGACCCAGCACTGCAGGGGGTCTCACCAGAGTGGAGCAGAGGGGCAGAATCCCCCCAAACCTGCTGCCCATGGGGCTGGGGATGCAGCCCAAGATACGACTGATCTGGGCTGTGAGCGCACATGGCCGGGTCATGGCCAATCTCTCATCCCCAGCACCCCGAGTCCTTCTCCGCAGGGCTGCTCCCCATCCCTCCATCCCCAGCCTGGATGGATACCGGGGGCTGCGCTGACCCAGGTGCAGGACCTTGGCCTTGTTGAACTTCAAGAGCTTCCCATGGGCTCACTTCTCGAGCTTGTCCAGGCCGCTCTAGATGGCACGACAATGTTATGTCAACGTTTCAGACACACAGTCCTGCCAGCGGTCAGATTTGTTCTAAGTATATTAAGGAAATACGTCTCCTGGCTCTTCAAAAGCATTCGAATTACAGCAGATACCTCAAGAGACTAATTCTGTCCCCAGTGCCAGGATCTCCTAAATGGCCGTGAGGTTACCCAAGCTGATCTGACAATCAGCCAAAGGCATCTAGACAGGTGTTTCTTCCAACAGAAGCGTTCTTAGCTTAAACATCAAATCATAAGCAATACATTATCTTCCTGCGATAAAATTTTATTGTCTCCGAAGATGCCTAATTATATTGTTTGTTTTTCATCCTAGGATGATGATGAAGTTGATGGAAGTGAGGAAGTGAAGGAAACTCGGGTAAGTGGAAACATACGTTGGTGTTTCACTCTTTAGTGTTGGTGGCAAGAAGTTTTCTACAGCTTTACTCTTGCTTATACGAGAAATTCGGGAGCTGAGTACGAACTGGGAGGTGGTTCTGAGAGCACATTGCTTACTGATTTCTTGTCTGGAATACAAATAATACTTACAGACTGGCCTAAGTTGAAAAGTTGGCCCTTTGAGAGCTGCATGGGCCGTTCTGAGAGCTGGAGGGGCTGGAGCAGACATGGGGTGAGCCTTGTCCTGAGGACGACGCGTGGCCTCGTATCTCAGAACCACCCTCACGCCCTTACTTTGGACATTATGTCTTGTCCTTCTAAAACTTACACTCCTGTCTCCTCATGGATTTGTTTTCTTGCGGGAAATTGGCTTGGTATGCAACACACCAGAGATTGTTCATTGTTCTTGTAATAGTCTCATTATCCTTCGAGGCCCTTTCTTTTCTTCTACAATAATTCTTGAGTCCTTCCAAATTGCCTTGGTTTCTTTTGGTTTTGTCTGGCTTTGAAACACATTTGAGCCTGACAATTACTTTGACAGTGTTAAAGTGAAACGCATTGCCAAACTATTCAAGCGTGATGTGCAAGACCTGGGAGAACCAGCAAATTTAAGGTTGCTTTGGGGTAGGCCGGCTTGTGTGACGTTTAATTTTGACAGAATTTACAGTCATCTTTCCCCATACTTTGCATTTCAGTAGAGTAATCGAAGCATCATTTGATTGAAAATTAACTGATTCTTTGCTAAAAATTTTCAGTAATGCTCTTCAAAGTATATTTTTAGGGTTTTTTTTGGCGATACTCAGTCAAAATGGGGTAAAGTCATGGTGAGCCTTGTGGTGACTGGAGACTCGTAGGGTGCTGGGATGGAAGCTCATCTTTCAGTGCAGCCTTTGCTTTCCCAGTGCTCCCTTTGTGACGTGAAATGTAAGATATCCCTCCCCATGGAAGCCCCACCTGCTTCAGGTCGCCCAGCCCTCCACGCAGAGTTTCTGCTCATCGCAACACGCGGCTTTGCTAAATCTTCCACTTCCCCTGCCTGAAACGCTCAGCCACGTATCATCCACAGAAGTGCTTTGACATTTCTGCTGTCTCACAGTAAGACTGAAGGAGGGATGTTTTGTAAAAAAGAATAATAATAGGGACACCCTGTTTCCAGCAGTCGCGTTTTGGACTTGCTGGGCGTGTCTCCTCCTGGGCAGATGTCCCGGATCAGCTAAATGAAGACTGAAGAGTATCTGAGGCTGCAGGTTTGGAGGTTTCCTACAGTCCAGTCCTCAAACTGCTGAAAACTCTTGAGCAGCATCCTCAGTGCTGCTGTGAATGGGTAAACTGCACTTAGTAAAACCCACCATGTGTTCCTGCCCAAAAACTCAGGGTCACTGAATCTGTTACAATTTTTGATGCTGCTTTTCACCACCTTAATAACAAGGAATCCTTTTATCTAAGCCTTCCCAGAATGTTCTTATGGGTTCCCATGTAATATCCCTTCAGCTCTCTTGGCCCCTTTGCCCACATGCTCTGTGGCAACAGTCCCCAGTTTTCTCATGCTCCTCACATGCGTTAGACCCTGTTTTTATCCAGTTTCCAGCTAATTATCTTTACCACATTGTGTCGCTTGGTCAGTCTTCCCTGGTTTATTTTACATCCAAATCAGGGATTTCTGTCCTACTAAGTGGCCATGAGCTTGATGAGAATCAGGGAGCAGCTCCTTGCCTGAATTTCTAGTATCAAGAAGAAAGTACAATTACAGTATCACAGTATCACAGTATGTTTGGGATTGGAAGGGACCTCAAAAGATCATCTAGTCCAATCCCCCTGCTGGAGCAGGAACGCCCAGGTGAGGTCGCACAGGAACATGTCCAGGCGGGTTGGAATGTCTGCAGAGAAGGAGACTCCACAACCCCCCTGGGCAGCCTGGGCCAGGCTCTGCCACCCTCAACGGGAACAAGGTTTTTCTCAAACTTAAGTGGAACCTCCTGTGTTCCAGCTTGATCCCTATCATTGTTTGCCACTGAGAAGAGCCTGGCTCCATCCTCCTGACACTCACCCTTTATATATTTATAAACATTAGTAAGGTCACCTCTCAGTCTCCTCTTCTTCAAACTAAAGAGCCCCAGCTCCCTCAGCCTTTCTTCATAAGGGAGATGCTCCACTCCCTTCAGCATCTTCGTTGCCCTACACTGGACCCTCTCCAGCAGTTCCCTGTCCTGCTGGAACTGAGGGGCCCAGAACTGGACACAATATTCCAGATGTGGTCTCACCAGGGCGGAGTAGAGGGGAAGGAGGACCTCTCTCGATCTACTAACCACTCCCCTTGTAATATACCCCAGGTACCATTGGCCTTCCTGGCCACAAGGGCACAGTGCTGGCTCATGGTCACCCTGTTGTCCACCAGGACCCCCAGGTCCCTTTACCCTACACTGCTCTCTAATATGTAATTTCCCAACCTATACTGGAACCTGGGGTTGTTCCTGCCCAGATTCAGGACTCTACACTTTCCCTTGTTAAATTTCATCAGTTTATTCCCCGCCCAGCTCTCCAGCCTGTCCAGGTCTCTGATGGCAGCACAGCTTCCAGTGTCACCACTCCTCCCAGCTTGGTGTCATCAGCAAACTCACTGACAGTCACTCTATTCCCTCGTCCAAATCATTGATGAATATATTGAATAATACTGGCCCCAGCACTGACCCCTGAGGCACTGCACTAGGTACTGGCCTCAACTGGACCCCGCACCATTGGCTACCACTCTCTGGCTTCTCTCCTTAAGCCAGTTTGCAACCCACCTCACTAAATCAATAATCATTAATTCTTCAATAATAATAATAATTCTAGAGTGGCGGGTGCCACCACCAGAGTTGTGAACTTTGAACACTCTAAATTATTCTGGTTTAGTTGCAGACCCCCAAAGACTCTCCTGATTGTACATGAGCAGTTATTGTTTTCCCTCCCGTGTTTATATCTTGGCTGATATTAGAAAGACTTTCACTGGAGCCAAAAAAGGCCCTGCTCCAATTCCCTCCTCCAAACCGCAGCGCTGGAGTTTAGCGAAGGAAAGGTAGATGCAGTGCTTGAAAAAGAAGCAAATACATGTTGTTCTCATTCTCAGAAGTGGAGGAATTATTTTGGCTGAAACTTATGAGCACCAGCGTGGGAAACCAGCCCGGAGGCTTTGGCTGAGCAGCCTCGGAATGGGATGTGTCAGGAAACCTTCTTGTGTTTTGCTACCAACCAGCTCCGCCTTTCTCCTTGTGATGCTCGGGTGCCCTGTGGAAAGTTGGAAGAGCAGACAAAGTTTTATTGTGGAATAAACATTCAAGGGCACAAGGGATTCAGCTGGAAAAAGCCTCTGGGAAGCAGCTTCAGGAGGGTTTTTGGTCAGTGGGAAGGATATAGAGAGGAAAGAGGTTTTGTTTGGTCTGGGAAGACTTGAGCTCAAACCAGAGGTGGGGAAAAAAAGGTTGGCCGCTGTTTAGTCTCTGTTTCTCAGGAATTAAAGCTTGTGAGAGTCTGACAGATGCCGTTAGGCTGGCGTTGGGAAGGTTTTCTGCTCCCTGCGAGGCAGCGGCTGTGCAATATCAGTGAGAATTCCCTCGAGGTGCAGCCGGTGAATCAGAGAGTCCTGAGCTGGAGGGACCCACAAGGATCATGGAGTCCAACTGCTGCCCCTGCTCAGGACAGCCCCAAAATTCACACCGTAGTGGGTACAAATACGATCCCATCAGTGCAGATGCAAATCTGTGGCTCTGGTTTGGGATGCGGGATTTGGAGGATAATGGTGGAGACTAAAGAAAATGGTTCGATGTTACATTTTAGAGAGGATTTTCCTTATCTCTGGTTCTTCCTGTTTTGACTTACACCTGCCTTGTGCCATCGCTGGTACACAGCGGGAGAAATTGGGAATGAATTTGGATGAAAAGTGAATTTTAAATGACACGTCACACTTAACAGAAATAGAAACATATTTATAACCAATTACAGAATTTATCTCCTTGCCTTTCTCTTTAGTGGCGTTACAAACGTGCCTCACCCCGTGTTAGTTCACCAAGGGAAAGCTTTAAATACAGGGGAACGCACTTAGTGTCGTGTTGGTGAAATAACGATTTCTGGGCAGTAAAAGTGTCATAGAAAACATCTGTTTTGGGAAACGTCTGGGACAGTCCATATAGCACAGTATAAAACCCAGACACATTAGTGGGATTAACTTTTAGGCAGGAATAACACTGAAATATGTGATTATGGATTACAGTCACATTAAGTGCGTTGGATGTGCTCCATTCTTGTCTCTTTGATTTACAAAACACAAGTATTTTAAATTCTGGGAAGAACTATTTGAGCTCACTCTGTTTTGTAAAGACAATGTGTTCTGCCTAATGGTATTATTAAAAACTAAATGTCTTAGAAGGACTGAATTTCTAACTGTGATTCACAGAATCACAGAATGGACTGGGTTGGAAAAGCCCTCAGAGATCATCCAGTCCAACCCTTGGTCCAACTCCAGTCCGTTTACTAGATCGTGGCACTAAGTGCCATGTCCAGTCTCAGTTTAAAAACCTCCAGGGCCGGTGAGTCCAGCACCTCCCTGGGCAGCCATTCCAATCCTGACCACTCTCTCTGCAAAGAATTGCTTTCTAATCTCAGCCTAAACTTCCCCTGGCAGAGTTGAAGCCCATGCCCCCTTGTCCTATTGCTGACTGCCTGGGAGAAGAGCCCAATCCCCACCTGGCTAGAACTGCCCTTCAGGTAGTTCTAGAGAGTGCTGAGCTCAGCTCTAAGCCTCCTCTTCTCCAGACTAAACAAGCCCAGCTCCCTCAGCCTCTCCCCATAGGGCTTGTGCTCAAGTCCCTTCCCCAGTCTTGTTGCTCTTCTCTGGACCCGCTCCAGCACTTCAATCTCTTTCCTGAGCTGAGGGGCCCAGAACTGAACACAATACTCCAGGAATTCCATGAAATCTAAGGCAAGACCAACTGTTCCAGGATTATAGCCTGGGACTCCTCATTTTGGTAGTTTCTATTTCTCACCTGTGTTATTGCTTTTAGCGGCATTTTTATCTCCCACAGAACCTTCCAATTTAGTTTTCGTAATGATGCCGTTTCCCTTTTTTAAACAATGGATTCGATAAATGACTAAAAGATGGGAAGTAGCTTTAGTGGTTTATCAGACATAACTTTAGTGGCCTGAGCCTCATGTGGCTGTCGGTTTAAGGCTCCAAGTCCTCCGCTTTCTGGGCTCTGATTCCCTAATAAGGTAAGGTATTTCTTCACGGCCTGCGCTGTTTTGCTGAGATACAAGGGAAAGTTGACTAGGAAAAGGGAACCAAATAGGTGAACTTCTTGCTAGCTGATAAGAAAACCATTTAATCTCCATAGCGCTACATGGTACTGTCCATCCTATCGCTGCTAGCCCGGGTTCCAGTCTGTGCACTAAGAATACAAGTATTTTCCCCTGGTTTTCCCCTTATATATTTACTGCTAGTGGAGATGCGGTGTGACGTGGGAGGGAAGCCATCTGGCCCGCGTCCAGGGGGACGTAGGTGGTGCCGTGCGTCACTACGGGTAAATTATAGAGCGTTGAATTCTGTGTAATGAGAGCGTCTCCGTTTCGTCCTGTTTATAAACAAAATGCGGTAATGGGCTGTGTGTGCTGCGAGGAGAGGAGATCTCTCATATGTGAATGCCTAGCAATGTGGAATTCAGTCTAAAATAGCAGATGATTGCTGCAAGAGCGTGAGCTGACAATTTGTGTAGAGCGTTAAACGGGGGGAAGAGCAGCTTTGCGGTGGTTGAAGTGCCCCGGCTTCTTTGGGAGGCGGAGGGGGAAGACACTGGAGAAATTTGAATTCATCCTGCACGTATTTCCACAGAAACGTGTCACATCTGCACAGATGATTCGCCTCGTGAGTTCTGCAGCCTAATCTGCTTGTGTTCATTTTCCTCGAGCTTAATGTTTGGAGGAGGGCATCAGACTTGCTGCCTGCAGTCCCTGTCCATACAACAGTGAAGCCGTCAGCATAACTGCCCAGTTCCTATTTACAGCGCGAGGAAAACATATTGTTTGTGCTCAAAGCCAGGCAGACGCAGGGTTACGGCTAAATGAGTTCAGGTTAATTCCTCTCATTCACCGAGCTGCTGAATTAGGAAGGTCTAATGTGAAGCAGTGTCGGAGATGGAGATGAGTAACACAAAACCAGCTAAAATTTGATCTGCGAGTCCCAGGAAGATGAAGAGAAATAACGAGTCCTCCAGGAATGATTTACAAGGTCGTACTCATCATTATTTAAGGTAACTCTATGCTCTAACTTCTTCTTTAGTAAATTACTCTCACAATTTCAATGTGGTCCGAGGTGACTAATCTTTCTCAGTTGTCAGCGAGGAATTTGTGCTGCAGCAGTGGAGCTGAGGTTGGCGATGCTTGGGATACCCACCGGATACCCCGGCATTGCTGGGAGGCCTCTGTGGTTCAGATTATCCCGTTTCAGCCCAGGGTCCCGTCCCTGCGCCACACGGCACCTGTCTCACGGGTGTCCTGGGATCCTTTTGCGTCCCATAAGGAATTGGGAGCAGTTGTGGTGGCAGCAGGACTGGTGCCATGGGTGGATGTGACACAACCACTCCAGGACACAGGACAGGTCACATTCAGCACGGTCAGTAACCTAGAGCCATCGTCATGAGGAACAGCATTGCCTCCTGGAACACGTCCCAAAGCCAGCATAAATCTAACTAATTACGTTTATAATTTTTGATCTCGTAACAGTTAACAGCGTATGTTTGTGCTTATACGTGTAATGGAGCATCACGTTAGTTTTTGTTTGAAGCCGTCAAACTCTATCTCGTCATGGCACGTTCAAAATTACGGAAAGGAAAAATATCTCTAACTACTTAGAGCAGGTTCTCTGCCCGCCCTGGGAGCCGATGGTCGTGCTTCATTGTCGCCCACCCACAGGCCATGGGGAGGACGTCTCTCCTGATGTGCTTGAAGACGTGCGCCAGAAAATCTGATCTGGATTGAAACTCTTGCGTCTGGCAGTTGGTGTCTGGGTAGCCCTTAATATCTGCATGGTGTTCACACTGCTGTCTGCCTTGGAGAACAGGGGAATTGTGCAGGGGCAAGAGGAGGTGGCTCCAGCAGGTGCTCTCGCATGCCTCGTACTCATAGAATCATAGAATTGTTTTGGTTGGAAGAGACCCTCAAGATCATCAAGTCCAACCGTTCCCCCACCCCTGGCACTGCCCCATATCCTGAGAACCTCATGTCCGTCTGTCCAACCCTCCAGGGATGGTGACTCCAGCACTGCCCTGGGCAGCCTGTTCCAATGCCCCACAGCCCTTTGGGGAAGAAATTGTTCCAAGATCCAACCTCAACCTCCCCTGGTGCAACTTGAGGCCGTTTCCTCTGCTCCTGGCGCTTGTTCCTGGGGAGCAGAGCCCGACCCCCCTGGCTCCAAGCTCCTTTCAGGCAGTTCAGAGATCAGAAGGTCTCCCCTCAGCTCCTGTTCTCCAGCTGAACCCCCCAGGTCCCTCAGCCGCTCCATCACACTTGTGCTCCAGCCCCTCACCAGCTCCGTTCCCTCCTCTCAACTCGCTCCAGCACCTCAAGGTCTTTCTTGGTGTGAGGGGCCCAAAACCACCCCCAGGATTCATGGTTTGTCCTCCCCAGGTCCCAGCACAGGGACGGTCACTGCCCTGGGCCTGCTGGCCACACCAGTGCTGGTACCAGCCAGGATGCTGGTGGCCTCTTGGCCACTGGGCACACACTGGCTCATGTTCAGCCGCTGTCACCGACACCCCTGGGACCTTTTCCAGCTGCTCTTCCCCAGCCTGCAGCGTTCATGGGGTTGTTGTGACCCAAGTGCAGGACCCGGCCCTTGGCCTTGTTGAACCTCAGACAATTGGCCTCAGCCCAATGATTCTTCCGTACTGGGTCCTTTCACCTGTCTGCTGGTCCATGTGGCACTGTGGCAAAGCCCCTGTGAAGCCGACGGTCCCAGTTCCCTGGAATTCCCGTGCAGAAAGGCGCAGTCCTGTGTTTAGGTAGTAAATCATTTATCTCCCAGATAAGTCCAGAAGGAGTGAAGAGCAGCAGCTGTATCGCCAGATGGCTAACAAGGAATTGAAGAGTAATCTGAATTTCTTTGGAAAACTGAAGTCAGATTCCCTGGCAATAAAATACCCTTTGGAAACTACCGCTGTAGGAAAAATTGTGTGTTCCAGTGATTCAAGTGCAGTGATGCTGTTTGTCCCCCTTGTCTTTAAAAGGTCACTTTTTGTTCTGGGTTTATATCCTCCCGCAGGCTTCTCATCAGAAAAAGCCTCCTATTTGGAAAGTCGTTGTTTCCCTACAAGGAGCAATGTTGTTTGGCAGAAGCTACTTCATTATTGGGTATGGCAAGATGCAGAATCCTTAAGCTGCAAAACTCCTTCCTGGCTGGGATTTCCCACCAGATTTGGTTCAGTTCACACCTTGGCACGTTTTTATTACTAGTTATAGTGGTAACTTGCACGTAGCTGATGCTGGATACTATATGGGCTGCTTTTATAGATATATATCACAGAATCCCAGAATCCCAGAATGTCAGGGGTTGGAAGGGACCTGGAAAGCTCATCCAGTGCAATCCCCCCATGGAGCAGGAACACCCAGATGAGGTTACACAGGAAGGTGTCCAGGCGGGTTGGAATGTCTGCAGAGAAGGAGACTCCACAACCCCCCTGGGCAGCCTGGGCCAGGCTCTGCCACCCTCACCGGGAACAAGTTTCTTCTCATATTTAAGTGGAAACTCCTGTGTTCCAGTTTGAACCCATTACCCCTTGTCCTATCACTGGTTGTCACCGAGAATAGCCTGGCTCCATCCTCCTGACACTCCCCCTTTCCATATTGATCCCCAGGAATGAGTCCCCCCTCAGTGTCCTCTTGTCCAGCTCCAGAGCCCCAGCTCCCTCAGCCTTTCCTCACACGGGAGATGCTCCACTCCCTCCAGCATCTTGGTGGCTGCGCTGGACTCTCTCCAGCAGTTCCCTGTCCTGCTGGAACTGAGGGGCCACAACTGGACACAATATTCCAGGTGTGGTCTCCCCAGGGCAGAGCAGAGGGGCAGGAGAACCTCTCTGACCTACTGACCACCCCCTTCTAACCCACCCCAGGTACCATTGGCCTTCCTGGCCACAAGGGCCCAGTGCTGGCTCATGGTCACCCTGCTGTCCCCAGGACCCCCAGGTCCCTTTCCCCTACGCTGCTCTCTAATAGGTCATTCCCCAACTTATACTGGAACCTGGGGTTGTTCCTGCCCAGATTCAAGACTCTACACTTGCCCTTGTTCTATTTCATTACATTTTTCCCTGCCCAGCTCTCCAGCCTGTCCAGGTCTCTGATGGCAGCACAGCTTCCAGTGTCACCACTCCTCCCAGCTTGGTGTCACCAGCAAACTTGCTGACAGTCACTCTATTCCCTCGTCCAAATCATTGATGAATATATTGAATAATATAGACCCCAGTACTGATCCTTGAGTATGTATATATATATATATATAAAAATATATATATATATATATATTTCATTGCTCTTAGATTTCACCCTCGGGCATGAACAGAACCTTCTGCACCACAGTCTGTTGAGGAAAGGCCAGAAATAGGTCTGAAGCATAATTCGATAGCAATGCGTTGCAGCTCGAGGATATTGCTTTGTGTCAGCCGTTTCCACAGCTGCGCTGACACAGAGGTTTTACAGCCTGGAATGCACAATCCGATGAATTCAGATAAAAAGCAAAATGCATCATGACTCTGTTGCGAGTCCCCTGAGATTTCTGGTTCTCTACGTCAGATTTTGGAAAGTCCCTTAGCTTGAAATAGCTGCGTTTGCATCTGGTTCTTATATTCGCGTTTGCTTTCTCGTTCCCCTGTTAATATCTGCACATTTCTGCGACATTCCTCTTGTTTGTGCTGCTTCATCCTTTGCAAGAACGCTGGATCAGAAGGGGAACCTGTCAGTGAACACTTGCAGAGTCCAACTGCCGAGCAGCTTCAACTGGAAAATATTATGTTCTAACACTGCTTTATCCTTAATGGTCATAACTGGATGAAATCACTGGATTTTTGGCGTGAGTGATGCTCTAAGCTGGACTTCTGAGTGGACACTGGAAAGTAACTCTCCCAATTTTCTCATGCTGCTTTTTTTGGACAAAGTACAGTATTGAACTTGGGAAAGCAGCCTGGCTGTGACAAGACAGAGCCGGGGTTTGCGTGGACATGAAGGGCAACAAAGATGCTGAAGGGAGTGGAGCATCTCCCGTGTGAGGAAAGGCTGAGGGAGCTGGGGCTCTGGAGCTGGACAAGAGGAGACTGAGGGGGGACTCATTCATGTTTACAGATATCTAAAGGGGGAGTGTCAGGAGGATGGAGCCAGGCTCTTCTCGGTGACAACCAGTGATAGGACAAGGGGCAATGGGTGCAAACTGGAACACAGGAGGTTCCACTTAAATTTGAGAAGAAACTTGTTCCTGGTGAGGGTGGCAGAGCCTGGCCCAGGCTGCCCAGGGGGTTGTGGAGTCTCCTTCTGTGCAGACATTCCAACCCGCCTGGACACCTTCCTGTGTAACCTCATCTGGGTGTTCCTGCTCCATGGGGGGATTGCACTGCATGAGCTTTCCAGGGCCCTTCCAACCCCTGACACTCTGGGATTCTGTGATGAAGCGAGTGATCTGTAGACAGCGCTCGTCCCACGCTGTGCGGACGTGGGGAGGGTTACGGCTTGAAAACCCGCAGGGCTGGGGCTGCTCCAGGCCTGGGGTTTTGTGACCGTGGCTGCATTTACGGCCTTGAATGGAACTGAATCTGAGGTCTCGCAGACATTTATTTTTGGCAAAGCGGTGATGGCCACAGATGTGGCTCTGGTGCTGCAGCCTTGGCTTATTGTCACCAATCCATTTCTGTAACCTCTCCCCATCATCCCTTGTGGGAATGATGGGCTTAAGATAATTATATCCTTCTCCTGCTTCTCCAAGCTCTGCTTTCAATTCAGTTCTCAGCTTCTGAAGTTAAGGAGGTCCGCTGAGGTGTCGGTGAACCCTTATTGTGCCATTCGAAATGCTGGATTTCAAGGCATTTTGTCCAAAAACTCACTTCTGCTCCACAGAACTTGTCTCCTACATGCAGAATTTGACACTTAGAGGTGCTGAAGTGACATTTCTGTGAGTGGTGCTTTCTAAACTCTAGGTTTCTAAATTTTAGGTTTCGAATGTGCTGTTCTCAGCCCACACTAAAATTATCTGCTTCTGCTGCTTAACGCTAATCCAGGTATGAGTATCGCTCCCAGCATTTTTATGATAAATGTAGTGATGGGAATAAGAAGAATGATGCTGTAGGTGCAGTTCTAGACCGTCAGCTGCTGCGTGTGCGTTTGGGAGAAGAGGGAAAGCCTGTCGTTCCGAGTCGACCCGTAAGGGCAGATGTGCTGCGGGGAGCCCCGCTCAGCGCACTGCAGAGGAAAAGCCTCTTCACTCGCCGGTTTTATTCCATTTATGGCAAACTGCTGCAGTGCCTTCGCATCACGTTCACAACACAGCTTATTGCCTGGCCAGTAATCCCGTCGCTACGGCCCTTCAGCCTCCTGTTGCCGAACATAACCTTTTTCAGTTCTAAATAAACCCCGCGGCGCTGTAATTGAACCTGTTAAAGCTTGCATATGATTTTAAAGAGATTTATTTACAGTGGTTTAAAGTGGTTTTTATATAGCGAGTCTTTTCAATCAACTTTTCATTACCCACAGTAATAGTGGGTTGGGTATTACACTGAATGCAGCTGCTGCAGCTTTGACCCTGAGTTGTCCCGTGTAACAGCAGCTGCTCTGGATTCTTACAGTGTATTTGCAAACCGGATTGCAATTCCCAGGTAATGGAGAGTGAGCTGTGGAAAAAAGAATGGGGTTTATTACAGCTTTTAAAGGTTGGCTTTCCGTTTCATCCCCTGGGTTAAGTACCAGTGCCGCTAATTCGGAATCAACTCATTATGTGCTGAAATGAACAGTTTCTCTACAGAAGCAGCAGAAGGTGATGGGTACAGTGAATAAAGGTGTGAGAGCAGGAGGTTTAACAAGACTCAGCGTTTTCTTTGTATGGGAATTGTTGGTAATTCTTTAGCGCCTTTTCAGCGCAAGACCCCATGTAGAAGAAGGAACAAGAGGTGTCCAGCGACCGGTGCAGTGATGTGCTGTAACCTTTCGTCTGCTCTGGAGCTCTGCACGTTGAAACAAAACGGTATTTCTGGCTTGTTGGACCCAATCTCAGGTTGACCACAGGGTTTTCTTTGCAAATAGCAACACTTGGCTTCAGTTTGGACATAGTGGGAGCAAGTGCAAGGCAAGTAAACACTCTTCCAGGGACAAAGCAGTGGCACGTTTAGTCTGTGCAAAGATGCACAATGTTTAGGGCTTAAATAATCACAAATATAGGACATCCTGAGGTGAAGGGAATCATAGGACTGGTTAAACTTTGCCTATAGTAGTTAGAAAGGGGAGGTGCAGTCCTCTTACACTATGGATTTCAGTTTTGTATGTCAATCCAGTAACATAAAAGCAATAGGAAATCTAATCTTGACTCTGTTCTCTGCAGCTCATGTCAATAGTTAATGGCTTTTTCATGTTTAAACTGAGATTCTGTGGGTTTTTCACGGAACTACTTTAGACCCAGAACAATTATTTTATGGACATTTAATGGCTTTTGGAAATGACCGCTAGGGCGGTTTATTTTGCTCCGAGAAGTGTCATGAGAATATAAATGCGTCTTGAGAATTGATTTAAGTATTGCATAAAATATGAATTACAGATTTCGGTGTTTCCGCGGACTGGAACACGACTCAACACACGAACTGCACACTGGAAATGCAGAACTCAGGGCTGTGAATTCCTAATAGAACGCAAAGAGCTGAGCTCTGTGGCGGGAGGAGGCACCAGCGGGTCGGGGGCTGCGTTGAGCAATGAGCACAGTTCTCTGCTGCTCAAAGACAAGTGAGCAAAATGTCCTCAGCAGCGGGTCAAAGGAAAACATGAAGCGTGTTGCCGCCCTCTCCCTCTTGCTGCTCGTCCAGCTGGGCTATAATTCGCATCTCGTGTCCCTGCAGTGCAGCCCCGTTGTTCTTGCATCACTAGGCCCAACACAGGGTGACTAGAAGGGTTGTGAGACCCCGTCCTCCGACCCTGAGTGTGTCACCAAATCATACAGTGTCCTGAGCGGAAGGCACCGATGAGGATCGTGGAGTCCAGCTCCTGTCCCTGCACAGGACACCCCACAGGTCACCCCGTGTGTCTGAGGACGTTGTCCAGTCTCTTCTTGAACACTGTCAGGTTGGGCCGTGACACCTCCCTGGGGAGCCTGTTCAGTGTCCAGCACCTCTGGGGGAAGAACCTTTTCCTCATGTCCCACTGACCCTCCCTGGCACATCTTCTGCCATTCCCTGGGCTCTGTCACTGTCACAGAGCAGAGCTCACCCTGCCCCTCCTGCTCCTGCTGAGGAACCTGCAGCCCATGAGCTCTGCCCTCAGTCTGCTCTGCTCCAGCTGAACAAACCCAGGGGCTGCAGCCGCTGCTCATCCGGCTTCCCCTCCAAACCTTCACCAGCTTCGCAGCCTCCTCTGGACACTCCAGTAGCTTTATCTCCTTTTCTCCTGTGTCCCCCGCCCTGCCCGGCTGGCCATGCAGCGGCTGGGGGGCTGTGGGCATGACGGGCCCTGCCTGGGTTCCATTGCACAGAGGTGGCCGAGCAGGCCCCGGGGGCCAGTGTGGGGTGTGCGGGGTGTCCTGGGGCTGTGTGACCCCAGGTCATGTCTTCAGCCTTGGCTGCTGTGTCTGGAGACACCAAAGTGCTCTCAGCTCGTGTCTGCTTGGGGAGATGGGAGGTTTGGCTGTGATGAAAGGAGCCAGCAAGATGGGAGGTAATTCAGTGATGTATGAGAGTGTGGTAAAGCTGATGTGGAAAATGACAGCTGGGACTCTGAGAAGATACTTTGGGGGTAGTTTGTTCCAAAAATACCAACTTCTCTCCTTCATCCTTCAAGTTTTATGACAATTCAGGTCTCCCAAGAGGGCTTTTCCTTCCCTTCCCTTCTCCTGTGCACTCCCGTCACCCGCAGCATCACTCCAGAGCTCTGCCTTTAACTCCCAGCTTCGGGTCCCATTTTTGTCTCCTGCAGGTTGGAAAATGACAGCTCTGCTTAAATTTACTTCAGCAGCGTCGCTTTCCATAGGGGAAGATTTTCAGCACAGATAAAAGAGTTGTTTGTGGTTTTCCCTTCTAATATTTCGCTCAGGGCTTGGTCCTTTTTCTGATATGTTGTTTTTGTTGGATCTCCTCTCTAATTAAACAAATTGGGTATGAACACAGGTGTCATTAATGAAGGAAAGGAGAGGACAGCGATCTCAAAGGAAAAAGATGTCTGAAAAGCGTGATCATAGTAAAGACTGTTGCTCTAAGTGTAGGTAATACACTATTTCATATAAGTATAGGAAATATACTGTGCTATAGTACAGTTGAGCTGCTGTACTCAGAGATGGGAAGAAACTTGAACATGATGTTGCACAAAGTTTCTGGTGGTTGTGAAAGTGCTCACGGATGATATTTATTTTTGCAAGTCTTTCCGGTAGCTGCATAAATATCCCTGAGCAAATAAGCAGCAGCACAGCCACAGCGCAGCCCGGCTGCCGGTTCCTACTGCGGAACACCCGTAACAGACACAAACAGGCAGAGCTACACCGTGACCTTGAGTATTACAACCATCAGGACAGCAGCGCTGCAAAGGCAGAGTCGGGTTTCATACCTACACAGGGGAAAACTTGAAAGGAAATGGTACAAAAAGCAGGAAGAAACCCGTGAATTAGGCACCTTTGTTGGAATCATGATGAAAGGCGGCGTGTTTTGCCATATTGCATCTCGTTCTGCTGCCTTTCTCCTGGCTAATAAGGATACTCATTCTCATGCCACCCCTTCTCTTTAAAATGAGTTATTGTCCACCGAGGTGCGTTTTGTCAATCTGTGAGACATCTGCACTCGATGACTAATTAACTTTTAATTAGTAGGGAATAGAAGGCTCGAGGTTTGTTTTGTTTTGAGGCTCGGGCTGCGAGTTCTGCACTGAAATGTTGATTTTGGAGCTTTCCCACCCCTCCCCAGCAGAAACGTGACCATGGAGGGACACGGCAACGGCTCGTTTAGGACTGGACGGGAGGGGAAGCAAAACCCTTCAATTTAGACCTGCTTAACCCCACCTCGGTGACTAAGCTGGGCTTTGTCAGCCTTGTAATTGTGATTGTGACACCCCCGTCCGCTGGCGGCCACACGGGTTAGCCCAGTTTCACTTGCTGTTTTGAAACCCCAGAAACTGAGACTAGCGCGAAAGGGTCTATAAATACACATTTCCAATGTGCGAGTTACTTTGTTGTCGCTGTATGGCCGAGTCGGGCGCTGGGAGAGGTGGCGGGTGATGAGGGCGGCAGATGGAGGATGGATGGATCAAGGTCCTGCCACGGTGTCCCCAAGCAGCGGGGTGCCTGTCACTGCTGCCGCGTGTCTGCACTTCATTTCCATACCTTTAACAGGGAATAAAGAAATATTGCCAGGCAGAATCAGACTTTCTTTTTCCACTCCTGCATTCAGTGGATAATGAATCCTCTCCTTCTTCTCTAGGAGGGATCAAGTAGAAACATGATCGCAAAGTGACTTGCCTAGAGAAGGGCAGTCCAGCAGCCTGGTTTCCCGTTCCCTGTGATGCTGCATCGCCCCTGGGCAGTGGAGATGCTGGATGATGGGGGAAACTTCCCCGACTAACAGAGAATCCCAGGCTGGTTGGGTTGCAGGAGCTCTGTAGATCCCCAGCCCAGCCCTGCTCACGCAGGGTCACCGAGCAGATCACACAGGTGGGTCCAGGTGGGTTTGAATGTCTCAGAGCAGGAGACTCCACACCCGCTCTGGGCAGCCTGGGCCAGGCTCTGGCACCTCCCAGCAAACAAGTTTCTGCTCATGTTCAGATGGAGCCTCCTGTGTTTCAGTCTGTGCCCGTTGCCCCTCACCCTGGCGTTGGGCACCACTGAACAGAGTCTGGTCCATCCTCTGACACCCACCCTGAGATATTGATCCCATTGATCAGATCCCTCTCAGCTTCTCTTCTCCAGCTCAACAGCCCCAGCTCTCTCAGTGTTTCCTCATCAGAAAGACGCTCCAGACCCCCCGGCATCTCTGTGTCCCTCCCTGGACTCTCTCCAGTAATTCCATGTCCTTCTTGAACTGGGGAGCCCAGAACTGGACCCAGTACTCTAGTACTGTATGCCAGTAAGATTAACTTGGTTACCAAGCAGTGTGCAGTAAAGGGGCAATATTTCAGATCAACAGAGAGATGTCCAAGTGTAGTAATACTCTTAAAATATTTTTATAGAGATATTCTTCTGCACTTGCTGGGAGATGTCTCATGCTGAAGCAGCTGGTGGGGCTGGAGCAGAATGTGCAGCGAGACGGGTGAACCCCAGCACTGGTCAGCAGGAGTTGGGGTGGGAGTGAATGAGCCTGGACGAGGCCACATCCTTCATACTGGACCAGTTCATTAACACTGCCTTATCATAACTGATCCAGTGCAGGTGCCTGGGCTGATGCTTTTCCAGCAAAGGAAAATGTAGATTTGCAGCGTTATGGTTGCAAGACTCTATTTAGTGTATGAGACCTATCAAATCAGCGCTCCCGCTGTGTGATTGACGGCGTTTTTCAAATGAACGTCCCGTGTGCTTGTTCAGATGGGACACGCGGGACACCCACTTTGCAACGGCAGCTGAGGTTCGATCAGAGCAGTACCCGCTCTCCCCACCCTTTGTCCCTTCTTCCCAGCTCCTCTCCCTCCTCCTCGATCCCAAACACTCCTTTGGGTGAGAACACATTACACAAGCTCCGCGGCGCCTTCTCGCAGCTCCAAACAAAAATCCTGTTGTTCTGCATGAGCGTGGCCTCCCTTTAATGGTATGAACTGCTCCGTGTCCTTTACAATATCTCCCTTTGTCACCGCCGCGAAACGCCTGCTGGAATTTAAGCTTTGCGAAGTGCCGTCGACTCGCTCCGACCTCCCGCTCGCAGCCTTGGGAGCTTGCAAGTTGTTTTCTTTGCCCCTCCA
The DNA here is from genome assembly GCF_036013475.1 of Columba livia. Taxonomy (NCBI): domain Eukaryota; kingdom Metazoa; phylum Chordata; class Aves; order Columbiformes; family Columbidae; genus Columba; species Columba livia. Next base: position 2,007,488 of record NC_088623.1, on the reverse strand, counting down.
CCCCGCTCCTCTTTTCTTTTTGTCCTTTTTTCCCTACAAGTAGCAGCCCAAATCCCAAGCTGAAAGTGAATCGCTGCTGCTGGCCGCCCTCCAGCATTCCTGGCGGAGCGAGTCAGGATCTGGAATGTCAGAGGCAGTGCTGGGGAGGGCCGGGGCCGGCAGCGCATGGGGAACGAAGCGGCGCCCGAGAGGAGGAGGAGGACGGAACAAAACACAACTTCTTCTGGACTGCCCCTTTCCAAAGCAGCGTTTGTTCCTGATTTATGCTTTCGCCTCTCGCTTAAAGCATGCAGCTCTGCGCAGCGACGGCAGAGAGCTCGCAGCAGCGCTCCGCACTGAAACAGGTTTTCTTTCTCTTTTGGCAAAAGTGTCGTGTCTAGATAAACCCAGCTGGTTTTCCAGCTCTCTCTCTCGAGGCAGGAGGTTTTACCGCCGGCAGTTTTGGGGGGAGATCGCTCTGGGCTTGCGGCGTACGCTCCGGACCGGGGGAGATGTCCTTTTGCGGAGAAGTTGGGCTGGGGCCTGGCCGGTGATGCTGGCACGGAGCAACGCCCGGCGCTGGAGCACAGCGAGTCCTCACTGCCTTCTCCTCTGCTTGGACAAGCAACATTGTGGAGCCTCAGCTTTCCCCGCGGCAGATTAACGCCTAAAATTATACACCCTAAACAGCAGGGTTTAATTACCAGAGCTGTGAATAGTTTAATTAGTTTGTTCTGACCTTGGAAGAAGGAGCTGCCCAGCACCGTAGAGCACCAGGAGAGCAAGACTTGCTTCCCAGAGGCCATGTCGTCCTTGTACACCAGGAGTAAAGAATACACTCGCAGCAGGAAGGCTCAGTCAGATTCACCCCCGTCTTCTCCTTCCCCGATCGCAAAGACACTCAGAGTAAGCAGCTTTTTCCTTTCTGTATTACACGGCACGTGCTCCGAGCGGAGACCGGTGGCGGCGGTTTGTTGTCTTCCCTCGGAGACACGGGGCTGTGGTTTGCTTTGGAAAGAGGATGGTTTGAAAGGAACTTGGGAAGGTGCCTCTGCAGCAACAGGTTCTCTGCCAGAGCCTTGGCGCTGGGATTATTCACAGTGAGGGCTGCAGGGAGCTGCCGTGGTGGTCGTTTCCCCCCTATCTCACAGAAACATCGCTCTCCTGCTCGGCTCTTGCCGGCCAAAAACCTCACCCGTGAAAATGAGGCAAAACCTGACCAGCTCGTTAAACTGCGCTCTTTCCATAAATATTGCCGCTGAAACATTTGCCGTCCAGCTTGCAGCCTCGGGGCTGTGCTGACCCGTGATATAGCTTAATCATTTCAACAAGAATGTTAAAAACCACCTGTAGCAGGAAAGGAGTCGAGGTAGGGAACCAGTCCTCCCCAAACCAGAGCTGGTGTCCCCATCCACCAATGTGCCTGAAAGTTGGGAATGTTTCATAACAGTGTTGCTAACAGCTCCGGAGTCATGTGAAGGGCTATCGGGGACTCTGGGTCCGTATCGTTACACGGGCAGTCTCTTCGCCGTCAAGAAATATTATCATGCCAGAGTCAAAGCCTGGAGGAATTAGTTTTAAAAAGGCAGGCTAATTTTAGAAGTAAGCATTAAATTAATCTGAGCGCTGGTGTTTGCTCAAATCAGATACGTATTGTCTGCTCCTTTTGAAGTGACAGATCTTGGGCTGGAAAAAGCGTAGCCTACAATCTGTAGAAAGGGTTTTAACCCTCTGCTGTGGTGTTAGTGGAAACAGTCCCTGACCTCGGGGGCTTCAGCCTCCGCAGTGTTCGTGGCTGCTGGTTGTCCCTGTTAACCATTGAACCCAGCGCCGTGAGGCTGCGCTTTCCCCCCATCTGCAGTCGGGACGTCTCTGGGGAGCTTCTGGAGAAGCTAAAACTTGGTGCTTAGACTTTCTTCATCAGTTTGTCCAGCCGTGCTGACCATTCCTCAGGAAATGGCCGCAGGATTGCTAACCAGCTTAATAGCAGCTGGGGAACCTTTCAGATGTGTTCTTCGTCCTAGAGTAAAGCTGGAAATGTTTTAATTCCTTTCAAAAGCGGAGCTTTTTAAAGTCAGCGTGCACAGACTGACTCATTTGCTCCCCCTTATGCATCTGGGCACGGAGACAAGTGACAAATGTCTCGCAAGAGCTGTGCCCGCGGTGTGTGCCCGTCTGCTTGGTGCAAACCCCCTGGAGATGCTGGTTTGTCTGCGTGGGCAGCAGCGATGGGGTTGCAGGATTCGGGGCCCTGGGGGTGCTGCAGGAGGTGGGGGGAGCTCCGGGGAGGCAGCAGTTGGGTGCAGAAAGGTGCCGGGTGGGGACGGGAGGGCTGGAGAAGAGCTGCCCTCAGCTTCTTGTGCGTTTTGGAGAAGGCAAACACGTGAGCAGAGATCTCGGTGGTTCTTGCAGTGGCGATGGCGGAGAAGCCGGGTCGGAGCGCAGCGGCGTCGGCTCTCGTGTCAGGATAGTGGTGGAAATAGCCCATGCCTTAAAAGGGTAATTAGGGAAGGATTTACTTCAGGCTAAAACAAAGTATCCCAGTTAACTCTTTTCTCCAAGACAGCTTAACTCTGCTGTGACTACGGATTTGTCCCATGTATGCGTTCTCCCCTGTCCCCACCGTCACGGCGCCCCGTGCCGCAGGCTGCCACCCGCCTTAATAAAACAGGCAGAGACGTGATATCTCGGAGTCTTTTCTCTTTCCACCCAGCCAAGATCGATCCCAGCAGACCTGTGGGCTCTAAACGTTCCCAGCTGCGCAGGGGTGAAGACACACGAGCAGGCGAGGAGCCTCACGCGTGGTACAGATGGGGAACAAAACCCCGTAGAGAACCAGACGAGGCAAAGAAGGTTTTACTTATTAAGGTATTGGTGCCAAACAGCTGCATCAAGTGCTGTTTGCAGAGCAGTTTGCTACAGCATTCCCTGCGGTGCCTGCCCTGCTTGCAGCGTTCCTCCTTAGGTGTTATGATAATATTGCTTGTGGTTTTTCCCCCTTTAATTGCTGGGATCTCCCCAAACGTGCCGCTGGGGAGGGCGAGCGCTTTGCCATGAACGTGTACAAGTCCCAAAAAAGCGACATCCTTGACCAGGTGGGAGCGAAAGGCATGGAGGGGACATTCTGGTGAGAACGGGGTGCTGGTGTGTGACCCCTCCACGTGCAACACCAGCACGTGCTGTCACCCCTGCGAGCCAAGATACCACGTTTCTTGTGTCACACCAGAACAGCCCAGAATTATAGTCACCAATTCAAAAAGAGCCAAGTGAATCCTTTTAAGTCACCCAGGGTGAACGTTGCGAGCTCCACCTTGTTGCTAGCAAGTGGAAACTCAAATCCCCTGGTGGAAATCAACTCAGATTGTCCCGTTATTTGGCAAAAACTACTGTTTTTGTGGCTGTGGGTCCCTTTGCATCACAAGTTGCACCGGACTGTTGAAGCTCACGGCTTCTCGTCCTCAAAATAATAATCACATAATTCCTCGGGTGGAACAGGCAACCCACGGTATGAAACCTATTGTGCATGAGTTACCAAATAAATGGAGGGATTGAAAGCATGAGGATGAATCCTGTTTATGCTGAGCCAGTTGTTTTTCCATAGGAAATACCCTGTAGTTTGTATTTAGGCTCATCCATCTGTTCACTGTGGTTAATCACAAGCCTTGCATTTCTCTGTGGAATATCACAGAATCACAGAATCAGGGGTTGGAAGGGACCTGGAAAGCTCATCCAGTGCAATCCCCCCATGGAGCAGGAACACCCAGATGAGGTTACACAGGAAGGTGTCCAGGCGGGTTGGAATGTCTGCACAGAAGGAGACTCCACAACCCCCTGGGCAGCCTGGGCCAGGCTCTGCCACCCTCACCCCGAACAAGTTTCTTCTCAGATTTAAGTGGAACCTCCTGTGTTCCAGTTTGCACCCATTGCCCCTTGTCCTGTCACTGGTTGTCACCAAGAAGAGCCTGGCTCCATCCTCCTGACACTCCCCCTTTCCATATTGATCCCCATGAATGAGTCACCCCTCAGTCTCCTCTTGTCCAGCTCCAGAGCCCCAGCTCCCTCAGCCTTTCCTCACACGGGAGATGCTCCACTCCCTTCAGCATCTTGGTGGCTGCGCTGGACTCTCTCCAGCAGTTCCCTGTCCTGCTGGAACTGAGGGGCCACAACTGGACACAAGATTCCAGGTGTGGTCTCCCCAGGGCAGAGCAGAGGGGCAGGAGAACCTCTCTGACCTACTGACCACCCCCTTCTAACCCACCCCAGGTACCACTGGCTTCCTGGCCACAAGGGCCCAGTGCTGGCTCATGGTCACCCTGCTGTCCCCAGGACCCCCAGGTCCCTTTCCCCTACACTGCTCTCTAATAGGTCATTCCCCAACTTATACTGGAACCTGGGGTTGTTCCTGCCCAGATGTAAGAGTAGGTAGGAAAATGCAGACTAAGGAGAACACCCGTTCCCAGCCTGTGGCACAGCTTGTCAACACAGTTTTTGGGTTGTTTCCCACCTCCTTCTCACCCAGCCTGCCTTTCTTTTCCAAACTGCTCTTTCTTGTCTCATCATCCAGTATTTTTCGCTGTAAAAAACACCATCAAAACTGAAAGCCCCTCCAGCTGCATGTGTGCTGTTCATTCAACATCACTCCATGGTTGTTACTTGCCCCTTGAGAGACGATACATAATTCTCACTGTTCTGGCCGTATTCACGGTTTCACTACAAGGCTTTTTCCCCTCTGATTGTTCCCTCATTAAGCCCCCGTCACTGCTTTATTACATGAGCTTTCCAGCTGAATTTTTGTCAGTAAGGACTCAGCAATAAAGTTTGAAGTGCACTCAGTGGTCTGTACGGATTGATTCCATTCTGCCTTTCACTGGCATGTCTAAAGGAGCCACACTAAGTGGAATACGGGGTGCAAAAGCATCACTTTGTATGGGCCGCGTGTTGTCACCGAATCGCTTGATATTAATACCTGAGTGTAAAAAGCAACGGTTTCCAAATTGCCGCCGAGCTGCTCTAAGCTGTGATACCATGGCAGCAAACACACATGGCCTGGGCGCGATTTGCGATGTGGACACGTACAGCTACAATCCAAAGCAAATCTTAAAGACAAAAGTCAAGTTAACGCACCCAAATGTTCGAGCTGCAGGTGCCTGGCGTGCAATTAAAACCAGCACGGTTCGGGTATTAATATTAATACATAAAAATGGTATCAAATCTTAGCGATCTCGTGATGTGACCGAACCAGATTCCTTGTAGTCGGTGAGACATGTCCAGGATTGCTGAGGCTTGGTAGAAATGATGATGAGATTAGAGCTTCAGTTGAGTTTTGAGTATCAATGTGTCTGGCAGTTTTCACTCCGTGAGCGTCTTTGCAACAGGTTATATCTGGTTCGGCTGTTGATGGTAACAGGTTTATTCTCACCTTGGGTAGACCTGTGTGAATCGTTCAGCTCGCTGTGCAAATGTGTTAGAGAATAAAGAGCATTACGAAGATGTTTCTCCGGGAAACTTTATCTTCCCGGGTTTCCATTTAGCGGCTTGAAGTCTTTCTAGCTGTGATAAAAACGATGCTGCATAGACTGAAATTGGGTCAAATAAGCTGTCTCGTGACGTTTTCTGTGTAATTTCTGGATTGCTGGCTGGTTCCGCAGTGTTTGTGGGAATGATCACCTCTTCTCCCGTTAGCCAGCAAAAAATGGGGGATATCGAAGCTTGAACTTTAAGGGAATTAACCTTAGTCTGTGTTCTTCAGCACCCTGATTTGTTTATCACTGGATATATATTCATTAGATTGGTATTAGTAAGAAATCCGTTTGGTTTCTGTTTGTTCTCTGCTTTTTTAAGCTTTCCTCTGTCAATGTCCGTATCTGGAAGCGTGTTGGGGGCTTGTAGTTGTTCTTAGGGCACCGACCGTTAGATGTTTCCTGCTGTGACTCAGGAACCGGACGATGCTCCTGTCGCCGGCTTCATCAGGTGTATAAATCAAGGGGCTGTGACCCATGGGGTGAGTGTCCCCGGTCTCCAGCTCTGCTCCCTGCCGAGGAACAGAGCGAACGGATCCAAGCCAAAGCCATATCGGGGAGTCTGGTGACGACTGGAGGGTCTGAATGGCCATGGACCATCAGAATGGGGCCCGTGGTGGAACCCTGCAGCCTCATGGAAAGCTTTGATTTTCTACCGCCTGGTGAGCGATGGGGCCTTTGGAGAAGCTGGGCGAGCAGACAGAGAGCGACCGCTTTTGGTGGCTCAGCTTTTGAAACCGTCACAGGGCAAGGAGGCCAGAAGGTCAGAGGACAGCTGGAGGTTGCAGCAGCGCAGGGACGTAGTCCGGACTGTGACAGGCATGAAGGGGGAAGAGGAAAACTTGCATTTGGGTCAGCTGGTGGCACAGTCACAAAGCCAAGCGCCTTGGCACAGCTGTGCAGGGAGGAGCTGCGGGATAGAGCGATGGGAAACTGCAGCAGCAAACCACTGCTGAGCTGGGAACCAGCGCTTGCTTCCCTTCAAGGAGCCCGCTGGAGTTTTCTTTTTCATGAAATGAATACAAACTCGTAGAAAATGCGGCTAGAAGAGACTCAAGAGCTCAATCCATCTGTTTCCACAGGCACCAGCAGCTGGACCTGAGCTGCAGCTGGTGGTCAGAGGAAAACACAGATCTTGGGGAACTGTTAGGTTGGGTTTGTTGGCTTTGTTGTTTATATAAGGAATTGTAAATTCTTTTTAATGACCCCAAATTGCGCGGTTACTATTGCAGTTCAGGGTAAGTCAGGTCCTTGGGGCAGAGATCCTCAAAGAGATGAGAAGGGGTCCTCAAAGAGATGAGAGGAGCTCCAGGTTCAGATCTGGCAGCTGGTCCTGAGCTATTTTAGACTGAAACAAATGAGGAGCGGGGAGAGAGACAGCATGAAGTGTCTTAATTTTAAACACAGGAGTGGCTTTGTGTAATACAGATGTAATCCAAGCCCTGATTGCTCCTCCATGCAGCGCTGCCATGGTGTCGCGGCTGTCGCGCAATGCCGCAGGCTGGACATGGTCACCGCATTTTGGAACATGCTTCAAGCCAGAAAGTTGGTGGGTTGGCTTTAGGCAGCTCACATCCTGGCTAGTGGCCAAACAGACTTTTAATACCCGGTAATAACACCTGAAAACGTCCTGCTGGAGCATTCACGAAGATGTCATCGCCTGGAGACCTGTGGCATTCTCATATTGAAGACATTTAGGGGCAGAAATCTCTTCTTGTGTCACATGGCTGTTCGGCTTTTGTTTCCTCATGTCTGGAGAATCACACAGAATCACAGAATCCCAGAATGTCAGGGGTTGGAAGGGACCTGGAAAGCTCATCCAGTGCAATCCCCCATGGAGCAGGAACACCCAGATGAGGTTACACAGGAAGGTGTCCAGGCGGGTTGGAATGTCTGCAGAGAAGGAGACTCCACAACCCCCCTGGGCAGCCTGGGCCAGGCTCTGCCACCCTCACCAGGAACAAGTTTCTTCTCAGATTTAAGTGGAACCTCCTGTGTTCCAGTTTGCACCCATTGCCCCTTGTCCTGTCACTGGTTGTCACCAAGAAGAGCCTGGCTCCATCCTCCTGACACTCACCCTTTGGATATCTGTAAACATGAATGAGTCCCCCCTCAGTCTCCTCTTGTCCAGCTCCAGAGCCCCAGCTCCCTCAGCCTTTCCTCACACGGGAGATGCTCCACTCCCTTCAGCATCTTGGTGGCTGCGCTGGACTCTCTCCAGCAGTTCCCTGTCCTGCTGGAACTGAGGGGCCACAGCTGGACACAATATTCCAGGTGTGGTCTCCCCAGGGCAGAGCAGAGGGGCAGGAGAACCTCTCTGACCTACTGACCACCCCCTTCTAACCCACCCCAGGTACCATTGGCTTCCTGGCCACAAGGGCCCAGTGCTGGCTCATGGTCACCCTGCTGTCCCCAGGACCCCCAGGTCCCTTTCCCCTACACTGCTCTCTAATAGGTCATTCCCCAACTTACACTGAACCTGGGGTTGTTCCTGCCCAGATTCAAGACTCTGCACTTGCCCTTGTTATATTTCATTAAATTTTTCCCTGCCCTGTTTTGTCTAAGATCGCGTCACTTTGCAAAATGAAATTTTTCACCAATAAAATCTGATCCCTTAGAAAAGAAGGCAAAACAATACAAGAGCAACAAACCCGGGTTTCTGAATTGTGGCCTTTACTAAATTAAAATACAGTCCAGCTCGACGTTGTACATGGTGAATTTGATCCCCGGGAGACAATAAACTGCAGCTGCTGCAGAGCCAAGGGGCCACGTGAGAGGTTCGGGGAATGGGGGCCCGGGCTGGCGATCACAAAAACCAGTGTACAACTGGTTCAGATGTGTCTGGGATGGCGGGAGTCAGTCCCTTACAGACGTATGTACTTGTTTCTGATTAAATACATGCCAGCCGTGCTGAAAACGATGCGATCTGTGGCAGCCGGCTGCCAAAGCCACTATTCCTTCTTGGAGAAGCTTTTAATATTATGCTTCAGTAACAGCGGTTTTTATTAAGTAAAGTATATTGATTTATAGCTTGCAAAAACCTATTTTGCATCAGGCTTTGGGGAGTTGGAGGTGATGTGGAGGTGGTTTGGCTGCGCCGGGTTATTAATCATATCAGTGGGATTTTTGTAATCCTTGCATTCACACAAACGCGAAGCGGAGCCGGAGGCAGCGCGATCCATCACGGCGGCCGAACGCTGCAGCAAACCATGGTGAAAAACCGCGTCCAACACACAGTTCAACCAGACCTCCCGTTGTTCTGCACCCACTGGAAGACAGAACACCGGAGAGGGTTTTCCTGTCTCCATCTGCCCTGCATGAGCGGAGCCACGTGGGGAAACCTGCGGAGCGACCTCACTATGGGAACTTTGGCATGGAAGTGGCCCCAAAAGCAGCTGGCTCTATTTTACATTGAATTTCTAAAACAAACAGGGCTCACCAGGAGGATATTTGCCAACGTGAGAATAAAATGTGAGAGGTTCCTAAAGCTTCCCCTCTCGGTGAAGAAGAGGGAGGACAGCACGGCTGGAGCCGGATGCTGGCATCTCGTTAAATGGTGGTTATTTAATCATGAATGTTGATCGTGGCCTCTGAAATAAAACACACCAAACTAAATTCCTGGAGAACTGTCTTAAAATAGTGCACATTTTCCTGAGGTCGGCCGCTTGGAGATAAAGAAGCATAAAATGTTCCCAAAACATCTTTTTTTTTAAAAAAACAATGTAAATAGTCGACTTTTTGTGCCTTTGCTGGGTCAGGTCCCAGCCGCAGGAGAACGCAATTGGAAGCAATTAGGCCAATTTCTGACTTGGCAAGAGCAGTGGCCGATCCCCCTTCTGGCACCGCGTCCTGGGGCTGCGTTTTATCTAAACCTTCCGCAAGGAATTTGGTTTTCATTATGCTTCACTGAACCCGGAACAGCTGTGAAAGTTTCTGAGTGTTTGAGGGAAGGCTCCTGCCCTCCACAGGCCCAGCACGTTTCTAACATCAAAACTGTGCGGCGTTCCTGGCGCTGTGCAGCATCCCAGTGAACAAAGCCTTGCTCAGTACCTGCCTGTGCCCGACCCTTGGGATGGACCAACCTCAGCACGGTTGGACTGGAGACCCAACAGAAAGCGGCTTGTGCAGGAATCATCAGTCCTGTGTGGAATCACAGAATCATTTAGGTTGGAAAAGACTCTCAAGATCATCGAGTCCAACCGTTCCCCCACCCCTGGCACTGCCCCATGTCCTGAGAACCTCATGTCCATGTCCAACCCTCCAGGGATGGTGACTCCAGCACTGCCCTGGGCAGCCTGTTCCAATGCCCCACAGCCCTTTGGGGAAGAAATTGTTCCAAGATCCAACCTCAACCTCCCCTGGCGCAACTTGAGGCCGTTTCCTCTGCTCCTGGCGCTTGTTCCTGGGGAGCAGAGCCCGACCCCCCCTGGCTCCAAGCTCCTTTCAGGCAGTTCAGAGATCAGAAGGTCTCCCCTCAGCTCCTGTTCTCCAGCTGAACCCCCCAGCTCCCTCAGCCGCTCCCATCACACTTGTGCTCCAGCCCCTCACCAGCTCCGTTCCCTTCTCTCAACTCGCTCCAGCACCTCAAGGGCTTTCTTGGCATGAGGGGCCCAAAACCACCCCCAGGATTCGAGGTTTGGCCTCCCCAGGTCCCAGCACAGGGACAGTCACTGCCCTGGGCCTGCTGGCCACACCAGTGCTGGTACCAGCCAGGATGCTGGTGGCCTCTTGGCCACTGGGCACACTGGCTCATGTTCAGCCGCTGTCACCGACACCCCCAGGGCCTTTTCCAGCTGCTCTTCCCCAGCCTGCAGCGTTCATGGGGTTGTTGTGACCCAAGTGCAGGACCCGGCCCTTGGCCTTGTTGAACCTCAGACAATTGGCCTCAGCCCAATGATCCGGCTAGTCTGGACCCCTCTGTATGGCTTTCCCACCCTCCAGCAGATCAACGCTCCCACCCAGTTGGTGTCATCCGCAAACTGACTGAGGGTTCACTCAATCTCCTCGTCCAGTTGGCTCCTTTCCTCAGGTCCCATTTCAGATACCCCATGTTTTGCCAGCCCACCTGGGCTGAATCATCTCTGACCCCATGCAGGAGGGCCGGCAAAACCACCTGGATCCCTTTGCCGTCCCCCACCACCCCCAGCACTACCTGAACGTGCTGCCCCCCATGAGATGCCCGGGAGGAACGACGATGTGATCTCTCCAGGGCCATGTCTGAGAGCTGTGCATTACCAGACACTCCTGAAAGCGCTCTGTGCTTTGAAGTTTTCCTTCCAACTCATCCCCATGGGTGTCTGGGTGCCGGGTCTGGGCTCGGTGCCGGTTTCTGAACCAGGACAGCCGCCTCCAGCACCTCGCTTTCCCTGGGGTCCTCCCTGGCCCAAACCTGCAGCGACGTGACCCTGTTTAGATCATTTCACAACTGATGCTTCCCTGGCTGCTCATGTTTCTAGTCAAACTTTGGATCCTGAGGGAAATGAAGGAGTTGGGCACAACTGACAGTCTGTTCCAAATCTGCCACGAATTAGAAAGAAAATAATGCATACGTACGGTTGACCCAGCAGTTTCCCAGCAGCATCCCCTTTCAACCTTCACAGATTGCGCAAAAAGGAAAAAATCAGGAAGGGAAAGCCCTTTCTTGCGCCAGCTCAGTCTCTAAATGCGTGTTTGGCGCCTCAGCTCGTTTCCCTCTTTTTACCCCCAACGTCTCACTCCAGAAATGAAGGAGGGAGTTTTGCTCTTCGCCTTCTGACCCTGACCCTGGAGTTGCCAGCATCACTGAGCACGTACAAGCTTCTTCACCACTTACACACACACAACGCAGTGGGCCAGCTCATTTAAATGAGTATTTTGTGGTTGCTTTAAAAGCACGGGCAGCGATGGGTTACTGAGCCGTTGGTGCATGAGCAACTGGAGCACGTGGCAAAGGGTTCCAAGGGCACTGTGGCCAAACGTGGGCCAGAACCGAGCTGGAAAGAAGCTGTTTTCTACGGAAAACGTGTCTCCAATGTGCTGTTTCAGTGTCCTCTGAAAACGTTTGCCTGTCTTTAAGCAAATAGCAGGGATGTCTCAGCCCAATTTTGCACATCGGGCTCAGCGTCCCCCCTCAGACGCCTCCCGCACGGCACAGCCGCCTCCTGGGAGCACGAGATCTCAGCATCGCTTTGTTTAACTAACTGTGCTGAGAACTGCTGCTCTCCATGGCTCCTCTTTCCGTTGCAGCCTTTTTGTGACGGTGCGAACTGGAACTTCTTCTCCTTTCAGGATATGAATGAGCAACCTGAGCTGGGTGAAGACGTCCAGGGTTGGACGGGGTGAGCTTTGAAGGTCCCTTGAACCGTAACTATTCTATGATGTTCTTCTCAGCATCCATCACAGGAAGATTTTAAATACACTAAAGCTCTTGGGTTTTATCCCCTTTGCCATTGCAGTGGCTACATTTGGAGTGATTCCTTTCTTATCCTTCTGCCTGTGGAAATTATTAGTTTATTTGAAGGAAAAAAGACAAAAATGGTGTTTCCCTCCTGCTACCAGCACACAGGCTGGTTTGGGCCCCACTCAGCCTTTTTTGCTTGGTTTCCAGCCACATGTGGACTTTCTTAGTGCTGTTCAAATACATTAGCAGGTGCATTTGTTGAAATAAATGCAAGCTTGATATTAAGTGGATTACTTACCCAGCCGTTTGTCATGGTAAGAAAAGTCGTCACTGAAGGGGATTAGCATAAAGTGCACAAATAACTTTGAGCAAGAGGCTTGTTAATCACTTCCTAATTCCCCTCTCCTGCTCAATAGGGGAGGTTGGGCCATTGGGCCAAAATTAAAAGGGAGCTGTCAGGCAGCTGAGGGTTTGAAGAGGCAAATGTGGGAATGTCAGCGAACAACAGACCGTGGAGGCATCAGCCAGCACGTTTGTGGCTGAAAACGGGACCGGCCGTATGGAAACTACTTCTAAGCTTTACTGGCCATGACCTTCCTACAGAGAGCAGCCCAAGCCACGGCTGGTGGGACGAGCGGGCGGGTGGCCTGTGACAGCTGCAGGACACGTGGCTCCATGAGAAGCTGCCCAGAGAGGACCCAGCGTCTCCCATGGATGCGCCGCAGGGCTCAGATGTGCATGGAAGCGTCTGCTCTGTCCCTCGGTGGTTTCTCACCTGGATGATGCAAAGGAAGCTTTCGGTGCGCAGGGTGGGGGTTAAACAAATGAAATTATGTGGCCCGGGACTGATGCCAGCACTGGGACAGGCTCCTGGAGCGTTGGTGACCATCTGTACGGCACGGGGCTGTCACCCAGGTGTGACCCTGCGGGTGCAGAACGTGCTAATTGATAGCAGGGCTTGCTCATCCTTTGAGCTTTGCATTTAGCAGCTTTTGCTGAAGGTGTTGTCCATCCAACAAACATGCGGGTTCCTCAGTTTGTTTCTTGTTTGCTGGTCAGATCGCTGCGTCTCACACCGGAGGGCTGTGCTGCAAGCGAGCAGGGAGTACGGATCCTTGGGGATGCTCCTGTCTTGAATGTGGGACCAAGATGAGGGTTACATGAGGGCAGGCTGAATTAAAAACGTAATAAGTAGGAATATGTAACGTGTAGCCGGGTCCCTGCGCCCTGGTGAGCGGAGGGCAGCGTTGCAGCCTGGGCACGGTCCGAGCTGCTCCAGACCTGCTCCTGTGCTCCTGCACCTGGGAGTGCAGAGTCTGCAGGGTCACTTGTGACCCTCCTGCTTGTCATGGGGTGAACTCACAGGATCCCAGAACCCCAGGCTGCTTGCAGGAGCTCTGCAGATCCCCAGCCCAGCCCTGCTCACGCAGGGTCACAGAGCAGATCACACAGGTGGGTCCAGGGGGTTTGAATGTCTCAGAGCAGGAGACTCCACACCCGCTCTGGGCAGCCTGGGCCAGGCTCTGGCACCTCCCAGCAAACAAGTTTCTGCTCATGTTCAGATGGAGCCTCCTGTGTTTCAGTCTGTGCCCGATGCCCCTCACCCTGGCGTTGGGCACCACTGAACAGAGTCTGGTCCATCCTCTGACACCCACCCTGAGATACTGATCCCGTTGATCAGATCCCTCTCAGCTTCTCTCCTCCAGCTCAACAGCCCCAAGTCTCTCAGTCTCCTCATCAGAAAGATGCTCCAGACCTGAGCCAGTTCTCCAGATGTGGCCTCCCCAGAGCAGAGCAGAGGGGGAGGATTCACCTCCCATGACCTGCTGCCCACACTCTTCCTCACACACCCCACGTACCGTTGGCCTCTTGCCCACAGGACACATTGGTGGCTCACAGTCACCCTGTTTTGCACCAGCTCCTGGGTCCTTCTCTGCAGAGCTGCTTTCCAGCAGTTCAACCCCAACAGGTACTGGTGCCATCACTTCCATGGTGTGTGTGCTCCCGGGTACCTGCCCGATGATCAGAGGCGTTGTCTGGGTGCCAGGTGGGAGCAGCAGGTCTGGAATCTTGAGACACGGGGTGCCCGGCAGGCAGCAAACCTGCCACCAGCAGCCCAGCGTTCGGTGCCAGGTTTACTGGTGTGTCTGGGCAGCGCAAACCCCAGCACAGACACGTCTGGACACTAAAAGCCTTGACCCCCCATCTTCTCTGCACTGTCCTTCTTGTGTTGACTCTGGCACTTCTTAAAAAGGATCCAGGGAAAAAGCTGGTGGTGCCCGCGGGTGGTTTGTGCTCACTCAGTGGTGCTGCTAATAAATCCAGCAGGGGAACATCAGTCTTAATTTCCAGTTCAAGGGGTTGAAAAAGAGTGTGATGTACCTTGAATATGAGTAAACGTTTGCCAGACAGAGAGAAAGCTGCGGAGATTGTGGCCGGTCCGTGCCATGTGTGCCGTTGCCACTGGATTTCTGACACTGTGGCGGCAGCAAAGGGGGATTTGGGGACAGCATGGGGGGGATTTGGATGTCGACGGGGAAAGAAGAAGCTGATGCTTCAGCCAACATGTCCACCCTTCATGCTGGTGTGAGGCTCCTCTCCCTTCCTCATTCAGCTGCTGCCCTGTGTCCTTGTGCCACGGTGACGCTTTTCTTCCTGGGGAAAGAAAATGCAAATCCCATCTGTGATTTCCTGGGGTTCACACAAATACGCAGCGACCGGTCCATATCACGGTCCATTAATCTCTCTCACCCACATCACACATAGGCCAGTGATCAAAGTCAGGAAGAATAATTTGATTTAGAAAGGGAAACAATAGATTATGTTTGGTTCAAAGGAATGGATTTCAATTTTGGAGAGGAGGGTTTGAAGAGCAAGGTTCAGTAATTCTTAGGTTAGCAAAAGGAAAGGGATCTGAAATGCTTCAGAGAGGCTGCAGCAGTTGAAAAGACCCAGGTGGGGATCGGTGGTTCCCAGTTTGACCGTGGGCGGTGATGCTGGTTGGGAGCTGGTTGGGAGCAGGTGTCAGAGGTGGGAAATGCTGCTGCATGGGAGCTCAGCAGTTCTTGAACTGAACCTCCAATTCTCATTAATTCCCATTTTCTTTCTTTTCCTTCAGCATGAAAGACTTTCCAGGTAAGAATTTTATCCTTTCATGTTTTTTCTATTTAATATTCATTACCAGTGTGTATTTGTATGGCTTTGGGGATTCCCTGTGCTTCAATTCAATGGCATAAGCTGAAGCTGGTAGAGCCTGCTTGGTTCTTACCTTAGCTCAGTCTGTTATTTGCTTTCACCCTTTGCTCCCCAAATTATTTAACAGCTACTCCGCATAGGAAAAAAACCCTCTGTGAAAGGGAAATAATTAGAAATGGAGCCCATGGGAAATAATTGCCTGTTTGGGGTTTGGGCTGATACCCACTGGATTTTGTGCTTAAAATAGTCGGGCTTATGGACCCAAAGTCCATAGAAAAAGGGAACAAAAAAAAAGGCAAAGTACCAGGGGCTTCACGGTGCGAGATCTTCATCCCATTGCAGGTTGGAAGCAGCCACGAACCCCCCGAGCAGCGAGTCGTCGTACAGCGAGCGTGCAGCCAGCCGCGCCAGCGCCTACGCCCGCAGGGAGAACCGCCTGGCCGCGCTCAGCAGCCGCGCCGAGGACGAGAGCAACCGCGACTACAAGAAGGTAGGAGCTCGTCAGTGTGTTACTGTCACCGCCTGCGCCCTAGAGACTGCCGGCTGCTGCGCTGGGAGGCTAGGGAGAGAGAGAGAGAGAAATAAAGGGAGGGGAGGGGAGGGGAGGGGAGGGGAGGGGAGGGGAGGGGAAGGGAAGGGAAGGGAAGGGAAGGGAAGGGAAGGGAAGGGAAGGGAAGGGAAGGGAAGGGAAGGGAAGGGAAGGGAAGGGAAGGGAAGGGAAGGGAAGGGAAGGGAAGGGAAGGGAAGGGAAGGGAAGGGAAGGGAAGGGAAGGGAAGGGAAGGGAAGGGAAGGGAAGGGAAGGGAAGGGAAGGGGGAGAGGAGAGGAGAGGAGAGGAGAGGAGAGGAGAGGAGAGGAGAGGAGAGGAGAGGAGAGGAGAGGAGAGGAGAGGAGAGGAGAGGAGAGGAGAGGAGAGGAGAGGGAAAGGAGGAAGGAAAACACATAAGGGAAACCAGGATGTGTGGTGGTGAGGAGCACAGCAGAATTGCAGGTTCAGATACATCCAGCATATGTAACTTCGTGCTTTATCATGCTTGATGGCTTACTTAGATTAAAAACATCCCTTCTCTTTGCGTCTCAGCTGCGTTTAAACACCTTGCAAAATTAAACAGCTGCTTTCTTATTTCGTATGAACTATGAAAACGCGAGCGAAGCATCCAGACGGGTGGTGTGTGCCCTTGTTCTCACAGCCGCCCCGCTCGGCGCTGTGGCCATGGCTGCTGGGAGCGGGGCAGCCCAGCTCACCCGAACCCTTTGTTTCCCATCGCAGTTATATGAAGGCGCCATGGCCGAGAACCAAAAGCTGAAGACAAAACTGCAAGAAGCCCAGCTGGAGTTGGCCGACATCAAATCGAAGCTGGAAAAAGCAGCTCAGGTAAGGAAAAGAACAGCTCCTAGACTGGAGAAACTGAGCACCGGCCCATGACAAACTAGCGCGAAAGGATTTAGCTCTTGGGTGGGAAGGTGCTGCAGAGGAGACTGATGTTTCTCACAAATATAAGTGTGAGGATTCTGTAGAGACTCCATCTTTTCCGGGCAAGCACATCTGTAGGCTTTTGTGCATCATCCTATGAATGCCTCTCAGTTTTAATCACTTTCTATTTTTAATTTACACAGCAGAAACAGGAGAAAACTTCTGACCGGTCCAGCATGTTGGAGATGGAGAAAAGGGTAAGTGTCTCTGCTTTCTTCTGAGTCGCAATCTTTGCCTTGTGTTGCTCTACAGGGCATGGTAATTTCTTGAGGGGAAGAGTTTATTAAAAGATAAGTTATATTTTTGCCTCGTGGAACAGTTCACAGTGATAATTGTGTTCTGACCTTTTCGATGTCTGGCAGTTTTCTGCTCTTTTTGCGAATCATCTTCATTCTGATTACTTTCTTATGTTACTGGAAGCCGCAGACCAACGACTTGTATCATGCGAAGAGACTGTTGGTCCAGTATGCTTTCAAGTATTCTTGATCCTTATAAATAAATAAAGACTGTTTTGGGGTGGTGGGGGGAACAAGGCATTGAGATGCTTTTCAGTGAACGCCCCTACAGAGACACAAGAGTCTTTTGTTCTAAATCCTCACGATCATCTTTGTTTTGAATCCTTGTAAACAGGAGAAGCGAGCCCTGGAGCGGAAACTCTCAGAGATGGAGGAGGAGATGAAGGTAGGAAATACTCCGTTCAATTTGCCTGTTCTGGGGTTTTTTGCTTTGTCTTTTGGGATTATCACCCCAGAGTTGGATATTAAAGGTGTACATGGGAAGGGACGTGTGTTCCTTTATGCAATCAGAAATTACTTTAATGGCCACGTTCTCCATACTAATAAAACTGTCCTATTGTCATTCATCTGATCGCACCATATGTTGAATTTGTTACGCTGTTTGATCCGAGAACGGTGAAAGCTGTTCTCCTTACCCGCTTTCCAAAACTAACCTGTTGTGGCGTCGCCGAGTTGCAGTGTGCCAGTCCCGTGTGCTCCGAGTAGCCTGCAGCCCCCGTTTAGCCGCTGCGGTTCTCTCCGGATGGGTAAGAAGACCAAGCTGGCTTTTGAGATCACGCACACGAGCCAGCAAAAACCACAGAGCAGTTGTATTTCTGCCCTCCCTCCCTAAAGCATGTTACTGGGTCGGTGAGATTTCAGCAAAGGGGAGTTTGCTTCCCGATGCGGTGTGCGGCATGGCTTGCTGTCACCAGACGTCGCCACGGCCGCTCCGTCGCGCTCTCCCCTCTCTCGTGGGGCAGTTTCGAAGGACATGTCTCGATGTTCCGTGAGCGCTGCGGAGCAGGACGCGGTTTTGCAGGTTTGCCGCCTGGGTACACCCGAAACTTCACCCCGGTTTTGCAACGTTCCATCGTTTTACGCTGGTTTAACGCTCATATTCACAGAATGCCGCCCTTTGCTCTGTGCCCTGCGCTTTCATTCGCTTTGAGCATGACCCAGGTGGGACCAAGCTGCGTGAAGAAGGAAGAAAGGACCCACCAAAGAGCTGGGAGCTTCCCCAGCACAGTGCGCTGATGGGTACAATCTCCTGGCCACCTCGGAAGAGGTTCCAACCTTATGTTTCTATTTGAAGTTTCATATATTTACCAAGCACACATCTTTGGAAGGACCCATCAGCTTGAGACCTTCCTGCAGTTCAAGAGGAGACACAGATAGTAGCAGTTTGTGTTGTTTCTCCAGCTCTGCAGATGGCTCCGCAAACCAGCTTGGTCCGTGGAGTAAAAAGCCAAATCAGTGTCTTCTAGTGGCCTGTTGGTTTTGAAACATTTATATTGGTTCGGAAAGTAATTAATGAAAGGAGGTGCCCATAGGAGCTGTTGGACACAGCCTCTGGTTCGGGTCATCTGGAGCTGCAGACTGATGGAAACCAAAGTGGTGGAAAAGGAGAAGCACTGCGACATGTTCTCATGATGCCCTGAGAGATGTGAGCTAGAGGAGCTGATGGTCTAACCGAAAACGGGCTGTCGGGTCCTCGAGAGAAGTGCTTACCCTTTGTTCTGTGTTGCATTGAACAACCAGAGTGGCCTTGAGTTAGAATAAATAGCCGTGGGATTGGAAAGTCTCTCTTCTGAGGCGCTACTATGTTCCCACAAGCTTTTTGCGAAACCTGGAGCATGGGGTGAGTACCAATGTGCGCTGTGACCTGTCTTTTGTGACAGCCACTCAATGGCAAGGAGTATAAAACCTCTGAAGGCAGAAGCGTTGAACTGGAGAAGCATTTTCCGTGTTCACTTCCATCGCGCTTTGAAGCAGGAGAGTCAGCCCTTGAACGGGATGACCTTGGGATAACCCCCACAGAGCATCCATGTTCATCCCGAGTGCGGAAGTTACAGAATCACAAAATCCCAGAATGTCAGGGGTTGAAGGGACCTGGAGAGCTCATCCAGTGCAATCCCCCCATGGAGCAGGAACACCCAGATGAGGTTACACAGGAAGGTGTCCAGGCGGGTTGGAATGTCTGCACAGAAGGAGACTCCACAACCCCCCTGGGCAGCCTGGGCCAGGCTCTGCCACCCTCACCAGGAACAAGTTTCTTCTCAGATTTAAGTGGAACCTCCTGTGTTCCAGTTTGCACCCATTGCCCCTTGTCCTGTCACTGGTTGTCACCGAGAAGAGCCTGGCTCCATCCTCCTGACACTCCCCCTTTCCATATTGATCCCCAGGAATGAGTCCCCCCTCAGTCTCCTCTTGTCCAGCTCCAGAGCCCCAGCTCCCTCAGCCTTTCCTCACACGGGAGATGCTCCACTCCCTTCAGCATCTTGGTGGCTGCGCTGGACTCTCTGCAGCAGTTCCCTGTCCTGCTGGAACTGAGGGGCCACAACTGGACACAATATTCCAGGTGTGGTCTCCCCAGGGCAGAGCAGAGGGGCAGGAGAACCTCTCTGACCTACTGACCACCCCCTTCTAACCCACCCCAGGTACCATTGGCTTCCTGGCCACAAGGGCCCAGTGCTGGCTCATGGTCACCCTGCTGTCCCCAGGACCCCCAGGTCCCTTTCCCCTACGCTGCTCTCTAATAGGTCATTCCCCAACTTATACTGGAACCTGGGAAAGTCGAGCGGGGAAAACATTTCTGTTCATTCTGGTTAGACTTTCATTCCTGAGTCTTGCTCTGGTTGAAAAGATGTCGAGCAGAATCAGAAGGAATAAGTGACTTAAGCAACTTCACCAGTTTCCTTTAAGGTGCAGAGCAGCCAAGCAGACACACTTTATACTTCAGGCTGCGCTCAAGGTGACAAGCGTTGTTCCTTCCATGAGCTTAACCCCTGCTAATGAAGCAATCAAGGAACGGAGAGGAGCAGGATGAACTCTGGTGCCAGAGCTGCTCCCGCAGACCAGCTCTTGCGAAGGTGACAGAGCAGTACCAGCGTTTTCCTAAGCGAGTGTGGAATTCGACTGGAGATAAAGCAACTTGGCTGAAGAAGGAGAAAGAAAATGAGCATTTGCACTGAGCTGAATTCAACGCCAAGTGCCTGAGGTTCCAACTTAACACAGCAATTTTTCTTGAAGGTCACAGAAGCTTCTTTATTCCGTAGCAGCACCGCACCTCCTGGCTTTGTATATTGTGCATGCTCTGGGCATTTTTATTTCCTCTAGTGTTGCGGGCACAAAATCCTCTAATTGAAGCAGGTACAGCTGAACTGAGAAACCTGCTTTCGGTAAGCCAGGTATCAAGCAGAGTGATAAGCAATCACAGCGGTATTGTGCAGATTCTGGTCATTGCCCTTGGCTTCAGGCCCAGCTTCCCAGCCTCTGCGGGGTTTCATAGTAAATAGAAGCCTGTCCTACCTGCAGCACACACGTTTTTGCATAAGTGATGCTTTTTCTGGGCCGTGGCAGCGTGCGGAGGCTGAGCTGCCTCTGCCCGTGCCGTGCTGAGGTTTCATGCTGGAAAAATAACGGTGGTCTCTCAAACGATTGCCATCCTCCCCATCTCCCATAGCATGACACCTCATTTTCCATATGTTTGACGTTTCCTGCCAGCCAGATGCTCAGCCGTGTTCCCTGTGATTAGGCGGGATATTTATTATCCGTGGTACCACTGAAAGAAATGACTCTTCCAGTATGAACCAGCCTCTGGCAGCTCCTAGGTGTGATTTTTCACAGGACAGACGTGTGATGTCCATCTGTCTGTCCTCACCGAGCACAGGAGGAGTTGCCATAGCTCGGGCGGGTTGGGCGATGGCCAGAAGCTGCGATTTGGGGTGAGGGGATCTCTCTGCCCAGGTGTCCCCACAGGTCTCCTGCGGTTCGTTGGCTGCAGGACCTGCTGCTTGATCCGGTGCCAGGATTGCCTTGGCCTGGGCCAAGCAGCTGGAGCCGCTTTGTGGGTTTGATGCCCTCGGGGGACTCAGACCCCATCCTCTGCTGCTCCCTGCCCTCCCCAGCCTGGTGTCCATGGCTTTTGCAAAGCTTTTGGACGAGGTGTCGTGATTCCTCACCAGGGAGCAGGGGTCGTGCTTTTTGCTTGCTAGAATCAAGCTGGCGCATGGGGGCTACACAAAGTATTTCTCTTTTATACAGGAATATGCCCTTGGACAAAAAGGTCCTGGGATGCAGCAGGTTCCTTGCGAACCGCAGCCAGCTCCATGTCATGCAAGTTGGCTGGAAGTTCATGCAAGTTCTTTGTGTCACGGAAGATTTGCCCATGCTGCCCTGGTTCAGGACAGAGTGACCTCCCTTTGGGCCCTTCCCTCCCTCCCTCCCTGCAGGCTCATGAGCATGAGGACACGGGGAGGAGCACCTTGGTTTGCGGAGCTACTTTGGTTCTGGGCTGGGGTTTTTTCACTTGAACCTCCAGCTGCTCTTCTGTTGGATATTTCCCTTCTGCGACTCCCCTGTCTGTGCTCCCTCCACTGCTAGGACAGTTTCTTTGTCCTTGTGGCCCCGCTGCCCAACGACCCGTCGGATGGAAGGAGGGACAGAGGAGGGACAGACACTGCTCAGCAGCAGCTCCACAGCGCTTGGTGTCAATGTCCAGCACATGGTTTCGCTTTAGCATCTCTGGGAGAAATGTCCTTGCAGAAATGGTGATGTCCGCATGGCTTCTTCCATTTTGCTTTTGTGTTCTGTGTCTCCCTGTGGCCGCTGTACCTGTGCCAGCCCAGCTTTGGGGCTCCATTTCTGCACTGTCCTTTGCCCCCCTTGGTTTTTTTTGTAACCCAGAACGCCACGTCTTCGCCTGCCCCCCATGTCAGGTGCTGTCGTTCAAACACCTTGAGTTCAAATGAGTGGTTTATGGTTCTGCCTTCTCACCTCTGAGAGCTCAGAGATAAATTGACCCCGAGACAGAGCAGAGTTGAATCTGGGCAGGGCTGAATAACCCACAGACGCCCCAGACCCTTTGGCAGGACCGAAGCCTGAGCAGCCCCATCATCCCGGTGCCGCAGGGATGAGGCACCAGCAGCCACGGGTCGTGTCTCCGTGATCTGCTGTAGGACAGTGATGCTTCCAGGTGCTTCATTCTGTGCCATTAAAATCCCCCGGGAAACTCTGGTTGCTCTTTGCGACACGAGACTGCTTTAGCTTTTAGAAATACATGAAGAAAAGGAGTTTCAAGGCAATTCTCAGTTGCCAGCAGTGTTTTCAAAGCCTGCAGAGGCGGTGAGTCAATGGTGATGCTTCTCACAGTAGTTCCCAAGTCCAGGCTGTGTGCTGCTGGAGCTCACTGGGTGGACTGGAGTATAAACTGCAAGAGACTGTCCTGCTTTGTGCTGGAAAATCCCCTTATTGGACCTTTTTAAAGGCTTTGGGGGCCCCTGGAGAAAGGGATGTTTCCCAAAGCATCCTCAGTGTGTTGCAAGGCTTTCTTCATCCACATCTGAGCTGCTGCCCATCAAGCACTCACTGCTACTAATTGTTCTTTTATTCTCTTTTCTTTCTTGTACTGCTTGTGGACTAAATTCACATTCCTGTGCACTTTTGTCTTCGTGCTGTGTTTTCTCTGTATTTTTCTGTCCACTCCTCTCACTCTCTGCAGAATCTCCACCAGCTCAAACAGATTCACACTCTGAGGCAGATGAATGAGCAACTCCTGGCTGAAAACAGGGCTCTGACCCGGGTCGTAGCCAGACTTTCTCTGCCTGCCAAACCCTCCGAATCCGAGGAGCTGTAGCTGCTTTCCCTCCGGCTCATCTCGCCTCCCTCTTCCACTCTTCCAGGCAGGTCTCGCTCTCTTGGCCGGGCTGTTCCCCCCTCGCCTCGTTGCTCTCGAGGGTGCCTCATGAAGCTTGTGGCTCCAAAGCAGCATGTGCCAAAAAGGAACCTCACAAAGCGCGGCGTGACCGGCAGGGTTTGGCCGGAGACCCTGTTGGGTCCTGCTGACTCTGCTCTGCTTGGCATCGCACTAACCCGGTCCCTGCGGATGGGCTCTGTGCAGCCCGTCACCCAGGAGAGAAACAGGACACACTCATTGCCGGGACACGAGGACGTAGGGCTGGTGGTGGCACCGAGGTGGCTGCTGAGGGATGGTGGGTCAACCAGCAGCCCCTTCCTCATCACCTCACCTCGGAACAGGTGGTTCAGTACTCATACTGCTCATAACAGAATTCTTTTTCAATTGGGCTTGGTTCAGTGGGAAGCTGCCACCCAGCCAGCAAGTTTATCCAGAGTCAGAAGGAACAATCTCATCAATGTCTCGGGATGGTTCGGATTGGATGCGAGGAAAAGAATCTTCCTGGAAAGGTTGTGAAGCGGTGCAACAGGCTGCCCAGGGCAGTGCTGGAGCCACCATCCCTGGAGGGTTGGACAGACACCAAAATGAGGTGCTCAGGGACATGGGGCAGTGCCAGGGGTGGGGGAGCAGTCAGACTCAACGGTCTTGAGGGGCTTTTCCAACCTAAATGGCAATATGATTCTATGAAAAGTGCACGTTTTAGACAGGAAGGTGATTTTTAGAGAACCTACAGCTGGGCAGTGCTCAGCAGGTTTTCTTGGACCCTTGAGCACACAGAACAAGCTCCTTCCCTCGTTTTAAAGAGCCCGAGTTCAGTTTATGGCCTGAGCTCCCGCTGCAGCATCCCTGACCTCCCGCTCTGGCCACCAGGCAGGTGGAGCGGTCAGAGCGCGACCAGACGCTCTTTCATCTCCTGTTTTAAATTCAGTGCAGAGCAGTTACTGTTTGAAGTCCAAGGACAAGCCTTCCGCAAGCTTTACTCTCGCACAATTAAATTACATCCTTTGTTGCGACTCCATTGGTTCGATGCTAAAATAAAGCTGTAAATGCTTCTTTCTCAGGTCCCTGCCTGACTTTTGCAGGTTAGTAGGGATATCAGGTCCCTTCAGATATAGCTATTTTGTTAAAAAAAGGAAGACACAGTTTGCTCTCGTGGGCTGGAAGTAGCACTAAGGTATAAAAAAAGTCTATTCTTAGCACACAAATTATATCAAGGATGATTAACCGTAGAAACGAGGTAACCAGGGGAATTGCGGCTTCCCCTTCCCGGGAGCCTCAGTGCAGGACCGCGCGTGTTTCGTGGGGCTGGGGGCGGAATTTGTGTTCTGTGGCCTGGATTGTGCAGGTGATCGGGTGAAATGATCTCCCCATCTTTCTGGTTTAAATCTGCAAAAGTATCCTCGAACCGGCCACCAACTCACTCCTCACAAGGTTTCAGGCCTTCTCCTCCCCAACGCACTTTGAGGTCAGAGATGGAAAATTGATCAAAACTGTTTCCAGACTCGGGGAAATGATGTTTCACGAACTGTATGTCGTGGTCTCTTTTCCTCTCCTAGGAAATATTCACGTTACCGCTTCCCCTCCTAACACCCGCCTGCTCGGGGGTTTGCAACTCGCTGCTGGGTCCAGGCTGCAGCAAAGCTGCGCGGCTGCAAGCTCTGCTCAATTTTGTGCAACTTTTTCACTAGTCTAACACAAGACGTTACTGTAAACCTTCTCTCCTTGGTGTCCTTAGACACCACGGTGCAGTAATACCACTGGTTTAAACTGCCAGATTTAGTGCCCTCGCAGCAGGATGTGGAGCCGCATCCCTCCCTACATTCCCTATAAGATATTTATTCTCAGCCCCTGTGTGACCAGCCGGCATCACATGGAGCTGGTTTTACCTGACGGCTCTTCTGAGCTCTTTGGTGGTGAGTGAGGCCCCTCGTTTGGCCGTGAGAAGTTTCACAAGGAGTCAGGACTCCTGTTCTGTTCTGTCGTAGCACTGTTGGGTCCATCAGACACTTCAAAGCATCACTGGTAGGAGCTCTGGCCAGCCCATCCCAATATACCCTTCCCCAACAGAGAATCACAGAATCCTAGAATGGTTTGGGTTGAAGGGATCTTCCCAGCTCCCCCAGTGCCCCCCTGCCATGAGCAGGGACATCTTCACCAGCTCAGGTTGCTCAGAGCCCCGTCCAGCCTGGCCTGGGATGTCTCCAGGGATGGTTCATCCACCACCTCTCTGGCCAACCTGGGCCAGGCTCTCACCACCCTCAGGGCCAACGATTTCTTCCTAATGTCCAGCCTGACTCTCCCTCCTTTAGTTTAAAACCATCACCCCTTGTCCTATCACAACAGCCCCTGCTCAAAAGTCTGTCCCCAGCTTTCTTACGGGCCCCTTTTAAGTCCGGAAAGGTGGCACTAAGGTCTCCCTGGAGCTTCTCTTCTCCAGCTGAACACCCCAACTCTCTCACCTGTCCCCCAGCAGAGCTGTTCCAGCCTTGGATCATTCCTGTGGCTCCTCTGGCCCCTCTCCAGCAGCTCCATGTGTGTCCTATGCTGAGGACCCAGCACTGCAGGGGGTCTCCCACTGCACTGCTCTTGTCCCCTATTCTCTCTCTTGTAAAACCTTCTGTCTGGGGCAGCCGCCACCAGCAGGGACAGGGTTGGGGTGCTGGGACCCCAACAGCTTGCCCAGCTGGGACAGGAGGGAATTGCTCCGAGCAGGGCAGTGCGAAGCGGCATCTGCCCCGGGAGCTGCTGGGGGTCACGGAGGGGCTGTAATGGGGGAACGGGCAGGAGGCTGTGGCCAGAGCTGAACCTCCAGCTGAGCCAGAAGGTTTAGTGGGGATGTTGAGTTCCTCTAACATCCTCCTCAGCAGAGGAGCCGTGTCTGAGCTCGTACCGGTGCCTGTGTGTAACCTGGTCACTCCAGGAGACTCTGGCGCTGCTCCTGGTGCAGGTGACACCTGTGTCACAGCCAGGACAGGAGCATGGGGTCCCCTCCCAGCCCCCGAACGGCCAGGGACAATCCCCTGGAGGGCACCTGCTTGTGGGTGAGAGACCAGGGGAACTGGGTTTTTTTTGCCAATAAGAAATGCTGCAAGGTTGTCCAAGTTATTTCTTCCTCTGTTTCCAGTTAAAAGCGCTCTGGCTTCTCTCTGCTCTGCAACCCCTCATTGAGCTCCAGCACTGGACACGGAGCACAAGGACTTACCTCCAGCGTCTGTATGTTCTGTCCGTCCTCTGCATGTGCGTTTGCATTAAACAGCTGTGAGACCCAAAGAGCTTTGGTTTTATTCTAAAGAAGCTTTGCAAGCCATGCGTGGTCCAGTCCTGAGTGAGAATTTCACACCATTATTTTCCCCTCTAGTGCTGGCGAAGAGGAAAAAAAAATCAGCAAAAAACAGGTTTATAGTTTTCTGCCAACCCCTAATTAGCCTCTGGGAACAGGTTTGGGGTGAAACAGCTCAGAAATGGTTCCTGCCTGGTTCCCTCTCAGCCCCTCCACACCCAGCGCCCAGTTTGTAAGAACCTGGAGGCATTACAGGCGCAGGGAACGTCGGGCTGTAACTCCACCTTGTCCTCGTCTCTCCGCAGATTTTGACAGAGCTGAAGTCGGACAACCAAAGGCTGAAGGACGAGAACGGAGCCCTCATTCGTGTCATCAGCAAACTCTCCAAATAGGAATCCTGAAGATGAAGAGGGTGCCCCACACCAGCTGCCAGCCCACCACCGAGCCCTCCCCTCCTGCCCTCTGTACAGCAAACGTTTCAGCCCTGGGATCAATCGTCACGCCAGCCCTGCCCTTTGCTGTACATTCCCCTTCCGCCCTCATTTCCCCCACAACACACACCCCTGCCACTTTCTTATTTTTAATTTAAGCATGTTGTGGTATCTCGGACAGTTTATTCAAGGGAGAAGAGAAATGTGAGGACTGGGTTTGAGCTGCCAAAACTTCTTCTGGAAGCCCAGTATTTGGTGTTGGACTCCGATCTGGATCAGGTGGCTCCTGCTTTAAAAAGTGACGCCTAAAGAACAAAGCCGGCACATCCGAGCCCTTTCCAGGTGGGAGATGTGACCGTGGGCTGAGACTCTGAGGATGCACATCAGCCCACCCGCGATGTGGGACTCTGGTGACACTGTGATGCTGTGAAAGCCGCCGGGGCCGATTTCTGTAACAGGCTGACGGCAGCTGCTTCGCATAGACCTTCTCCTTTTGCCCCAACAGACCGAGTCTTTTATTTAATATAAATGTCAAACCTGTTCAGTAACATCAGCGCTGACTCTTGGCGTCAGACCCTATGTTAGGGAACACTAAGGCAGAACGTTCCCTGCCACCCCCTGTCCCTGCCTTGCCCGGGTGATCTGCTGTCCCCGTGTCCTCCCAGAGCTCCCGTCTCCGTTAGCAGCATCTGCTAATTGCTCCTTGA
Organism: Columba livia; assembly: GCF_036013475.1. Classification (NCBI taxonomy): domain Eukaryota; kingdom Metazoa; phylum Chordata; class Aves; order Columbiformes; family Columbidae; genus Columba; species Columba livia. The sequence continues at coordinate 1,980,333 of NC_088623.1, read as the reverse complement.
GGCAGGAGGGATCACAGAGACTCACCAAGCGTTCTGAAGGACAAACCTGAACCCCTAGAGAGCCTCTGCTGCTTTCACATTCATGTGAGCGTGAATCACCGTGCAGGGAGCTGTGTCCCCTCAGAAACCAACCTCCCCGTCCCCACAGCTGCTGGGGCCATCGCCTGCTGTTCCTGCACAGCCTGCACAGGCGGCTGCTCCGGGATTTCGGGTGCCTCGTGCTGAGTGGGGTTTGTAGAGGGGGGAGCACCGGAGTCCCATCCCAGCCGCCCGGCTGGTGCAGCGAGTGGTGCTGGTGGGTGCTGGGCAGAGGAGCACAAAGCAGCGGTCGCATCTCCTGGAGAGGTGTGGGTGTGCTGGTGGCAGGGGGACAGGAGCTCCCCTTGGGCCTGCTGGTAGCTGCATCGCTAGGATGGAAGTCTTTTCATCTGTCAGAAGCTTGCAATAAGCCTTGGCCTTGAAGGAAACCTCAAAAACAAGAGAAAAAAACCTCTTTAATCTTATGCGTACTCAGAACAGTTTGAAATCATTCTCTCTATGGGCATTTAGGCAGTGGCTCCTCTACGTGCTGTGGGATTTTGATGAGGGCAGCTGTGACCGTCAGATCTGCTGAGCTTCCCCTTAACACCTTCCCTCTCGGAGGCTTTTGCTGGACCCAGATCACTCCCATCCGCATCCTCCCACGTCTGTCCTTGCGGTTCCTTTGTCCGGCTCTGGCGCAGTCACGGCCTCGGTCCCTGGATGTGGAAGGAGCCATGAGGACGTTCTCCCGATGTCCCAGGCACCTGTGCTGACCGTGGGCTCCTGCCAGCCCACTGGCATTCTTTCTGCTGTGAGAGATGAGATACTTGAGCATAATCCTTGAGCTTGCTCAACAGGGTGGAATTTATCTCTTATCAGCCAGTGCTGGGCTTTTTGGAACCTTTTGCTGGTTATTGCTTCAGAAAGCATCTTTATTTTCCTCTCCCTTGCACTTTTCTCTTGTTTTGTTTTTCTAATTCTCCGTATTTTGCCCTTGCCCTCCCCGTCCCGCCTGTTTCCACCTCTCCAACTCTCCTTAGAGCTGCTGGTTTTTCCCCAGGCAGCTCTGGGCGGAGGTTCCTTCTCTCCACCCATCGGGGTGACGGGACGCGGCACAAGATGCTGCATCTCCTGGTACCTCAAGGCCCTTCCCGCGCTGCTGCGCTTTGGGGACGAGGAGACCCAAGCTGGGAACGGCATCGGGGTTTCCGCAGAGCGCTGCCTAAGCCAGGCGTCCTTCTATTTCTTTATTTTAACCCCGCTATATTTAACAGCTCGAAGCCTTGAGATCCAGCCAGTGCTTCCTCCGCACGCCGTTCCCACTCGGTGCACTCTTTCCGTGAGTACTTCTTGATGTTTTTCTCTTGGTGACCCGCTCCTCGCTCCCACGTGGGTTCTCTCAGCTCCGAACCGAGTCTGGTCCTGTCTGTGCCACATGGAGGGGACACAGCCGCGGGGCTGGTGGCCGGTGGGCGCTGCCGTCCCAACACACGGCTCGGGTTGCGCATCCCAGCGGGACAAGGGATGAGATTTCAGATGAACGATCCTGTTCTTCTCACAACGCAGGTTCCCAGCAGCGGGAAGACGCCTGGTCACTGTTTTAGGGATGGGGTTCGACCCCATCTGACAAATCCAGTTTGCACTGAACGTTTTGCCCCTTCCTACCAGGACACTCGTTGCGTTTTATCCCAAGGAACAGTATGCAAAGCGTGCGGGAGGCTGAACTCCTCCGCGTGGCACCTCGCAAAGCCAAACCACTTTAGACGAAGTGTCTGCCGAGCACTGGATTATCCCCCGAGCCCTGACCAGGGTGCAGAACCCACCGACGGTTTATTCTCACTGAGTAGCCAAAGCTGTGAGTATTTCCTGATGACGACGCGGTCGCGAACCAAATCCTTGCGAATGAATTCGTTTGGTCTCACCCAACGCCGGACACAAGGGGCGCGCTGGGGTGACGGATAGGACGCCTTGCGCCCGGGACGGAGCGCAAAGCCAGCGGTTTTGAAAACCGATCCCTATTTAAACCAGAGCGTTTGCCAGACGTGGTCTCCACTGGAGAACACAAGCTATTTGGGTTTTTTTATAGCAATTGCTTGGGGTGAATTCATTTTTATCGCTTGGGGTGAACCCGCCTATTGTGGCTGCGAGTTTGATGATGGCTCTTTGTAAATAAAGTCCTTGGAGAAGCAGGACTGGCTTACGAGATGGGGAGAGAATGTATTTTTATGCAACTTTTGAGTGGCCTTTCAAACCCTGAGATGAATGATTTGTTTTACTGGTTGTTGTTATATATAGTATTATAAGTATTATGTGTTTGAAAGTTTGGGAATAATATTCACATCTATGATGCTTGTAAACACAACAGTATTTATAAATGAATAAAATAAGAGTTGATAAAATAGAAGCTTTGGCTTTGCTTCCATCTTTCTGAGGCCTGGGATGCTGCTGCAAGTTGCGGAGCCTAAAATGCCCCATTTCTCCCAAAACTTCCACAGCACAATGGTATCAATTGTGTGTAAAGTGGTGTATAAAATTGTGTATAAAATGGGTGCAGGTTCCGGGGAGCCGCTTGGCCAGCTGGGAGGGCAAGGGGAGGAGACCCCGTCTGAGGCCTTGGAACCGCGATGGGGTTTGGGCCATACGGGGTGCTGAGCCCTGAATTTGCTCAGGAGCTGGATCAGGACAAACCCGTCGCAAAGAGATGGTGCTGGTGCCACATCTTGGAGCTCTTCCCCATGGGGACCAGACTGTGTGTGCTGGGGGTGGTTTTGGGCCCCTCACGCCAAGAAAGGCCTTGAGGTGCTGGAGCGAGTTGAGAGAAGGGAACGGAGCTGGTGAGGGGCTGGAGCACAAGTGTGATGGGAGCGACTGAAGGAGCTGGGGGGTTCAGCTGGAGAACAGGAGCTGAGGGGAGACCTTCTGATCTCTGAACTGCCTGAAAGGAGCTTGGAGCCAGAGGGGTCGGGCTCTGCTCCCCAGGAACAAGCGCCAGGAGCAGAGGAAATGGCCTCAAGTTGCACCAGGGGAGGTTGAGGTTGGATCTTGGAACAATTTCTTCCCCAAAGGGCTGTGGGGCATTGGAACAGGCTGCCCAGGGCAGTGCTGGAGTCACCATCCCTGGAGGGTTGGACAGACGGAGATGAGGTTCTCAGGACATGGGGCAGTGCCAGGGGTGGGTTGTGGTTGGATTCGATGATCTTGAGGGTCTTTTCCAACCTAAATTATTCTGATTCTACGTCTTCCCACCTGCACCCCGTGTCTGGGTTGGCCACGCTCAGCCAGGACACCGGACCCCAGGGACTGTCCCTGTGTGTTGAGCTCACTCATGTATCAGGGGGACCTGGGCCCCCACGGGGCTCCCCCCATGTCCCCATCCCTCCATCATCCCTGGGCCCTGTCCCCCTGCCCAGCCACCCCGCTGAGCCCCAGCAGCAAAACCAGAGTGGAACTGGGGCTCCTTTCAGCTCGTTTCTTTAATAAGGAGACAGATATCATTACAAAATAACCATTTAACGATAAGAGACGGAAACGACAGAGTCCACACGAGAGGATGGGGCTTTAAAAGCAGCTTCGCGCCGGAGCCGAGCGCTGCAGGGCCGGGATGGGGCCAGTGCAGAGGCTCCGAGCCTGGGACGCCCAAACGAGCTGCTCCTGCCTCCCAGGTTTTTGGGGAAAGGAAAAGAAAGCTGAGCCTGTTGCCAAGCCCTGTGGGTTCACTTCCTTTTGACCCCAGGAGACCGAAGCCGAGCGTCTCCATGGCACGGCTGGGTTTGCACCGCGGTGCAGCCGGGAATGCCCCGAAACAGAGACCACCTGAGCAGCCACAGCTGCAAACAACCCAAATTCCTCCAAAAAGCCTTTTTGCCACCAGATCCTCACCGCATCCCAGCTTCTCCATCACAGAAATGCCACCAGCAGGTCAGACCCAGCTCCTATGCCCAGCACCGTCCCGTCCCCTCGCCCGGTGCAACGGGGGCCGATGCGGCTCGTCCCAGCAGCGGCTCCACCGCTGAGCCCCACGGAACCGGGGACGGTGGACACATGGGGGAAAGGGGTCACAGCTCCCGGCGGGCCCATGCCCTGGGCTCCCGGCGCGCCGTGGTCTAATATGGCTTCTGAAGTTGCTCTGACGGTGAAATGCACCCACGCGACACAGGACACCGAAGCCACGATGTTGCCGCTACCCGGCCATGGTATAAATGCGACAAGATACAGAAACAAGACACACATGAAGTCACAGCTGCGTCGGTGACGGCTCACCCTCCGCCGGCGGGACTGGCTTGGCATGCTTTGCTTCTTGGCATTATTTTCTTCTTTTACACGATTTTATTACTGTTTTTAATTATTTTGGGGGGGACAAAAAAAAATCAGGGCTGTGGAGAGCACTCGGGCAATGGGTTTTGTTGGTCGCCGTCTCTGCCCGGCTGGGGGGCCGCGGTGGGGCCGGCGGGGCCGGCGGGGCAGAGCGTGCAGCTCGGCTGTGCCCATGCTGCTGCTGCGGCTCATGCACTGCTCATGGTATATACACGCATGGCTCCATATAGTTTAGCTACACACAACTAAGGGGGGGTCAGAGGCAGCGCAGATGGCTTTAGTATGTTGGGTGTTTTTCCCTTTTTTATTTAAAAAGAAAATTATGTATTAAAGTCACAGTTTACCCCCCCGTGGAGGCTGAAAGAGTCCAAATGGAACCAGGTGGGTGGGATCCCACCCTGGGCGATGCGGCGGGGCTGGGGGTGCACGCAGGGGGTGGGTGTGCATGGGGGTGCACACGGGGTGAACATGGGGTGCACGCGGGTTTGCACGCTGACCCCCACCTCTTCCCGAGGAAAGCCGCGGGGTCGAGCACATGTGCTGACTGCCAACAGGATTTTAGTGCTCGTTCCAATTCCTTCTTTTTCAACCCATTTCCACATAAGGCAGATGCCCCCTGTGCCCGGACGGACTCCAAAACGAGACTCATTTGAGAGACCAAATCCTGCCGGTGCCCCCAGCCGAGGGGCACCAGCCACCCCCCAGCTCCCTCGTCATTAAAAGCGCCCCAACAGTTATTCTCCCTCTGGCTACACGAGCAGGGCAGGACCTTGTTTGCTGACACTGGCACATCTGGTAGGAAAAGGGACTAATTAAAGCCCTGCCCAGCCAGTCACTGGCCCTCGTAGCCCAACATGGTCCCCGTGCCACTCTCCCCCTGCAGCTCCAGCAGCCCCATGGGCCAAACGCAGCCGAGGTGGTGGTGGCCATGGGCTTTGGAGGTCTCCATCCAGCCACCCCCACCACTGGAGATGTCCCTCCCTGGGGACATGTCACAGAGCTGCACATCCCTCCAGGGGAGGGGGCTCATCCCCGTGTCCAACCTGTCCCCCCGAGCTGTTTCCCATCATCTCCTCCATCGAGCCTGGGCTGAGATGGGAAGTGGGGGCCACAGGGGCTGCTGAAGCAGCTGACAATGCTGGAGTGAGCTCAGCTTTGGCACTTTGTCCCCAGCCTCAGGACACCCTGCACCGAGGTCCCGGCCCAGGACACCCCGCTGTGCTCTGCTTCTCCACCATGAGCCCCCCCACCAAAGATTCAACACCCGTAACAGTGCCAAACCTGCAAAACAGAGGCCAGGACAGCGAAGCGGAGCAGGGAGCACGGGGCTGCTGGGGAGTAGGAGTCAGGACAGTAACACCAGCTCATGTCCAGTACAAACTGGGCTGAACTGGGCAGAGCTGCCAGTCCCTCTTCTGGTGCTGGTTCTGCAGCTCAGGGGCTTGGCCCCAGCTCATCCCATGGTGGGAGAGGTCGCCTGGAGAAGCTCTTGCCCACGGTCAGGGACACAGATATGGCTTAAACCCCCGAGGGGAGCAGGACGGGGGGATCCAGTGGCCCCATGGGGAGCAGCAGCTCACGGGGGACAGGGCTTTGGTCCCTTGTCGGCCATGGGCTCAATCTCACCCTTCCCTCCAGCATCACGCTGGGGGGATGCAGTGGCAGGACTGGAGCTCCCCACAGGCCCAGGGCTGCGCTGGGATGTCCGCGCTGGGGCTGGGCCCTGGGGACACACAATGGCCATGGGGGAGGCACCTGGGACCACTCTGGGAACCTCTCAGTGTAAACCTGCCCCGTGGAAGCATCTTGATCCACCATTTTCAGCCAGGCGTGGTGGGTCACGCGTGGAAACCAGCCAGCACTGGCCGCAGAGGCGGTGCCGCTGTTCCATGCACATCCCACCACGAGTCCCCGCAGAGCAGCCCGCCCGGGGGTCCCAGTGATCACACTGACCCTGTGGCTCCGGCTGCCAGGCCGAGGGCTCAGCACCCCCTACCAGCCCATCCTGCAAACCTCCCGCAGGAGAAGCCAAACCTGGAGCTGGCTGGGGACACTCTCTGCCCTCAGCCCAAACCCCAGCTCTGGTCTGTCCTGGGCAGGGGAGGCAGAGCCGGGGGGGAGCCACCCACGTCCCCCATAAAGGGTTTTCTCCACCGTTCGGGTGTCCACGCGGCTGTTTGTGCTCCAAGCGAGCACAGGAGGTCTGATCATCTCACACTATTGGGCTCTGGTGTCACCTCCATGTGACGTCTGGCGGTTCCCCACGTGCACCCCGAGGCAGGATGGTGGCAGCGATGCTGCAGGCTGGTGACACGGCCACCGGGGAAGGTCCCAGGCGTGACGGTGGCTTCGCACCTGGAAGGGATGGCGGACGGAGATGTGACATGCAGCAGAAGGGAACGATGCTGAAGAATGAAAAGAACCATCCATGTCTTTAACCTCTTCCCCTGGAAGCTCTTGGCACTGTCTGGAAACCCTTCCACAGCCATCAAAGGGTATTTCAGCTTAAAACAGAACAAAAAGGGAAAACAAAACCAAAAGTTGCGTAACTGAGGTATCAGTAGCTCTGGGTCGCTTTGACTGTCCGCAGTGCCGCGCCGCGCTGGCCGGCACCTCTTCCTATTTGTTTTTGCCGAGAGCTGCATCTACTTCTTCCTCTGGCTTCAGCGAGTGCCACTGGGCGATGGGCCGCCGGGGGTTGGCCAGCATGTCGGACCAGTGCCGCAGCTCCGTGCCCGTGGAGTTGAAGCCCGTGAAGATCTTGCCGATGGCTTCATTCTTCCCCAGCTTGTCGTAGTCCAGCACCGTGATGACCACCTGCACTTTCTAAAGGAGGAAACCTTCCTTAGACGGGCAGGAAGGCGCAGCGCCCATGACTGCTGACGGCCTCCACACTGTCCCCAGCCGTGGGGTGGCTCGGCAGGTTGCGCCAGGGATCCCCCATTGCTGAGCCCCACCATGGCCCGTTTCGGGACCGGGTCCCCACAGTGCCCATGGCTTCCTCCAGCTCCCTCCACAAGGAGCCCAGGGCTGCAGAGCCCTGGTGGGATCCCAGCTCATCCTGACGTGGCCACCATGGAAAGATCTGGTGGGATGAGCTGCGGGCTACAGGGCTTGATGGGGCTGGGCTGGGACAAGGGACATGTGCTGGGGCTAAGAGGGACATGGAGGGGTAGAAAGTATCTACCAATGGTCCAAAATGCCCCTGGGACCACAGGGGGGTCCCTGCTATGCCGGCGGTGAGTACTACAGGACCAGGAGCAAAGCCCCGTTCCAGCTGTGATCTGGGTTGGGGGTCGCATGTCCCACCTCTGTCCCTGCACCAGCTGCCCTGAGCACCAGCCCAGGCCCAGGCTGGGATGGGACGTATCTCATGGGTGACCAGAGCAGGAGCTGGGCAGGAGCTGCTCAGGCTGGGACATGGGCCTGGGCAGCTGCGGGACGTGTCCCATCACCCCACCCTGTCTGCATCCTGGTAAAGTCATCAGACAAACCTGTATCTGCTCGAAGGGGATCTCAAAGCTGAAGGACTCATTGAAATAGGGGTTCAGGGTCTTCTTCTTGACTGTGGTCTTCTTCTTCTTCAACCTCTTGCCATTCTGCAGCAGGTGGATCTTCACGTAGGGATCTGGGGGGCAGGATGGTGCGTCAGCCCACGGGGTGTCACTGGCCTGGCCCCAGGAGAAGTCTCAACCCAGGCCAATGTGCGCCATGGGCTAACGAGACCTCCATGAGCAAAGGTGCTCCGAGGTTTGTGGATGGAGGCTGAAGGCAAAATATTTGGCCTGGAGAGGATTTGGAGGAGCAACTGGCCAAGGTATGGAGCTTTTCTGCATCCTGTGGATCCCCAGGCAGGAGGGCTGGGGACAGAGCAGTGACATCGGTGGGTGCTGGCCTGTCACCCCGTTTCTGGAGAAGGACACTCCAGCAATAAAGATGAACCCTTCCAGCCTTGCAGGTAGCACTCTTCTCTTGGTTAAGGAAGGTCTGGAAAGAGCTGGGGACCCTTGGGCACCGAGCTCAGCCCTGGGCTGAAGCTGGGGACAGAAGATCTGGCACAAAACATGCTGTCAGCTGAGGTCCCGGGCTCCATGTCGAGGAGAGCAGGACCAGGAGCATTTTCACCAGCCAGGTCCTGCAGTGTCCTGGTCATGGACACAATGGCGGACCCAATTCAATATGTCCTACCTATGGGTCTGGGGGCTCATCCCATTCCCATCTCCCTTCTCCCCGCAGCCAGACCTTGAGCTGCCTCTGGCACGAGAGGTCCCAGCACTGGAACAGGTTTCCCCGAGTCCCGCCAGAGTGATGGCCTCAGTGTCCTTCTCAACACAGGATGCTGAGAGCCCCACGGCGGGGCAGGGGGAGGACACCCACCTGAGAGACCCCCGACATCCATCTTCTTCAGGTTCTTGGCCTCCAGGATGCAGACAGTGAGTTTCCCGGCTGTGGGCACGTACCGGAGGGAGATGCAGATGTCTCCCAGCTTCTCTGGCTGCCAAGGGGAACAGGGAACAGATATCAGAGCCCTGTCACTGCCTCGTACTGCAGTGTCCCCCAAACCCTGCTCAGCCTTTGATGCAGGTGTGAACTGACACCCCATGCACTGGCACAAGGGTCTGATCATTCAGGTCTGGGGCAGGCCAGGCCCAGCACAGCACCTAAGACATTTACATTCTTCATTTTTGTTGCAGAAAGGCTTTTGCATGGGGGAAAATAGGGACAAATCCTGCCCAGCACTCACGGCCAGGATATGGCACTGAGCTGGGACCCCACAGCAGTCACTACCTTGAGCACTGTGGGGTGGCCCAGGAAGCAGAACTTGCCCCATGGCCACCCCATATCTCAACCCCAGAATCCCAGAACCCCAGGCTGGTTGGGGTTGCAGGAGCTCTGCAGATCCCCAGCCCAGCCCTGCTCACGCAGGGTCACAGAGCAGATCACACAGGTGGGTCCAGGGGGTTTGAATGTCTCAGAGCAGGAGACTCCACACCCGCTCTGGGCAGCCTGGGCCAGGCTCTGGCACCTCCCAGCAAACAAGTTTCTGCTCATGTTCAGATGGAGCCTCCTGTGTTTCAGTCTGTGCCCGTTGCCCCTCACGCTGGCGCTGGGCACCACTGAACAGAGTCTGGTCCATCCTCTGACACCCACCCTGAGATATTGATCCCATTGATCAGATCCCTCTCAGCTTCTCTTCTCCAGCTCAACAGCCCCAGCTCTCTCAGTGTTTCCTCATCAGAAAGATGCTCCAGACCCCTCAGCATCTTTGTGCCCCTATGCAACCCCCCTTGCCAAGGATTCCAGCCAGCCAAGGGCCTCATGCTGTTCCTGCTCCCACCTCCTCCTTCTCGCCACTTTGCAGGTCCCGCCACTCCTCAATGGGCTGGCCCAGGTCCACTGTGTTCATGGGCACCTTCACCTCGCCAATGATGTCGTGCTTGGAGAAGCGGTCAAAGTCATAGATGGCCATCACCAGCGTCTTCCCGCCCAGTTCCTGGTAGGGGACCTACACAAAGAGGCCACCGGGCTGGCAACAGGCTCGGAGGAGCACAAGCCAGGACCAACCGGTCCCAGCAGCGAGGGGCAAAGTACGGGACCGAGACACAGCCAGGGGGAAAGACAGGAGTGGGAGACAAGGTCCCATGTTGTGGGTGGGAAGGGGCTCACCTTGAAGGTGAAGGTCTCATTGAAGGCAGGGTTCAATGTCTTCTTCTGCACTTTGGTCTCATACTTTTTCTTCTTATCAGGGAGCAGGAACACCTTGACGTACGGGTCTGAGGTGCCACCCATGTCCAAAGCTGGCAGCTCGGCGGCTTGGAGGATCCCCACCGTCAGCTGGAGGGGCGAGAGGGTCTTCAGCTACACACTGCAGATTCCAAGGGCTCATCCCCAGCCCAACGTGGGGCAGGACTCCCCATGTCACAGCACCCAGCTCCCTGCTCCCTCCTGTGTCAGCCGGGTCCAACAGGGAGGTTTCTCCTCTCAAACACCCTCCCTGTGCAAACCCCACTCCCCATCTCCTCAGACGAACCCCAATTCATCACCTGGTTCGCCTGGAAATCGTAGTCCAGCGAGAACTGCAGCTTGCCCAGGTTCTCCGGCTCCTTCTCCTCCTCCTCTCCTTCCCCCTCTGTCAGACCCGTCTCAGCATCATCATCGTCCTGTTGATCCTGCAACAGCAGCTGCAGGGTCAGCCCAGCGTCCCCATCCCCACACCCCTGGCGACCTCCAGCACCCCAACCTTAGTGGCAACTCAACCTCTGTGTTCTCCCCACGATGGGGATGGACACCCCCCATGCTGGGGACAAGGAGCAGCCTGGGGGGAGCTCTGGCTCTGCCCACACCTGCAGCGGCCAGGGAGCCCTGGGCTGTGGGTGCTGGTCCAGCCAGATGGTGGGAGGGTCAGGGGCTGCCTTGGGGCGCTGGGACATGGAGTCAGGTCCAGTGAGGGGAGATGAGTGGGTGTATATGGGGGCTGCACACAAGGAACCCCCTGCAAAAGGTGCAGGGACACTCTGCCCCCTCCAAGCCCTGCCTGGGGGAGCCCCGCAGCTGGTGCCAAGGGCTGAGCAGGGCCGTGTCATCGACTTCATAACAGACACAACCTCTCCACGGCTAGGGCAAAGCCACCTCTCTCCAAGCCACGGCCCATAGGGTGGGAGCCCCAGCTCCTTATCACCCCTCTGACATGTCCCCTGTCCCACCCTGGATGCAGCTGATGGAGCAGGAGGCTGGTGGTGGCACCTACCATGGAGGGTGTCCCGGGACCGAGAGGGAACACGCAGCCATGGCCACCAGGAGGGACGACAGCGAGAGCAGCGGGAGGGAAGAACCACGTTACAGAGAGCATCGACGAGGGACCCCGGGGTGGTGAGAAACCGGGGTTTATACAGCCCCGCTGAGCCCCCGGGGACACAGCCCTCGCCCCACATGGGGGATCCCCCCCCATTTCCCACCACCATGGGGACACGGGCAGGTCTGATGGAGCATCTCCCCTCAGCCTTGTCCACATGCCTGTGGTGCCCATTGGGCCCTGAGGAGCAGGAACAGAGTCCAAAACTTCCCACCCCCTCCAGATGGCTCAAAGGCTCCTTCGTCCCCGGGCTGGGGACACAGCCCCAGCTCCGCTCCATGCACCAGCATCAGCACCAGTTTTTCAGGGACCCCAAACCGGCCTGGTGGTCCCATCTCCTGGCTAAAGGCACAACTCAGTGAAATGAGGGCAACTTGGGGGAAAGTGGGCAGATGTAAGGGATTAAATTAACATTTGCTGGTTCAGGTGAGGCATTGGCAGGTCCAGGCCAGCTTGAGCCTGGTTCCATCCAGGCCACCTGGCACAGGAGGAGGATGGTGCTGCTGCCTCAGTTTTGTCCCACGTCTGCACCATCCCATCCCAGGAGCCTGGTGCCTCCATGCCTCTCTGCTGCTGGAGCTACAAGTGCCCTGACACGGTTCGTAACTCAACCGGAGGGATTGTCCTACAACACCAAGCACAAACAGGGCCAAGCAGTCCAGAAGGACGTCACCTGGTTGCCCGACTTCATGTCCTTCATGTTCATGGCGTTCTTCATGCCTTTGCCTTTCTCCTTCTTGTTCTTCTTCTTCTTGCAGCAGCACTTCTTGCAGATGCAGAAGCAGCAGGTGAGGATGAGGAGCCCGGCTACCACCGCGATGGCGATGAGGGCCCAGGGTGGCACTGCAGGCAAAGACCAGTGTCACCGTCAGCCCCATGGCTCCCTCCCAGTCCCAGCCACCCCAATGCCTTGTCCCACACGCTGCACTGAGACCAGAGCAGTGGTGAGATCGTGATGGGGGTAATACCTAGAAAAGCAGGCAGCTACTCACGGGGGATCTTGTTGAGTTCATTCATAAACTTGTCCCTCAGCTTGGTGAACATGTCCTCCTTGCTCTCGCCTGGTCCCCCGGCCTCAGTGGAGTTCTCCATTGTGGCCATGGGCATCGTGGTGGCTGTGGCCTCTGGGGCCATCATAGATGCTTGCTTGAACGTCATGGTGGGTCAGGGGCTCCCTGAAACACAACATGGTCAACACTGAGTGGTCACCCTGGTCCCTGCTGCCCCCACCCCTCCCTGTGCCCAGGCTGTGTCTCTGAGCACCGAGGACAACATCTGCATGGACCGCAGGGCTACAACATCTGCAGGGACTGCAGGACATGGTCATTCATGGGATGCAACCACCAGGTCCTGAAACTCCAGAGCATCCCTTCTCCCCAGCCTGCACCTCTGAGACCAGCAACCACCATGACCACCAGCTCCTCCTGATTCATCCATCATGGATGTCTGTGGAGGTCAACCTGCTTGGACCTGCTCTGCGTGGAGCCCCTCAAACATGCTGAGCATCTAAGAAGCTTTCCACACTCCACCAGCTCCTTCTCCTGCCCTTGGGCCTCGGACACGGCCACCTTCACGCCCCACAGAGCGACTGCAGCTGCTGCAAGTGCCAGAATCAGCGTCACACGGCCATGATTTGACAGCCAAATCCCTGTCACTTGGCAGCAGACGATGCCTGGGGGCTGGAGCAAGATGCTGGAGGTGGTCCCAGCCACCACGTCCTGCTCTGGGGGAGCCAGGAGCTGCCGAATTTCAGCCCTTTCCCCATGGAGGGTTATTTGATGCCATGAGGGCTTCCAAAGCTTTGCAGCAGCTGAGGACACCCGGCCTTCTTTAATTTCTTCACATTCAGGGCCAGCAGCTCAGTGCACAGGGGCCTGGCAGCACTGGGTGGCACTGGGCAGCACTGGGCAGCACTGGGCGGCACTGCGCGGCACTGGGCGGCACTGGGTGGCACTGGGCGGCACTGCGCGGCACTGGGCGGCATTGGGCAGCACTGGGCAGCACTGGGCAGCACTGGGTGGCACTGGGCAGCACTGGGTGGCACTGGGCGGCATTGGGCAACACTGGGCAGCATTGGGCGGCACTGGGCGGCACTGGGCGGCACTGGGTGGCATTGAGCGGCACTGGGCAGCACTGGGCAGCACTGCGCAGCACTGGGCAGCATTGGAGGCACTGGGCAGCACTGGGTGGCACTGGGCGGCATTGGGCAGCACTGGGCAGCACTGGGTGGCACTGGGCAGCACTGGGTAGCACTGGGTGGCACTGGGCGGCATTGGGCAGCACTGGGCAGCACTGGGTGGCACTGGGCAGCACTGGGTAGCACTGGGTGGCACTGGGCGGCATTGGGCAGCACTGGGCAGCATTGGGCGGCACTGGGTGGCACTGGGCGGCACTGGGTGGCATTGAGCGGCACTGGGCAGCACTGGGCGGCACTGGGTGGCACTGGGCAGCACTGGGTGGCACTGGGTGGCATTGGGCAGCACTGGGCAGCACTGGGCAGCACTGGGTGGCACTGGGCGGCATTGGGCAGCACTGGGCAGCACTGGGCAGCACTGGGCAGCATTGGAGGCGCTGGGCAGCACTGGGCAGCGCTGGGCAGCACTGGGCGGCACTGAGTGGCACTGGGTGGCACTGGGCGTCATTGGGCGGCACTGGGCAGCATTGGGCAGCACTGGGCGGCACTGGACGGCACTGGGCAGCACTGGGCAGCACTGGGCAGCACTGGGAGCTGCAGGCAGCTTTCCAAGCCAGCCCACTGGGAACAAGATGCTAATGTGGAGCCCCTTTTTATGGGTTGACAGGGATGAAGACAGGGACATGATGCTGTCCCCTGCTTGCCATGAGGCCAGCAGCTCCCCACAGCCCCTCTACGGTCTCACGGCTTCTTTTCATCCCATAACCCCCCACTCTTGGATGGGGTTTTTACACCCCCAGGGGAGCTGCAGCATTTCCAACTGGAACTTCTGCTGCAAGAAGACCAACATGAGCATTTTTTTTTTTCCCCATCACAACCCATGCAAACTGGGGTTTGCTGGGAGGAGCACGGCGCTGCGAGGCAGCGCAGGCTGGAGCAGATGCTGCAGGGGCAGTGTGGCCGTGTGCCAGCGCGCTGCAGGCGCGGCAGCGGTTCTGCAACGCCGGCTCCCTGACCTGACCTGTATTTCTGTGCAAACACTGAGCTCTGCCAAAGCAGGGCTGGGGCCAAGCTCTGCAGACGGGTATGGGAAGAAGAAAAAGGATGGGCAGGGCTGAGCGCCCAGGGTGGGCGATGCTGCACCGAGCCCCCAGACCCTGCAATGACACCTGGAGCTGCAGGACAGCAGCTTTGCAGGGACCCCAGGTGCGGGGAGATGCCCCTCCCCTGCCCCCCAGGTTGGGGTGGGTTCAGTCCTGGCTCTGCCCTCACCCACAGATACACGGTGGGGGGGGTCCGGGCCACTGACACCCTGTGAGCACCCATGGGTGCACTGAAAAGATGAGGGTTGCAAAGCAAGGGTGCCAGTGGGTGTGCAGCACTACCAGGTTGGGGGGGAAAACCACAGGATGGCACCTGCTCTGCACCCAAAAGTGTGGTACAGGGTGGCAGCACCCAGCATGGAGCACCTGGCCGAGCTGCCCCCCACCAGCACACTCATCCTCGGCACCCAGCACTGCCCTCGGGGTCCCAGGGCTCCCCGTGCTGCAGCCCCACTGCAGCGCTCTGCAGCGCGACACAGCGCAGCTGCCACTGCGATGCTGCGATTGCAATGCTGCTCACATCCTGCTGCACACACCGACACCAACACCGCCCGGCCCAGCGCACTCGCGGTCCCTGGGGATGGGACAGCGTGGTGGGGACACAGCAAGGGGCGCTGTGCGCCTGCAGCGTGCGTGTGCACATGTGTGCAAGTGCTAGTGCGTGGGGAGGAATGCAAATGTTGGGGCAGTACGCATGCATCTGTGCATGTGTGAGTGTATAGGTACGGGATCTGCGTGTGTGCATGTCTGTGCACACGTGCAAATGCAAGTGCAAGCACGTCTGTGCACACATGCAAGTGCATGTGCAGACATGTCTGTGCACACATGCAAATGCTTGTGCGTGGGATATGCACGCTTGTTTGAGGATATGCACACTTATACAAGTGCTTGTGCAGATGTGTGTGGGAGTGCGTGAGCACACACGTGTGTGGGTGGAAGCATTTGCGGATGTGTGACGGGTGTGCACATGGCCATACATGTGTGTGAGCACGTCTGCCCAGGGCTGTGTCAGGGTGCAAGTGCCTGTGCACACGTGTGGCTCTTCAAGCACTTGTGCAAATGGGGGTGCATGTACCCACGCAGGGGTGTGCACACCCATGCCCACAGCCTGTGGAACAGCTCGCACAGAGATATGTTTGTACACACACACACACTGTGCCAGCGTGTGTGTGCATGCACAGCTGCTCATGAGTTACATTTGCACACATGCCGTGAGTGTGCACTCTGCTGGAAGGGGCCGGTGTAGAACGCACGGACCACCTGCACGTTTAGCATGCACCCCCTGCAGGCTGAGGGCACCGAGACAGCCTGTCCCCCTCCCATGAGCCATGAGCAGCTGCCGATTGATCTCTGGAAACAATTTATAATGCAATAAGGAAAAACCCTTCCAGACAGCGTGGGAGCCCCGGGTGTCGGGGAAGGCACAAGAGGACAAGCTGCGGAGGGGACAGGCTGCGGTGGCTATTTTTGAACAGGGCAAGCTAATTAGCATCCTTAATTGCTCCATTACCTACCCCAGCAGCCCGTGTGCTCACCAGATGCTGGTAGATCTGAAGACTTGTGGGGAAACTGAGGCACGGGAGGGGCTGGATGAGGGCAGAGGCTCGTGGGGACCCAGTTGCTGGGGGGAGCCCCATGGGATGCTGCAGCTCCCGCCATGGGGATGGGGGTTGGGGCCCGATCCTGCTACCCACACAAGGGGCCAGAGCTGGGCAGGGTGGGACAGGTGTGGGTGCCGTGGGGCAGGGCCCTGGGGGCAGGCTCGGGGCAGCCAGGGTGTAGTGTGTGGGGCAGGAGGACAGGCAGTGGGGCAGTGTGCCCCCCACCCACCAATCCCCACTCTGCCACCGCCTCAGCCAGTGTCCTTGGTCACATCCCCTGTCCCTCACCACACACGGTGCAGATACAACAGGGGAAGCCCAACCCCTCGGCTGCAGGTGTGAAGCCGTTCCAGCCCCATGAGCAGATTCCCAGGCTGATGGGCCTGTCCTAGCACCCTGTCCCCGCCTCAGCACCCTGTGCCCCCCCAGCACCCTGACCCTGCCACCCGATGCAGCCGGGAAGGCACCAGGGCGGCCAAGCGGCGCAGCCAGCGGCACTGCAATGCAGTCCTGCTCCGGCTCTGCTGCCTTGTGGTTTGGTTTTATTCTTCTTTTGCATATTTTTCCCCTCTCTGCAAGTTGCAGCAGCCGCTGGCCAGACCAGGGTGGCTGTCAGAGCCGTCCCGGCTGTTGGCGGGAAGGGAGCTCAGCCCCCCCACTATCAATGTTGCCCCCCAAGCCCCACTCAGCCGCCCTAGCCGAAATCGCTGCGATTTCTCCAGCACTTGAAGTTTCTTATTTATTCCTTCTGCAAAACTGCAGAGGTTTGGAGCTGCCCCCGCCACCCCCCGCCCGCCATCCTTCCACCAAGACCCCAGCGTCTCAAGGACATAAATAAATAAAGACAGTTATAAATAACCGTTTCTATCAGTCCTTGGCCCGAGAACAAGCGTGGGTTAAGGCATCATTAATAAATACGGCTGGGAAGGGGAGTGTGCTGGCTGGGAAGGGGGTCTCACACCCAGGAACCCCCAGCTCCAGGGGTGGGGCAGGACCCACTCCCCACCCTCCAGAACACACAGGGGCTCATCCAGGGAGCAGGACCCCCATGCTGGTGAGGGGGGACCCAACACTGTGTCACTGGGCACCCAGATCACACTGTCCATACAGCACATTGTCCCCGCAGCCCCCCACGTGCTGCCCCCAGAACTGTGTGCGCCATCCCGCACCAACTCGGTCAGGACCCCCAGCACCCCACGGTGCATTTCCCACCAGCTGCAAACATCTGCCCTAGAAGAAGCCACCAAGGGCCAACCCAGCACAGCCCCCCATGGGCTGTATCCAGCAAAACCCCCTCCACACCCCATCACCACTGAAATCCCACCCTGTTCCCCCCCAGCTATTAAAGCCCTTATAAGCTGCACTGAGCCCAAAACGAGCCCCATCAGGGCTTTGACCCCTTGCTGGTGTAAACCACTCTGGCCCCATCACCCTGCTGATTTACAACAAGAGGGGCTGGCTCCAGCCCAACCGTGTTCCAAAGGGACAAGCCCCATTTCCCCATTTACACAGAGCTGGTGTAATTAAAAGCCAGGCTGAGCTTCGTTTGCTGGCAGCACCCCAAGGTCTGTCGGGAAATCTCACGCTGGGGCCAGTGATCCCGGGTCATCCCCATACTGGGAAAATCAGTTTTGACCCCAGAAAATTCATTCCGCAAGCCCTTCATCCCTCCTCCTCCTGCAAAAGGTTCCATCCCAGAGACCCCTGGGCTGCTGCAAGCCAAAAAAAAGGGGGATTTGGGGTTTTCACAATGATGGTCTTTTTTGCTGAGCATCACTGGTACCCACTGCCCCAGGCAGGAGCTCCTTCACTTCCACATCCACCTACGGGACAGGATGGGAGATGGATGGGAACGGGGGTTTATAGAGGAGAAACCATCGGTTGGGGTGGAGGCTTTTGGGGACTAAGCAGGGAGAAGTGGGGTGTGCAGACAAGAAACCAGGGGGCGTCTTCACCCACCGGCAAATCATCCCTGCTGGGTTATGCAAACTGGCTGGAGAAACTGGGGCAAACAGCAAAGTTTGTGCAATTTTAAAAAGAAATAAGAAAGCATCTGATCACCCAGATTGCCCCCCCGGGGTCCTCGGGACACCTTTCCTCAAGCCCCCCTGTTGTGCTCCTGCTGTCATCAGCTGAGATGTTGTGGAAGGACCAGACCCAGAAAGGGACCCTGGGGACATACGGCAGGACTGGGATGTCCCCGGCAGGTGGGGGATTTCAGGGGATCCAGCTGCTGGAACCTCCCAGTTCCTCTGTGGGGGAGCCGGGGCAGCCCAAAGCTCTCCCTGCTGGGCAGCGATGCCGCTGCGATGACGGATGGCAGAAAGCAGCAACAAATCCATATTAACGAGGCTGAGGCAGCAATTAGCACTGGCAGAGCTGCGCTGGGCTGTGGGAGGGATTACGTGAGGGTCGATCCCCGCTCTCTTGGCCCAGGGCAGTGGGTGCTGGAGACCCCAGTCTGGGGGGATGTTGTGAGTTAATGAAGGGCTGCTGCCACCCTGGGTCCTGGGCGATGAGTGATTGCTCCTTCACGGGATGGCAAAGCCCGGGTTACAGCACCCATCAAATTGAAGGGCTGTCAGTCCGCTGAGATGGAGAGGTGAGGATCCCCCCACCCCTACACAAACATCAGCTTTGGGACCCCAAAACCTGCACCCTCTCACCAGCATTTGGGCTTGGGTGACCAGTAATGAAAATCCCAAACTGGTCCCAAGTGGGGGCCCCATCCCGCCCCAGTGTCGGCAGGAAGCCTGGGCCCCACAGAGCTGGTTCCTGTGGTGATCTCGGGGACACGCAGGGACTGAGAGGGTAGATATTTAGGATCACAGAATAGTTCGGCCTGGAGGGCTCTTCCCAGCTCCCCCAGTGCCCCCCTGCCATGAGCAGGGACATCTCCACCAGCTCAGGTTGCTCAGAGCCCCGTCCAGCCTGGCCTGGGATGTCTCCAGGGATGGTTCATCCACCACCTCTCTGGCCAACCTGGGCCAGGTTCTCACCACCCTCAGGGCCAACAATTTCTTCCTCACGTCCAATCTGAATCTCCCTCCTTTCATTTAAAACCATCACTCCTTGTCCTATCGCAATAGGCACAACTGTCCCCATCTTTCTTATTGGCCCCTTTTAAGTATGGAAGGGCCTCAATAAGGTCTCTCCAGAGCTTCTCTTCTCCAGCTGAACACCCCAGCTCGCTCAGCCTGTCTCAGTGCCAGCAGCTCTTTTGCTCCCAGGAAAAGCAGCACAAGGGCTATGGGGGGTGTCCCTCTCTGCTGGACCTGCCAGTGCGGTGGCTGCATGTCCCTCTGGCCTTTCGCACAAGCAAAGATCCCCCAATGATCCTGTCATTTTGGGAGCAGCATGTCCAGCGTCAGACATGGAGGGGACATGCCAGGCAAGAGTTTCAGCTCTCAGCAATGAGATAAGTAAGTCTACTTAAGGCAAAAACATGACTTGCTTTCTAATGGTCATTTAATTAACAGAGAATTTCTAGCAAGGGATGTGCGGAGGCACAGGAAGAGCGAGGGACCAGGGAGGAGGGAGAGGAGGGGCAGCTGGGAGCAGGGGATGCTGCAGGAGCCCGTGTGAAGGGGCTCTGCAATGACCCAGCCCGGCAAACCCCGAGCCCAAGCCCTTCCCCACCCCCGGAACGAATCTGCAGTAGAATCACAGAATCATGTTGGCTGGAAAACACCCTCAAGATCATCGAATCCACCCATTTCCCCACCCCTGGCACTGCCCCATGTCCTGAGAACCTCATGTCCGTCTGTCCAGCCCTCCAGGGATGGTGACTCCAGCACTGCCCTGGGCAGCCTGTTCCAATGCCCCACAGCCCTTTGGGGAAGAAATTGTTCCCCACATCCAACCTCAACCTCCCCTGGCGCAACTTGAGGCCGTTTCCTCTGCTCCTGGCGCTTGTTCCTGGGGAGCAGAGCCCGACCCCCCCTGGCTCCAAGCTCCTTTCAGGCAGTTCAGAGATCAGAAGGTCTCCCCTCAGCTCCTGTTCTCCAGCTGAACCCCCCAGCTCCCTCAGCCGCTCCATCACACTTGTGCTCCAGCCCCTCACCAGCTCCGTTCCCTTCTCTCAACTCACTCCAGCACCTCAAGGGCTTTCCTGGCATGAGGGACCCAAAACCAGCTGCATTCACAGTCCCGGATCAGACCCTCCAGCAGCACCCCAGGCTCAGGCATCTCCCGCGGCTCAGGCAGCACTTTTTCCCCTGACAACCCCTCTCCGCCCACACCCCCCTCCTGAGTTACACTGCTGAGATTGACGGAGTTTCTGCTCCTCCAGCCCCACACTTTTCAGGGCAAGATACTTATACCAGGCTGGGAAATGAGACCCGGCTGTGGGACTGATGAGGGGTGTGATGGAGGGAGGATGATGCTCAGGTAGCAGCAAGTGGCATCACAAGACATGAGCTGCCAAGACATCACCCATGCAGAGAGACGCTTCCCTGCCCCTGCACCCAACTACAAGCAGGTCCCATCGGCCAGACCCCCTGAGCTCTCCAGCCTCACTGGATGCCAAGGGAAACTGAGGCACAACACAGGGCAGCAGCACCCTCAGACAGAAACCCCACGAGCAGGGCTGAGCTGCCGGCGCAGGGATGACCCACATCACTCCTCCCAGCTCAGTGCTGTGCCGGGACCCCGTGGCTGCCTGGGCTGGTGACACGGCCACCAGCACCCGTGGGGACCCACAGTGCCACTCACCACCCTGAAGCCGGGCTCCCATGGCATCCCCGGGGGGACTGGAGCTGCCTGCACCCCCCTCCCTGCCAGGCACACTCTCCTCACCAACTCAGCAACAGCCAGCACCCAGCTCAGCTAATTAAAAATAATGATGTGCTGGGGCTCGTCAGCCCGGGTCACAGGCCCTTCCCTGGGAGATGAGTAATTTGGGGGGGGCACCACGCTGGAGAATTACACGGTTCCTGTAAAAATATGATGAGCTGCCCAGCCAGCAGCAAACACATCTCCTGTCCATCCCCACAGCTGCTCTGCCGTGGGGCCACATCCAGGGTCCCCACCCTGGTGACACAGGAGACAGACACTGCAAGTATAGGCAGAGCCAGGGGCCCCGTGATGAGCTCCTGCCCCACGTGCGAGGATCCCGGCTCCTCATCACAGAGCTCCTGGACTAGAGGAAGGGGACCCAGCCCTTGGCTCGCAAGGGAGGGCTTGTAAGGCTGGCACTTGCCTTTGATAGAGGACCTGCGTGCGTGTCACACTGGCTGCATTATTTACAGCAAAACCAAGAGCCATCTAACAGTTAAATGCGGTCTTAAAGACAGCCATCATTCATCATTTGGGTACCGGATTAATGGCTTCTGATGCTCCCAAGTCAGAACCACCAGTTCCCACCACCGGGAGGATGTGCTGAGCTCTGTCATGGCTCCCACAGGCTCAGCCGGACACCTAAAGGTCAATGCACCCACGGGATTGAGTGTGCAGCGAGCAGGGGAGGGGGCAACCCCATCCTGCCCCCCTGCTCAGCTCCCCAGCATCTCCAACCACAGCAGCATCGCTCAGCCCAGCACTACCAGGGCCCCCCTCGGTGCTGGGGAGTCCCCCCCAGAGCATTGGGCCCACCTGGGGCTGCTCACAGAGTCCTCCCTGGGGGCATCTCCCTGCAGGGGGACCAGCGCTGGCACTGGGATGCCGGGCCAGGCAGATCAGGTTGTCTGTGCCTTCGCCTCTGTGGAACCAGGACAGCGCCGAGGTGACGCAGGGGAAGAGGTGGGTGACAATGCAAAGCCTGAATCTGCTTCGGCAGTGAGGGGGATCCTGCGGCCAGGATGCAGAGCCTGTCCTGGCACCCAGGGGTGCTGCCTTCCCCGCACCCGCCTTTCCCGACTGTCCCTTGCTGCAGCGTCACTGCTGCCCCAGCAAGCGGAGGATGGACACAGGGAAGATGGAACTGGGGCTGGTGCCGGGGCTGGAGCAGGCGCTGCCGCAGCCGCCCCCCTGAGCCAGCTGGTGTTTCGGTGCCAAGGGGCTGGCAAGTTCCTTCCCTCCCTCCCCACTACGGCTCTCGGCTTTCCACTTTTATTCAACGCTACTGCGGTGCTGCAGAGACCCCGCCGCAGGCAGCCGCCTTGCTAATTAGCTGGGAAGCAAACGAGAGATCGCATCGAGGTACCTGCTTGTACAGCCATAGAGCTTGGCAGCCGCAGAGGTCAAGGTCACCCACACCCCAGGCACGCTGGGAGAGTCCACGGCCTGTCCAGCCCCTGGTGTGGTGGCTAAAGCATGGCCCCATGCCAAGGAGACAGGGCACTCATGTCCTTCCTACCCACAGGGAGACTGTGGGGGCCATGGGCACCACTCCTCATCAGCACCTCATCCAGGGGTTTCACCATGTGCCACCACAGCACTCATGGAAAAAGCACCTGGAGATGCTGGAGAGCATGGTACCCTGAGCTGTGGCAGCTCTGCAGAGGGGGATCAGGGGTTGTGGTTGATGGCAAGTTGAACATGAGCCACCAGCGTCCCTGGAGCCAAGAGGGCCCCGTGTCCTGGTGCACCCAGCACAGCACGGCCAGCCGGGCAGGGAGGGGATTGTCCCGCTCTGCTCTGCGCTGGGGCGGCCTCACCTGCAGCATTCACTGTGTGCAGGGCTGGGACACAGGAGAAAAGGAGATAAAGCTACTGGAGTGTCCAGAGGAGGCTGCGAAGCTGGTGAAGGTTTGGACGGGAAGCCGGATGAGCAGCGGCTGCAGTCCCTGGGTTTGTTCAGCTGGAGCAGAGCAGACTGAGGGCAGAGCTCATGGGCTGCAGGTTCCTCAGCAGGAGCAGGAGGGGCAGGGTGAGCTCTGCTCTGTGACAGTGACAGAGCCCAGGGAATGGCAGAAGATGTGCCAGGGAGGGTCAGTGGGACATGAGGAAAAGGTTCTTCACCCAGAGGTGCTGGACACTGAACAGGCTCCCCAGGGAGGTGTCATGGCCCCCACCTGACAGTGTTCAACAAGAGACTGGACAACGTCCTCAGACACACGGGGTGACCTGTGGGGTGTCCTGTGCAGGGACGGGAGTTGGAAACGATGATCCTCGTGTGTCCCTTACAGCTCAGGACATTCTATAATTCGATGACACAGCTGTGCCTGAGGACACCAGAGCACCCCGTATGGCACTGGCCACCACAGCCAAGCATGGTTGAACCACCAGGCTCACCCAAGCACAGCCAGCCCACCCTCGGCACGCAGAGCTGCCAGTGGCCAAAAGAGCCTCCATAAAAAGGGGATGGGTGCTGCAGCATGTGGCCCGATCCCCATCACCAACTATGACATGGTGGCTGTTCCTCACTCCACTGGCGAGATCAGCACAGCTAAATAGGGCAACAGAAGGTGAGGGGCTGAGTTATCTGGCACTTGGAAGGCTCCGCACAGCCGTGAACCCGAACCCACCCCAGGCTGGCACCGCTCTGCCTACAACGCCGCCCGTGCTCCCAGTAACGGCCCCATGCGATAGCAACGGCTCCTGATCAATACGGGGGGAGAAAAAAGAATCCAGACAAGCTCCTGGGGAAGAGCCAGAAGCTGCTCCAGGAGAGAGCTGAGACGAGGTGTATCGATCGAGACGGGAGGCCGGGGAGCACACACCCTGAGCTGCTGCCGAGCAAAATGAACGTGGGCTAAACGAGCAGACGAGAGCCACGAGGTGCCGTTTCCAGGGGTGCAGCTCCGTGTGCCCTCAGGCTGCAGCGCTTGGGGAGATCTCCAGAGCATCCAGCCAAGGCCAAGGTGGTGATGGGCCAGTGCTGGAAATAGGGAAAACTGGCTCCAGAGATGCCCAACCTTTGGCACCTCCCTCTCCCTGCCCACCCCAGGGAGTGGCTGTCTCCAGGAGCAATGCTGGTGGCTGGTTGCCCAGCTCCAAGGTGCAGAGAGCCCTGGAGGCACCTGTGTCCCCAAGGCCACCCTCCTGGAGGCACTTGGGGTGAGAAAGAGGTACAACAATGGCAGCATCCATGGGGATGCAGTACTGCACCAGCCCAGGGTGTTTTAATCATGACATGAAGCACCATCAAGGCCAGGACACCAGGATCTGACTCCCACAGATCAGTCTAGTGCGGCTGGAGAAAAGCCATGGTGGGAGCGGGACCCCAGCCCTGGCGATGGGCACAGCCCCCTGCGCTGCAGCAGGGTCCTCTGCTGCTCCGAGCTGCGTCCTGACACAGCTCCAGGTGTTTTGGGGGCACGACACCACATGCTTTTGGGTCTGCGCAGAGGAGCTGCTCTGCCGGTGGATCCCAGTGAAGTCTATTCCCCCCCAGAACAGCCCAAAGATCCCCCCTGCCCATGCAGCTGCAAAGCAGCCTGGCCTCCAGCATCCAGCACCCACTGCCAGACCAGTGTCAGCAGCCACTGTCCCCTCTGAGGGTCCCCATGGCCAGGGCCATCAGAGCAGAGGGGTCTCTGTCAGGTTCTCATGCAGCACAAAGCAGCAGCCAAGCCTGGCCCGGCCGCAGCGCAGCTCATTGCGGCACAGGCAGCGCTGTGCCCGGCTGCTGGCAGCGACCAGGGCTCCTGCGTGGGCAGCAGCGGGGACACACCAGCAGCTCCACCCCAGGCACCAACCCAGCTCTCCCCAGGCTTCAATCCCAGGAGAAAACCCGGTGACTCCACTGGGAGCAGAGCGAGACAGCGCCAGAGCCCTGCAGGGTGTCTGTGTGCTGCTAAATCCATGCACAGCACTGAAATTTGGGGTTGTTTTCCCCCTTAAGCCCTCTGCTCAAGGCCGATGGGAGCAGCGGTGCCGCCTCGGGGATCCCTGGTCCCAGCAGCCCTCATCTCAGTCGCATCCCCAGGGCCACCCCATGTCCCACAGGAGGAGGTGGGAAGCGTCTCCCCCAGCACACTGTGACATTGCCAAACAATTTGGAGGCTGGTCCCAGCTCTGGGTGTTTTGGCAGAATCACTTTGGTGTGAGGCATCGCAGTGGGTTCACAGCAGCACGAGACACCTCGACCGATGGCAGAGCCGCTGCAGCATTGGCTGCAGATCAGCTTTGCCAACCCAAACCAGCCTGGTGCATCCACCCATCCCCGTGGCTCCAGCGCAGCCCCAGAGCAGCTCCCTGGGCCTCCAACAGCCGGATGATCCCCCCCGGGCATCTCCAGCCCAGCAGGCTCTCAGACAGGCTCAGGACGTGCCCCAGCTCAGCACCACGTCTACCCCAGCACCCGCCTGCACCTTGTGCCACCAGCACCCGCTTTGCTCCCGGCTTCCCCATATCCCTGGGGATGCGCCAGCCCAGAGCCCACATCTGCTGCGCCCTTCCAGGGCTGGGAAGAACCGGGGAGGAAAAAGCACCCCAGATTAATTAGAGTACACCAGCTCTCCCTAAGATGCCTGGGGTGAAGGATCCCCCTGCAGCACCAGGAGCCCCTTCCAGGCTGCTGGGGCTGGAGGTGCCCAAGTGCCAGTGTCAGCGGCGATGGATTTGGTGCAGTTGGACAACTGCCCATGCCAGGAGAGTTGGGTGAGGGTCCAGATGGCAGCAATAGCCTGAGCCAGCTGCAGTTCCCTCCTCCCAAATCACCAGCAGAGCCCGCAAAAGCGACATGGAGCTATGTCAGCCCCCAAACCCACTCTCCGACCCACAGGAGCATCGTGATTCCTCCTCCAGGCATCAGAGAAGATGAAATGTCACTCAACTTCCAGCACACAGAGACCAATGGAGCGGGTGGCCCACTGGCATGTGGCAGTCCCCACGCTCGGGGGGACACACTGGATCCCACACCCCAGGGCTGGCAGGGACAGGCCAGAGCCAGCACGGGGACAGCACCATCCCCAGCTGTAGGATGACACCAGTACGGGACATCTCAGATTCCAGCCTCACACTGCCTAATTTACGGTTTAATTAATAAATGGGGGCTTATGCTGAGTCTATCCAATACTTTTGGATGTGTAATGTTATCAAAATCCCATTACTGATGAAGGAAGGCATGAAGAGCAAAATTAGCTTTGGCATCTGAAACACTTCAGTCGATGCGATAACACAATTATTAGGGCTAATAATCAAAGAGCACTTTGGGGAACAAAGGCTCCGGTGGGAGCCAAGCTGAGGGCAGATGCATCCCGGCGTGGGGACGAGTCGGGTTTTCACCCAGGAGGGAAAGGCCGACCGCAGCCAAGGGCAAAAGCATTTTGCCAGACTGCACTTACCGGTGGCTCCGGATATTGGCACAGGCAAAGCTCCGGCGGGCGCCGGGCTGAGCAGGAGCAGGGCCAGGCACAGCGCCCAGCTCTGCTGCCAGGGGAAGGGAGGAAAAAACACAGGGTTTGAAAAACAGTGTGCGCTGGGTCCCGTCTATTTGCTTTGGGCATCGATCCTGCTGGAGGACATCACGGCTGCCAGCTCGCGGCTCTCCTGCGCAGCCCGGAGAAGGAGAAACTCGAGTCATAATTAGGAGCTGCAGTCATCCGGCTCCTGGAGCTGGGGCTTTGCCAAAACCACTGTGAGCCTCCCAGCCCTCGGGGGGTGAGCAGGAGTCCCGGCGTGCTTCGGTGGCCTTTAGCTCAAGCCCAGTGACCATCCCTGGGTCTCAGGGAACAGACGGCAGCTCCCTCGGGAGCAGCAAATGCTCTGGCTGCACCATCCTGGCGACCCCACGGGCACAGCTTTGTGCAGGCAACTCACTGGCAGAAAGGTAGCTGATTTGCAAACCCCCTTCCCCAACCAGATACATAAGGATATATCCATAGATATAAAGATACATATATATTCATATGTCCTCCCTCCTGCTGTGACGCCGTGCAGTGCGGGTGCTGCGCAGCAGAGGGGTGCAGAGCCCTGGCGATGCAGTGCAGCCGGTGCTGGCTCGCTGCTGCTGCTGTCACTGGGTGGTGAGGGACATGTCCTTGCCCTGTAGAATCGGGACACGGGGGTTTCGGGCCGGCTCCTGCCAAACGGGACGCTGGTGCTCACCACAAGGGGCTGGGAGAGCCAGGTTCGGCACCGAGTGATCGGGCAAGGTCAGACCTATTTCTGCATTTCACCAGCTGCAAGAAGGGGACAGGGCATCGCTCTGAGGTGGCTTTGGAGTCTGGGGGGACAGTGGGGTGTTTTGCTGGATTCTGCTCTTCCCAAGCAGCACAGGTGACATCCCACTGCCACTGCTGGCCCCAATGACCTTCGGCGTGTCACCTCCCCAGTGCCTTGTGCTCCCCCAGCACACAGACCACCACAAGCTCCACTTCTGCCCACCAAGACCCTGAAGCCAAAAGCACCCAAGCACAGGAGAGGCGCAGAGCACTGGCTGCCCCGAGGGTGTCCCGGTGCTCCAGCAGCCCCCGGCAGCGCGGCCAAGGCGCTGCACTAGCGAAGAATAATGCAGCAGGCAGGAGAGGACTCCTGCCGGTGGCTGCGCTTCCGTACAGCGTGCACGGGAGTGACATAGCTGCAGCAGCACCTCGGCGCACAATAAATGAGATCCTTCTCTCCAGGACTGAAGTTTTCGCTGCTGCAGAGGAGCGGGTGGGGAGTCCTTCAGCGCCCTGCAGCTGCCACGGCGCATGGGGACTTTGCTGCTGGACACCCTGCAGTGGGTGACATCCTGCAGCGGGTGACATCCCATAGCGGGTGACATCCCGCAGCGGGTGACACCCCCCAGCACCCGCTGCCCCAGCCACTCTCACCTGGAGGACAGGAGAGCGCTGTGCCAAGGAGCGCCCAGTGCAGAGGGACATGCAGGGGCACCAGCATAGTTGGGGACCACAAAGCAACTGTGATTCTGTGACACAGACGCGTGTGCTCCCCCCACACCCCATGCCACAGTCACCTTGCAATATTGCCTGTCCCCTGCGCAATTTGCAGAGCTCTTCCAGGATCCCTCCTGTCCTTTTCAAAAGTAGGCTGCAGGGGAGCAGCCGGGTGCTGGGCACGGCGCAGATGCAGCTGTGGGTGCAAAGGCTGCAGCACCCCAATGCCAACACCCCCGGCTCTGGGGTGCACCCCTCCTCCCTGCTGCACCCCGACGGCACGCAGCAGGCACCAGAAGCGCAGGAGTATCCTGGAGCTTGCTGCAACCACGGCGGGGAAATTCAGTCCGGAGAAGGGACTGGCTGGATCTGGCTCCCGGCCAGGCCGCTACGGAGAAGCTGCCGGTGCAGCGGGGCCTGTGGCCGCCCACGGCTGTAGCTGTGCCGCTTCCAGCACCGGGGCGCGTTCCCCGCACTGCATCGGGGACACCCCTGAGTCCCCCTGGGCCAAAACCCCAAGGGCACCCGCGGGCGGGCGCACGCACGAACGCGGGGCTGGAACATCCCTCGGCGCCCCGAAGGCACCTCGGAGCCGGCAGCTCGGCTCTGCACCCCGGGGGGCCCCGCATCCCCGGAGGGAGGTCCCACGTCCCCGGGGGAGACCCTGTCGCTCCGCAGCCGCCTACACCTGCATCCACCTCCATCCCAGCGCGCTGTCCCCTAGTGCCTTCGGGGCGCAGTACCGCACGGGCAGCCCCGGGGCACCGCGGGGCGCCGAGAATTGTGCCCCTTGCGGACACCGCCCCGCTCCCGGCACCGGGACACGGCGCAGAGGTCGCTCCCGCCCGGGCCAGCCCGCGCCCCGCCGCGCCCTCCCCACCCGGGGACAGTCGCACCTCGGGCAGCGGCGCCGGGACGGGCTCGGGGGTCAGAGCGCGGAGAGCCCGTCCCGCAGAGCCCGCAGCGCTGCGGCACCGCGGAGAAACTTGTTGGGGAGCGCGGGCGGACACTCACCGGCGGAGCGGGGCGATGCGGGGCGGGCGGTGCGGCGGGACCCGCGCGGGCGCTGCGGCAGCACCGGCCCCTCCGGGCTCGCGTGCGGCGGCTCCGCGCAGCTCCGCCCACCGGCGGGAGGTCACGCCCACGGCCACGCCCACCGAGCTGGCCCCGCCCCGTCCTCCTTGGGGACTCCGCGGGGGTGTCCTCGCACCGGACAGGTCACACCGGGCACCCCCGTGGAGGTGACCGCGCACCCGCACCGCACACACCCCAGCACACCGACCAGACCTCGTCATCCCGCATCGGACACCTGGAAGTGGCCACCTCACAGGGTCATAGAATTACAATCACAGAATCCCAGAATGTGAGGGGTTGTAAGGGACCTGGAAAGCTCATCCAGTCCCATCCCCCCATGGAGCAGGAACACCCAGATGAGGTTACACAGGAAGGTGTCCAGGCGGGTTGGAATGTCTGCACAGAAGGAGACTCCACAACCCCCCTGGGCAGCCTGGGCCAGGCTCTGCCACCCTCACCAGGAAAAGTTTCTTCTCACATTTAAGTGGAACCTCCTGTGTTCCAGTTTGCACCCATTGCCCCTTGTCCTGTCACTGGTTGTCACTGAGAAGAGCCTGGCTCTTCTTGTGACCTCTTATTGTGACCTCACCCACCTCCTGACACTCCCCCTTTAGATATCTGTAAACATGAATGAGTCCCCCCTCAGTCTCCTCTTGTCCAGCTCCAGAGCCCCAGCTCCCTCAGCCTTTCCTCACACGGGAGATGCTCCACTCCCTTCAGCATCTTGGTGGCTGTGCTGGACTCTCTCCAGCAGTTCCCTGTCCTGCTGGAATTGAGGGGCCACGACTGGACACAATATTCCAGAGTCACCCCACAGCTGTCATCTCACACTTGTCATCCCCAGCAGTCACCTCACACTGGTCACTCCTCGCTATCACAACCTCATATACCACTCACCTCACACCAGTGGCCTCCCACGGGACACCTCCATCAGGGTGACCTCACACTAGTCACCTCACACTGGTCACCTCACACCAAGCACACTGGTTGGGGTGGCCTCATACCATTCACCTCACATCAGTCTCCCTTTGTTGAAGTGACCTCGTGCTGGTCACCCCTTACAGGTCACCTCACACCAGTCACCTCACAACACCACATTGCACTGGTCACCCCTCATCGGTCACCTCAATCTGATCATGTTCCATTAGGCACCTTGCGTGGTCACCCCACTGCTGTCATCTCACACCAGTCACCTCACACTGTGACCTCTTATTGGCCACCTCACACTGGTCATCTCCCACCTGTCACCCCCCATTAGCCACCCCACACCCACTGGTCGAGCCACACCAGTCATCTCGTACTGGTGACCCGTCATCAGACACCTTGAACTGGTCACTCCACATCAGTCATCTCACACTGGTCCCCTCACACCCATGAGCTCGCACTGGTCACCCCTCACTGGTCACCTTACCCTTGTCACCTTGCACTGGTCACCTCAACACTGCTCACCCCCATCTTTAACATCACACCTCTCACCTCACACTGGTCACCTCACATCTGTCACCTCTCATTGGTCACCTCACCCAGTGCTGGTCTGTTCACACCAGTCACCTCTCACCAGTGACCTTGCACTGGTCACCCCACACCCACCATGGAGACCCAGAGCCATGACCATGTCCCTGCCACGGGTACAGGAGAGCAGGGAGGTGGTGGGTAGGTGGTGGTACCCCCACCATGCCACCCCACTGTGCCACCCCCACCATGCCACCCCCAGATCTAGAGGGCTTCTGGGAATCCAGCTTCCAATTTGGGGTCAAAGCAGCAAGAACAAGCTGATGGGAGCTGCGTGGGGAGCGGGGTGGGCGCAGGGGGTGGCAGCTGGTTTGCCTTCACTGTGTCTCCCCGTCCCCGTCAGCTGGGGCCCCCCCTGGGGAAGGGGACCCCAGGGCAGCCCTTGCTCACCGCAGCTGAGCTGGGGACAGGGACCCTGTGGGATCACCCCAAACCCACCATGGCAGGGTGTCCCCCACACCCATCCCAGCGGTGCCCAAGCCCCGGTGACAGGCTGAGAGAGTTGGGGTGTTCAGCTGGAGAAGGGAAGGCTCTGGGGAGACCATACTGTGGCCTTTCTGTGTATAAAGGGGGATTGTAAGAAAAACAGAGAGAGACTTTTTACCAAGGCTGTAGTGACAGGACAAGGGATGAACATCTTAACCTGAAGGAGGGTGAGGGTCGGTGGGACATGAAGAAGAGATGTTGTATGATGAGGGTGGTGAGGCCCCGGCACAGGCTGCCCGGAGAAGCTGTGGATGCCCCATCCCTAGAAGGATTCAAGGCCGGGTTGGACAGGGCTTGGATCAACTGGGTCAAGTGGAAGGTGTCCCTGCCCATGGGAATGGATGGGAGGGTCATTAAAGGTCCCCTCTGACCCAAACTATTCTGTGGGTCTATGGAAAAGGGCTGCATTTTCCTGGGGAGGGAGGCGCTGTTGGCACAAAGGCTGTGGGTCACCTTGTGGGTGCTGCTGTACATACACTGGGTGCTGCAGCCAGGGTGCTGCTGCACAGGCACAGTGCTCAGGGTTGCTTTGCCCCACGGCTGAGGTTGCCATACACACAGTGCATAACTGGTGGGTGCTGCTGCGCATCCTGGGTGCTGCACATACCCGGTGCTACACCCAACATGTCCCTGTGCCCTGCAGCTCCTTTCTCAGCTCTCCCAGCCCTGCACCAGCCACCCACACCACAGCACACCCACAAGGTCCCACCAGCCACTGCAGGCAGGGGAAGGGACCTCCATGGAGACCACGTCCCCTCTACAGTGCCGAGCCCAGGGGTGCTGTTTCCTGAGCTGACCCTTGAAACATGCAGCTGTGTTTTCCCAAATGCAGGTGTCTGGCTGAAATCAAAGTGTCAATGTCATCCCCACATGGTCCTTCTGCATCCCCCTGTGCCTGGGAACTGACTCCACTGGTTTGCTGGTCCCGCAGTGGCTGGCAGGTTGGAGATGCCCGTGGGGCCACCACGCGTAGGGTCCAGCACCCACCACGGGACCCTTCCGCTGCTCTCCTGCCTGTGCGGGGTCACAGAGCGAGCAGAGGCTCCAGGGCACCCACACGGCACATCTCTGCAGATGGGGGGCCGTGGCTTCCCCAAACCCGTCCCACTCTGCACCCGCTGGAGATGAACTGACTTGAACTCTGCACAGGAGCCGGGAGCAGCTGGAAGTGCCCTCTCCTGGCCCCGCAGCTGCCACTGCAGCCCTTAAAACTTCATCGTCCTGGGATTAATTAACAGCTACTTAAGTGTCTCTCCCAGTTCCAGCATCGCTCTCCGGAGTGGAAAACAGGTTTTGAGCCTCCCGGGAAGGATCGGGATCTCCCTTCCCCACTGCTGGCATCTGCAGCCGTGTTCCACCCCCTGCCCTGCTGCAGGGCCCAGCACCCCCTCACTGCTCGGGGACACTGTCCCATGGCTGTCCCCCCATGCTGGAGGGGTGGGGTGGCATCTGTCACCACCCTGTCCCTTTCACAGGGGAGATGGGGACCAGCCCTGGCGAGGCGAAAGGGGCCCAGGGGACACCCACCCGCCCCGCTGCCATGCACAGGGATCTCCCGTGCGCAGCATCCCGCAGAACCACCAGGATCCCAAACCAGGAGCATCTCTGCACGCTCTGGACTTCACCGATCATGGAAGAGGCACCCCCGGCTGATAAAACCACTCCCAGCACCTTGCAAAACAGCCCAGATTTCAAACCAGGGGCATTTCTACAAAGCCCCCCTCCCCGGACTTTGCAAGAGGGCGACCACCAAGGACAGGGTAGATGTGCGGTGGGACAACAACCATTCTACCCCCCTCCCGCGCAGGGGTGGGCCCATGGTCCCCCGGACACAGGAGCAGCAGCCAGGCGGAACAGGAGATAACTTTATTGAATCCAATGGTGTCAGACGACCGAGAAAAGACATGCCGGTTGGTGCGGGCAGCGTGGGCAGCAGGAGCCGACTTGGTGCAGGGCTGGATCTGTTTCTGTCTTTTGTAACATCCTCAAGCCTTTTCCTGGCTTCCTCGTATGATTCTTTTAAAATTTCTTGTAAGTAAAAACAACTAATGGTGGAAAGAGTCCAGATGGTGTTTGTTCCCTGTGATTGTTCCCGCAGTTATGTACAACATGGGGATGGGTCTCAACATCAGGTATAAAATGGAGCGAGTTTACAAACTTGGAGGAGGCAAGGAGAAAGCAAAGACAGACAGGCGAGAGCAGTAGAAATCTGGACCAAAATCTTAAAGAGAAATTTAAAAAGTGCTATAAAACCCCTCGGCAGGAATACCATGCAGTTAAGAAACACAAAACCCAGTCCATTACACAGATCATCTAAAACAGGAATTTGTCCATTTCGTCTTTTATTTAATTAAAAAAAGGTTGTTTGTTTTTAATAGAAAAAAGCTAAAATTGTAAGGTTCAGGCCACCGGGCGGCAGCAGCTCGAGGGGACAGGAGGGGGAGGCGCTGGTGTCCCCCAGCTCCAGCCCCTTGGGAGGGCTCCTGGTGCTCCCAGGGGCCATGGGCACCTTTGGGGACAACCAGCACCTTTGGAGGTCACAGACATCCTTGGGGGGGGCAAGAGGCACCCTTGGGGAGTGATGGGCTCTTTTGGAGGTGACAGGCACCCTTGGGGGGTGACTGACAGGCACCCGTGGGGATGCGGGGTACCCATAGGGGCAGCAGGCACCTTTGGGGTGACAGTGCAATCCTTGGCCCTGTGCCCTGGGGCAGAGGGGCTCAGCCCACAGACACTCAGTCCCCCACAGACAGCTGCCACACTTGGGACACGGTGTAAGCCAGGATGAAGCCATCAGGGCCTGTCCCTTCCGCGGGCATGGCCCACACTGAGGTGCAGCTGCTGGCATCACCCTCACCCTTCCTCTTCCCCTCGGGGATTCCTGATGTACCCCATCAGGTGCCACCCATCTCCGGCATGGCCCGGCTGAGGTGACGGGGATACCGGGCAGCCCCACATGGGGAAGGACGGGACCAACCCCCGGGAAACAGGCTGGGGGATGCCCGGCAGCGCAGCCCCCAGCAAGATGGTGCTGGGGACAGTTTGGTCAACATTTTGGTGGCTTTGTGGGAAAAGGCAAGTCAGGCCCAGCCAAGGCCGTGCAGAGCGGGAGGGTGCGTGAGCTGCTCCCCCCATGGGACGACTCAGAGCGCTCGGGCACAGGGCAGCCCCCAAAGGTGCCTCCTGCCCTGAGGAGGGCGAGAGGGGCTGGATGGGACAGCCGGGTCCCCAGCGCCGGCCTCGAGCGGCTGCTGAGCCGGTGTCTTGTACAATCAGAAAAGAAGTCAGCACAGCACAGTTATCACAGAGTACAAAAAAAAAACGAAACAAAAGGAAATAAAAAGGAAAGAGGCGCAGGGCTGGGCCCCACCAACCCACACAGGGCATCCGACTACAGACCTATTTACAGCAAGTCCTCGGCCGACAGCGGCAACACAAGAGCAGGCGAACAGAAAAGCCCTAACGTCCAAGCCAGCGTGGGGAGTGACGCCCCTGCGCGAAGAGGCTGCCGGACAGACGGAGACGTGAGCACCATGGGGCGCATGTGCCGCGGCCGGGACGCGCCGGCCGGCCCCGGCGGCAAGGCAAGACGCACCGGCCGAGAGAGCACCAAGGGCAGAGCCAGCAGCTGCCTCCGCGCGGCATCACCAACAAGGCTGGGCCACGGAGGAGATGCCGGCTTTGGGGGTGTGAGGTGTCCCTGAAGGCCACAGCAGCCCCAGGGCAGTGGGGCTGAGGCTGCACGGTTCCGAGTGGTGGGGCTGGGGAAGGACAGTCTGGCAGAGCCAGCTCCGGGGTCACCTCTCCCTGAAAGGCTCCCTAGGGCCAGGTTGATGCGGGGACTGGGCCATAGCAGAGCCTGGGGGACTTGGGGCAGGAGGGAGGTGCTGGCCCAGACGAGCACCCCATGGTCCTGGGGCAAGCGGGAGGTGCTGACGGCAGCAGCCCCAGCTCAGGCCGGTGCCAGCACCCTGTCCCATCCCCGCCAAGCTGGCTCTGGGGACAGCCATAGGACACAGCAGCTGGAGCTGTGACAGCGCCAGCCTCGTGTGTCCCCGTCCCACACGGTGGGGTTTAAGGCACCGTGGCAGCACCGGGGCTGATCCCCTCCGTGCCAGGAGCCTCATCCGTGACATTGCACGGTAGGACCAAGAGGACACATGGCAGCCCTTGGTGGCCCCAGAACACTGACACAGGGCACAGCCAGACCCTGGGGAAGGCACAGGGCCCTGGAGAGCCGGTGGCACAGGGACAGCTCACCAACCCCCACAGGCCCAGCAGCACCGAGGGGATGTGGGGCAGGTTGTGCCCCCCAGCACCAAGGGGATGGGGAAGCAGCGACCTCCCCCTGCCTGGACACCCTGGGGAGGGGACACCCATGGCATCCCGGCCTGGTGGGAGAGCCCATCCCCAGGGCCACACTCTGCCTTGTGCTTTTGGGGAGGGGGCAGCGGCCAGGCAAGGGGCTGCTCGGGGAGGGTCCTGCTGCTACCGGCTGCCAAGTGCCACCTCAGCCAAGCTCTGAGGGGCCAGGAACTGCATTCAGGGACTGGAGATCGTCCAGTGAGCACCAGTTTTGTGACAGAGGTGGTTTGAGTGGTGGAAGCAACTGCAAAAGAAACCAGAAGGGCAAGGGAGCTGCTAACGGGGAAGCGGTGGGCTCACGGGCTCCAGGCCAGGAGAGCAAAGAAACAGAACAAAAAAGGGACCAAAGCAAAGTCTGGACTCGGCCAAAGGAAAAGGGGAAGGGGGGAAACAAAATAAAATAACCAAAGCAGGGTTTATTGGGCCATCCTGGGCGCGGTGGCTGCCATGCAGGCGAAATGGGGAACGTACAAAGACAGGGGTGAGAGCCGCGCTCCTCCTCGGCCTGTGCCTGCCGGGGGACGGAGCTGCACACCCCGGCGCCCGCGCTCTCCTCCTGCGGCCCCGGGCTCCTCCTGTGCCCCCAGCTTTGGCCCAGGCGGCTCCCGCGGGGTCCCTGCCCCACGCAGGGGCCTTCCTGCAGCTCCCGGGACAGGGGGCTTGGCCACATCGGTCACCCTGGCCCCAAAGCCCGAGAGTTTGTAACAGAGACAGAAAAAAAAAACAAGAAGAGAAACCAGGATTCTCTCCTACCCCCAAGGTCGGGAGGGGAGACGGTGCCTCGCTCTCTCCTAAAGATGAGCCGAGCTTCCCCGCGCTCTGCCGGGACGTGCTGGAGCCCCGGTCCTCTCCGCTCGCTCGCCAGCCCCGCGCTCCGGGATGCCAGAGGAAAGGAAAGCAGCCCGGCTCCCTCCGCCTGGGCCGGCATGTCCGGGCCTCACAGAGTCGACTGCAGGTCAGGATCCACCATGGTCTCACGATCTGGAGACTCAATGTAGTTGGCGGCTTCCTGGAGCTTCAGCAGCATGGCCATCTGCAGGGAGAGGAGAGCGGCTCTGAGCCCAGGGGGACAGGAGGCTGCGGCTGCTCTGGGGAAGTCAAGGCCACTCGGGCCTCCTGTACAAACCAGCCACCCTAAGAAGCTCCTTAGAGGGTAAAGCAAAGCCCAGAGATGCTGCACAATCCCTCCCTGTCACCAGGCTTTGGGCTCGGGCACAGCTGGGATGCTCAGGGTGCCAAAGCAGCATGGGGTGACAAGCCCTGGTGTATCAGCTGCCGCTGTTGGCAGCAGCCTCTGCAGGTGACAGCCCAGGACATAGGAGTGCAAGCCCCTGTCTGTGTGCACCCGTGTGTGGACACAATGCCTTATGCAGTACCACGGCTCAGCGTGCAGCCTGCCGGTGCCACCATCCCGCACCCACCGCCCCTTCCCAGGAGGGCAAAAGGTTTCTGCATCCCCAAGAGAGGGGTTTTTGCACTGAAAAGTGACAGGGACAGCAAAGCACAGCTCCATCAGCGTCGCCCGCCCGCCTCCCGGTGCCCAGCATTGCTGAGCCATACCAGAGGGTCTGCGTCCAGGGAACTGGGCGTCGTGTCCTTGACGGTGCGCTCCTCGGGGGGGGACACGGTGCTGTGGGGCCCAATGGTGGGTGGAGGCAGGTGGTACAGCTTGGACTGGTCCTGCTGCGCTGATGGCCAGGGCAGGGTGTCCCGCACCCACTCCACGGGGTCCTCCCAGGCTGCCTTCTGTCCATGTACCTGCAGGCACAGAGCAAACAGCAGCCACCCCTTCAGCGCATGACACAACCGGTGACAGGGCCCCCCGAGTTCCCCAGGACAGTGTTGCGTCCCACTGCAGCCACAGGTCAGGGCAAGGACTGGCAGAGATGCCACCTGTGCCCAAAATCCCAGTGCCTCTCCTCTCCCCATCCCATTAGACTGCTGCATGAGCATGTCCCCAAGCACCACTGGCTTGTGTCCCCACGTGCCAGGCAGCTCTGGGTACCTTGAGCCCATCTTTTGCTCCCTCCTGCAGGTAGGGGATGATGGAGTTGTTCCACAGGTCAATGAACCAGGTTCGGAAATCCTCAATTCCAATGGGGCAGGACAAGAAGAAGCAGGGACCTGTGGGGGAAGGCAGAGAGTGCAAATGGGAGCTGGGTCCCCCTGCAACAGTCGCTGGCCCTGTGGCTGCACAGGGTGCCCTGGGCTTGGCCACCTCCTGGAAGCAGCGCCCAGGCAGCATCTGCCTGACACGGGTGGGCAGAAAGCAGGTTCCTGGGCAAGGAGTGGGGCTGCCATACTCAACCCCCCCACAAAAGTACCGTGAGGCACATGGAGACCTGCCCGGGAAAACACAGCTCCTCCGTACGCAGGCAACGGTGCCGGTAAGACAGGTCACCCTGCTGGCACCAGTGACAGCTCCCATGGGGCATGGCAACAATCGTCACCCAGGGAAGAGCAACACTCGTGTGTGTCATCCACCAGCTTCTGGTTGTGTGGGACCAGGGGACACGGGACAGAGCATCGGCATCCCACACTCCTTTGGGGGGCTTGCCCCAGTCCCAGCGCGAGTCAGAGGAGGGAGATATGCGGCCAGGCCGTACCGATGAGGAAGTCAGAGGTGCTGTGTTTCTCCAGGAAGGTGTGCAAGTGGTACCAGAGCTTGGGCACCCAGTCCAGCACGCGCAGCAGCTCCTCCTTGTTGGCATTGACGTCCGTGTCCGACTCCAGCAGCTTCCGCCGCAGGTAGCGCACCAGGAAGCCATTGGCTGGCTCCACGTTGTTGGAGAAGGTCAGCATCCTGGGGAGACACGCGGGTGTTCAGGGCTGGGGCTCCACACCAACTGCCCCCAGCACCCTCAGGGAACTCCCAGCACCCCCACAATGCCTGGGGCATCAGGTCATTCTGGGACAGAAGGGACAGGTCTGAGGCTTGGTCCTCATCAGCACCCCCAAGCACAGGATGTGTCCTCAGGGCTTCCTGGGGTAGGAGCAACGGCCTCTATCCCCTGAAACCCCAAGGGGAAGGTCCCCAGTGATGAATGATTGTCCAGAGAGGTGGTGGCTGAACCATTCCTGGAGACACCCCAGGCCAGGCTGGACGGGGCTCTGAGCAACCTGAGCTGGTGCAGATGTCCCTGCTCATGGCAGGGGGGGCACTGGGGGAGCTGGGAAGGTCCCTCCAACCCAAACCATTCTGTGATTCTCACCTGAAGCTGAGATGGAGGCCGTGGTTTGGGGTCATCTTCACAGGCTGGTTGGTGGTCCCAATGATGTAGGGGCTGAATGTGTGACAGCGAGAGACAGGATCCATGAGAAAAGGCACCCTGCATCACCCCACCCGCAGCAGAGCTGATCTGAGCACAGCAAACATGCGCAGCTGTGCAGCCTCATCTCCCCCAGCCCAAGGATCTTGCAAAGCAGCAGGGAGCATGTGTGTGCCCGGGGACCACGCTGGAGGAGGGTGCCTGGGGCTCTCACCATTTGTGGTACTTGCAGGTGAGCGCGCCGTTGACCAGCTCGCTGATGGAGCCCGCCTCGCTGAGGTCATCCAGCAGGATCACCAGCGGCACGTCCGCTGTGCCCGTCTCCCGGTCAATCTGGTTGGCCAGGTTGGAGAGGTACAGCTGCAGGTCCTGCAACAAACGGGCCAGGTGTCACACAGCATAGAATCACCGAATCATTTTGATTGGAAAAGACCTTTATGAGCATCAAATCCACCTGTTAACCCAACACTGCAAAGTTCACCACTAACCCACGTCCCTGAGAACCTCATCTCCACATCTGTTCAACCCCTGCTGGGATGGTGACTCTACCACTGCCCTGGACAGCCTGTTCCAACAGCTGCCAAGAGGACACTCCCGGTTGCTGCACACCCTCACCTTGCAGGACTGCTGGTGCATGTTGAAGGTGCTGACGATGCCCTCCGTGACGTCCCGACCCGAGCGCTCCACCAGGTACTCGGCCAGGCGGTTGGTCAGGTAGGTCTTGCCGGTGCCACTGGGTCCCGAGAGGATGAGCCGCCGGTGCTTCAGCAGGAGGCTGATGTAGTGCTGCATCATGGGCTTGGGGATAAGCGTCTCGAACACCAGGCTGTCCACACACTTCTCCTTCAAGCCTGCAGCAGGGGAGGGCTGAGGGTCCCACTCATGCCCCACGACACCACGAGACAGAGGGGAAAAAGGGACAGCAATGGAGCCTACATCACACTGACCTTTCAGTGTGACGACGATGCTGGTCAGGCCCCGGCGGCACAGCGGCAGCTCCGGCGGCTCCGTGTCCAGGATCCGCTTGATGTGACTGATGCTGTAGCCGTAGACGGACTCGGTGCTGAGACCCAGCGTGGAAGCAGGATCCATCTTGGTGATATAATCCTGCAAGGACAAGGACAGGGCTGTCAGTGTTCCCGAGGGCTGGCACAGAGCAAGGGGTGCTCAGCAGCTCCAGGAAGCCCCAGTAAGGACCTGGGACACGGAGCATCACACATGGTGGAACCATGGATGGTTCTCAAAAGCGGCGTCCTTGTGTTCCTACCTTGAAGACTTGGCAGACAGCCTCATCCAGCATCTTCCAGTCCACCTTCCCACTAACCTTGGTCCAGCCCAGGAAAAACTCCTGCTGCTTGAGGTCCTGGGAGCCAAGGCAGAGGTGTGCGGCTGGAGCAGTGTACCAGCCCTGGACAGGTGTCCCCTGCCCCTCGCCCAGGGCCATGGCATAGGGACAGGTCAGGTTCCCACACTTACCCCCTTGATGATGTGCTGGGGTGGCATGCGCACCACAATCCGCAGTGTCAGCTCGTCCTTCTGGGTGCCAGCACTGACAGCGTCCATGGGGGACACATCTGGGGACAAAGCAGTGAGGCTGAGCCAGCAGGGAGAGCCGAGCACCAGGCCTGGCCGTGCCCAGCCTGCCCCAAACGCTGCTGTGGCACACAGTGGCACTGGCAGCAGGACAGATCCCTGGCACAGCTGCCTCCAGGTGAGCAGCAGCACCATGTTCCCACCAGCTGCCACCTCCCAGGGTTCTTGGCTGTATGTCGCCCCCACACACACCTGCCCCGGCCCTTCCCATCCACCAGCAGCTCCATCACCCCTACCTGTGTCCCCCAGGCTGGGGCTGAAGCCGTGGCCAAGGGCAAGCCCCAGCGAGCGCCGCGGTGAAGAAGAGGCCGATGTGCTCGTGACATGGCCAGGAACAGAGCCTGGCACTGCTGAGGGCCCCGGAGCCACTTTGAGCCGATCATTCTCAGCCTTCAGCAGATCCACCTCCAGCTGGGGGAGAACCAGTTACAGCACAGGGTGAGGAGCTTGGACACCAGCAGCATCCTCACTCCAGGGACACAGGGACTGTGGCCACCAGGTCCCCTGAGCCAGCCTGGCTCCTGGCCGGGGTCCTCACCTGCATGTTGTGCATGGTCTCCCGCAGCTGCTCCAGCTGGTGGGCTGAGTTGAGGGCCTCCAGGCGGATGTCCGTCAGCTTCATCTCCTTCTCCCACAGCTCTGACCGGAGCTCCGACACCTCCTTCTTCTCCGGCTCACCCTCGCTGTTGGCCTGGAAGAGCCTGGGCCAAGGGAAGGGACCGAGTCTTGAGTGTGTCCATGGCAGGATCTGCAGCTCCCGTGTCCAGCCGTCCCCACCCTGTGCCACCCACCCTGGCCCGACGTACTCGGTCGTGTCGATGCCCACGGAGGAGGAGGTGGAGGATTTGATAGAGGGCGAGGCGGTCTCTGTGGAGCCATGCTGCAGCTTGGGGGATGAGGGGGCCGACGAGTCTGGCGTGGCGATCTCCTCAATATCCGAGTAGGACGAGGCTGATTTGGGGCCCTTCTTGATGCTGAAGGCCTTGTTGAAGGAGCTGCGGAGCTATGGGAGACAGAAATGGTGTTCAGGGACAGCCCAACAGCGCAGCTGCACAGAGACCTGACCTGGTCTTGCCCCAGGGGTCCCAGTCTGAGCTGGGACCGGTAACACCACATCCATCACCAAGCCAGGATGTGCCTGGGGAGGCACTGGCCTGGCCCCGCTCTGCTGGCACAGCTGATGGGGGTGCAGGGCCCTTTGCGCAACGTCCCAGTCCGCACAGCACCAAACAGCCCCATGGAGTGGGACTTGTGTCCTGGTCAGGCTCCCCCTAGTCCTGCTGCCCCCCAGCACCCACATCGGGGTGTTTGGGCAGTGCACCAGCCCCCTGGTCCATTGAGAAGGGCCAACTCCATCCTCACATCCACTCCCCTACAGTCAGCCCAGCTGGGGCATTTTGGGGACATCCCCACACCCAGCCACCCCAGAGCTGGGGTCTGGCACAAGGGGACAACCTCAGCCCCACACCCTTCTCTGCCCTGCGGGGTCCCCCTGAAGCACAGTGATGTCCGTGGGCTCCCCTCGAATCACAGCAATGTCCCTGGAGTCCCCCCAAAGCACAGCAATGTCCCCAGGGTCCCTTCGGGCATGCAACATGCACACAGCACCGCAAGCAGGAGGTGAGCAGCGTGCTGGGAGATGGATGGACACTGCAGGGGCCAAACCGGGCCCAGGTCCTGCTCACACAGCACTGGCCCATGGCAGAGCAGCAGGACGGGCACCCCGGGCTCAACCCACGTCCCAGGGAGGGACAGGACCTACTCCCAGGGAAGGTGGGAGGAAGAGGGAATGGAGGAAGGGCAGGATCCAGCCCAGCTCCCCCAGGAGCCAGGCTGCTGGTCTGGGGTGTCTCCAAAGACAAAACCATCACATTTCAGCATAAAAAAGCAGGTGGGTGTCAGGCTCTGCTGCTGGTGGGAGAGCAGAGGAGCACTGGGGCACACATGGGTCCCAACAGGGACAGAGCCACTTGGGGCCATATCAGACCAGCCCTGGTGATGCCGACACGCAGCAGGACACCCCAGTGCCACCAGCACGGCTGTTGTGATGTCTCTGTCCCAAAAGATCTGGCTGTGAGGAGTCAGGAGAGCACCTGCCTTCCCTCTGCAAGAAGGGGACTGTCCCCATCCCTGGGACAGGTCCCCATCCGAGCCCTTCCTGTTGCCTCAAGGCCACCTGGGGCAGTCCAGCCCCTCTGCACGGGTGTGTATTTTGGCTTTAACATCCAAGGAAGCACCCGAGGTGTGTGCAGCCCGGCTGGGGCCCAGGATGGCCTGTGCTGGGGTTAGTGCCAGGGGAATGGATGGGATGCAGAGTTATGAGCACCGTCCCACAATATGGAGCGAGGGCCCTGGCCAGGCATGGCATGGAGGGAACAGCACAGGACTTACCTCGTACACCTGGAAAAAAAGGGTTGAGGTCAGCATAGGGGGAGAGAAACAAAACAAAGCACAACTTAATCGCGTGTCCAGCTCAGAGCTGCCCGGCACAGGGAAGGGGCTGCCTGGCCGAGGCGTCCAGCCCCCAACGCTGCCAGAGCCTGCGTGGGCAGCAGGGAGATGTGGGGAAAAAACGAGGGAGCAGACATGCGGGACCAGGGCTGGGAAACACCCAGAGGGGCTGGAGCAGTCCCAGACAACACATCAAGACACAAATCCATGGTGGCTACACAGTCCTCACCAGTGCTGTCCCCAGGGGACAGGGGGGACCAACACCACAACGCCAGTGCAGACCGAGAGCAGTTGGCTCGTGGGGCTGACCCTGGCCAGACCCTGCCAGCGCTCCCCAGGCCCTGCTTCTCCTGCCAGCACCCCGGCCAACCCACCCAGCTCTTCTTCTTCTTCTTCTTGGCGTCAGCGTCCTTGCTGCTGCCGATGCTGGAGTGGCTGGTGATGCTGTTGAGGCTGGAGATGCTGTCGGAGGAGTTCTGCCGCTTGATGCGCAGCTCTGGGGGCAGCGAGGGATGCGGGAAAGACCGAGAAAAGAGATATCGGCAAACTGTGTCTGCCCCGAGGCCAGAGACATCCATCCTCCTCCCTGCACCCCTTCCCTTCTCCCACCCAAACACCTCCTGAGCTCTCAGAGACACCTTGTAAGATGACGGGGGGCTCAGACACCACCAGGGTGCTGCCATTTGGGACAGTGACCCCAAACCCTGGGGAGATAACCGGAGCACACGTGGTTCTGCTCCTGTCCCAGGCCTCCTCCTGGCCCTCACACTGGGGTTTCCGGGCTGAAACAGCCCTTGTGGGAACAAAGCAGAGATCAGCAGCCAAAACTGGGATGTCGGCAAAGGGCTGGGTGAGGAGGCGTCCCAGGGAGGACAACCATCCCGTCACCCCAGGAACCCACACCGAGACCTCCTGCAGTGACAGCTCTGGCCATCCAACCCTGGCTCAGGTGTCCCGGGGGCAATGGCTGCTGTCCAGGGGGCCCTGTCCCTCACCTGTGAGCACCCCATGTGTGCGAGGTGAGCCCTGGGACCTTGGGCAGGAGCAGCCCGGCTGGGTTTGGACAAGTAGTTCAGGAAGGGCTGCACCCCCGTGGTGGGGGCTGCAGCACTGTGTGGTACCTTTGGGGGTGACATCTGTGCCATTCAGGGCACCCTGGATCACAGCCTGGGCCTCTGAATTCTTCTTCTTCAGGAAGTCAATGGTCTCTCGCAGGTCCAGCAGCTCCGTGTCCTGAGGAAGTAGAGCCAGGAGCCATAGAGCACACCTCAATGGCACAGGACCCACCCTGAGAGCACCCCTGGGGCGGGCAGTGCCAGGTTCACCTCGTCCAGCATCCCCCAGCCCCACAACACCCTCACACATGGCCAGTGACTCCAGTGCCCCCACAGCACCCGACAGCACCCACCTTCTCCTCAGCGGTCTCGGCCAGGTGCCGCAGGCGAGACGTCATGCTCACCAGGCTCTGCTCAAAAGCTGCCACCAGGTTGGCCTGGGAGAGGTGGAGAGAAACGGGTGAGCACCCACGCCTGGGCAAGCACCCATGGCTGGGCGAGCACCCACAGCTGTGTGTGGGATGCAGGAAGCTGGAGAGGGGAAATCCAGGCTCTCGTGGGCACAGGCAGCACCAGCCCCGTGCACGGCAGAGACACAGAGCAGCATGTCCTGCAGCAGCTCCCGCGGGGACTCACGTTAGCAGAGAGCTGGGACGTCAGGGTGGCCACCTTCTCCTGCGAGGACTCCAGCTCGCGGCGCAGCTTGCGGATTTGCTGTGGGGAGAGAGCAGAGGGCGTGAGAAGGGCCGGGCGCTCGCCCTCGCCACGGTGGCCGGCGCAGGTGACGCGCAGAGGGCGCGG
Organism: Columba livia; assembly: GCF_036013475.1. Taxonomy (NCBI): domain Eukaryota; kingdom Metazoa; phylum Chordata; class Aves; order Columbiformes; family Columbidae; genus Columba; species Columba livia. Next base: position 1,935,996 of record NC_088623.1, on the reverse strand, counting down.
GCTCACCTCGGACTGCATCTTCTCCTCAGCCTGGCAGCGCGAGAGCAGAGAGAGACAGACAGACAGAGCGGGCAGTCAGGAGGGCAGCGAGGCAGGACAGGCTCAGCACGAGGCAGAGGCATGCACAGAGCCCCCCGCGCCCACCCCCGCCCCCCCAGCCATGCAGCAAGCGGCACGGCACAGCAGCGGCTCTTACGGAGGAGTAGGTGGAGGACGCGCTGGAAGCCAGGGACAGCACTGATCCGTGAACTGCAACAGAACAAAACCCGGCGTGTCAGGGTGCTCCAGTCTGTGCCACCCCTGGGGCTGCAGCTGCAGGACACAGCAGGGGACAGGGATGGAGCTCCCAGGGCAGGGGAGGTGCCACAGGGGCCAGGGGAGGCAGAGGGTGGGACACTGGCTGCTCAGCACTGCTCGTGTCTTGGCTTGTGGCTGGTGACCCCCCAAGGCACATGGAGCAACCTCCACCTGCTCCCCCCTTTCCAGCTGAGCCTGGGGGCTCTGTCACCCTCCTTGGCTGCTTGGGACCCCCCCATTCCCAGTGCCACAACACCCTGGGACCACCCCAGGGACACCAGGCACCCATGGGGTCAGGGCTGGCTGTGACCCAGCACAGAGGGGTCTCGGGGCTGCCATCCCCTGCTCTGATGCTGAGGACAGGATGCACCAAACCAACACATGGCACCAAGAGGGACAGTGTGTGGGGAGCCCCATCACCCCCCAGCAGCCCCTTCCACCTGGGCCGCAGCACAGCACTCTCACCGTCATCCACAGGGTCGCGGAAGGAGCCCGAGCGGATCATGCCCTTGGACTTGTCGGCCAGGGAGAGGGTGCTGCCCAGCTGGGACGTGCTGTACAGCTCGAAGGTGGAGTCGTGGGTGGGGATGCTGTTGGAGCGGGTGATCCGGGGGGCTGCGGCAGCAGTGGGACTCACTGCAAGGAAAGGCAGGGTCAGAGTCACGCTGGGGAGTGGGCTGGGACGGGGAAGCGGGGCTGGGAGCGATCCACGAGCTGGGACGTGGAGAGGGAGCTGGGACCGTGGTCCCAAAGCAGGAGGCACTGGGGGAAAGTGAAATGCAGGTTTACACTGGGAAGACCTGGACGCCAGCACCAAGGTAACCACAGGGCTGAGAAACAAATCCATTGCCCTAGGAAAAGCAGGCACCACCACGACAGAGCCCGTGTACCTGCGGGTGCAGGAGGGGAGCACATCATCACCTGCTGCATCTCCAGCAGCCCCAACCCATCTGCCTGGACCCCCCAAACCATCCAGAACACACAGGTTCCTAGCAAGAGCAGTCAGGGCTCACCCGGCCCTGCCGGGCACCCCCAGGGGAGCAGGGAGCTGGGGGCAGAGCCTCAAGGGTGGATGAGATGCCCTGAAGCAGAGGTGATGGCCATCCTGGCCCCAAAGGTACCAGGCACGGGGGCTCCTGGGGGTGCCAAGGTGAGAAGCAGCACCAGCACGTCACACAGGGACACAGGTGACAGGGGCAGGAGGGACAGTGCTGGTCGTGAGCAGGAGAGCCTGCGGTGGAGGGCACTGACCGATGCTGGTGAGCGGCCCCTTCCCGACCAGCGCCATGGGGAGGGCAGGGGGCGAGGGCAGGTCCTGCTGGTCCTCGGCCTCGGGGAGCCCACTGCCCACAGCGTGCGAGTGCCGCCGCTCCTTGGCCTCCTCCTGGGAGTGGAGCTGGTACCTGGTGGGCAGAGCACAGAGTGGCGAGGTGAGGTGGCCCAGCACCATCCTGGCTCCCAGCCACCGCACTCCCCCAAAAGCTCCACACCCCATGCTCCCTCCCCAGCACTGTCCAAAAGTGATGCGGGCTCTTTTACCTCAGCCCTTTCTTAGGCAGCGTGTTCCTGTCACGGTTGGTGCTGGAAGGGAAAGAAAGGTCAGTCACAACCCCGCACAGAGGAAGGAAGGTGCCATGGGCTCTCAGCCATGGGGACAGGGGGCTTTTCCCCAAAAATGTAGCAGGATAAGCCTCCAAAGGTGGCAAAGGTCACGGGCGGGCAGCAGGGAGGGATCTGAGCCCGTGGAGATGCGTGGCAGCCCCATCCCCTCCCTCCAGCTGTACCTGTCCAGATGTGCGAGCCGGGGGCTCCCACTCCAGCCCAGCTCTCCTGCCTCCTCCTCCTCCTCCTCCTCCTCCTCCGTGCTGGCAGGGGGCACAGCAGCAGGGGTGGGGGTGGTGGTGCTGCCCCCTGAAAAGGCACTGGGCAGGCTCATGGGCATCTGCAGGGACTCCATGCTGCGGTGCAGGCCGGAGAGCTTGGGGTACATCCTGCCTTCCTTGGGGACGCTGAAGCCCCCCATGAGCTCCAGGCCCTGGGAGAAGCTGGCGGAGTTGATGTTGAGGATGGGGGCAGGGCTGGGGCTGAAGCAGGGTGCCAGGTGCCCCCCGGCCGGGTGCAGGTCCTGCAGCTTGGCAGCGTGCGGGGGGTGCAGCTCGCTGGAGGAGGGCAAGTCCAGGCTGTTGGAGTTGACCTTGTCCAAGTTGGCCAGCGAGGGAGGCTTCACGTAGGTCTTGGCAGCCGCTCTGGAGGGGGGAAAACGGATGAGGAAGCAGGTGAGACTCGGGTGCTGGGCACAGCCATGCCGGACACCCACCGTCCTCGGAGGAGGAAGGATTGTACCTGAGAGGTGTGGGGGGCAGCTCAGCCACCTTGGCCGCCGGCGGGAGGTTGGCCTGGGCTTTTGGGGTGCTCTCAGGTGAGCTGATGCTCTTCAGCGTTCCACACTCAGAATCAAGCGCCACTGCCTTGGCTTTGGCCTTCTCCTTCTCACGGTCCGTCTGGTTCACGGGGGCTGGCGTGCCACGGCCAGCGCCGATCTTGGACGGCTCCTTGAGCCGCGACACCGAGATGCCGCCCTGCTTGGTGCTCAGCAGGCTGGGATCGATGCTGCTGCTGACCGGCCGGTTCGCGCCGCGGCCGCCGGTGACACTCATGGAGCTGGACTTGGCCGGCCGGGGCAGGCTGCGGTACTGAATGTTGGAACGAGCCCCCGGGGCCAGGAAGCCGGGCTCAGCTGCATTGGAGACATCCAGGCTTGTTTTCCTCCCACTGACCGGCTTGACAGGGATGCCAGAGCTCTTCTGGATCTTGCCGAGCGTGGCCGAGCCCCCAGTCTGCATGACGGTGGCCGTGCCGGTGGTGGGAGCCGGTTTCTTGTAGCCAAAGGAGCTGGATGCTGAGGGGCGCGTGAGGCCCGAGGGCGGTTTCTTGGCGTCGGTGATGCGGTCCCGGCCGGCATCAGAGGAGGAGCGCTGCAGGCCGGTGCTCTTCACAGACAGCTTGCTCTTGTCTGTGCCTTTGGTCTCGGGCTTGCCTGCTGGGCAGGGAAGGATGGGTTAGCGTCCTGGGAGCCTTTGGGGATAATTGGCTGTGAATCAGCTCAGATCAGACACCGATATCAAAGACATGGGGTCATGATGGAGACGAAAGGACGTGCCACCATCCCAGGTGTTGGGACAGAACCACGGCCAGGCCCCCAGGACACCCAGCCAGTTTGCAGCCCCACACATCGCTATGAGGCCATGGGGCAGGCATGACCCTGGGCAAACAGGGCTTAATGTGGGGCCAGACCCACACCCTGCCTGTGGGGACACACGGCCCTGCCACCCCCTCCAGCTGCAGGGTCTGAGTGCCGTCACAGGGCCTCCCGTGGCCAACGTGCTCAGGGAAGGCTCACAAAGATGCCACCCACCCCTCTCCCCACCAGAGAAGCTGGACCCTGCCCCAAACAGGTCTCACCTGCCACTTTGAGGGTGCTCTGGGCTGTGTGGGTGATGGGGGAGGTCACAGCCACCGGAGGGGTCTTGCCCTTCTTGAGGGAGCCCGAGGTGCCCAGGCTGACGGGCTTCTTCAGCTCACCGCCCTTGGAACCCTCGTCGCCGCCCTCCGAGGGCTCCCGCCGCCACTTGGAGCCGTGCTCCATCTTGAGGCTGCTGCTCTCGTAGTCCAGCTTCTTGGGCGCCTTGTCCTCGCCCTCGCCGTACCAGCTCAGCCCGCTCTCTGCCAGCGAGCGCTTCTCCGAGTCCGTGCGCAGCTGCTGGTGGAGCTGAGTCAGGGGTGCCTTGGCACCCCCCCCAAACCCATCCCCAGGGAGCACCACCCAGGAGAGAGATGCACCAAACACCCCTTGCCATGCCTCAGTTTCCCCACACCAGCACCCTCCGTCCCCTCCCTCCCACAGAGGCTGTGGCATCGGGTCCGGGTACAACAGGCACCTACCGCTATGGCCGAGTTCCTGCGCGAGGCGGTGGGGGTGGAGGGCAGGGAGTTGAGCGAGGAGCTGGCGTTGAACTCCTCTGAGCTGAGGTTGTCGGAGGCATCGCTGAGGCCGCTGCTGATGGAGCTGCTCTCATCCCAGCTGCAAGGGCAGAGCCGCTGTCAGAGCCCCCTGCCCAGCGCCAGCTCTACGCTCTGGTGTTTCCCCGCACCGGGGCCTGCTGGGGTGCAAACCTCAGCCCTGCGGCAGGGAGCTGGCACTCGGCAGCCGCGGCAGGCTGCAGCCCAGCCTGGCACAGGCTTAGTGTCCCGCCAGCACACAAGCCCCAGTGACCCCACATCTTTGCGTTATGGCCTCTACACAAGTTTCTTTAGGGACGGGGGGCACCTGTGTAGCAAAGGGTGGCAGCACACACAGCGTCAGGGCTGGCAGCACCGTGGCTGGCACTGAGCCCCCTGGTTGAGAGGGTCGAGAGCTTTGCCGGAAAGGGAAGGGACTGTCTGGAGCAAACAAACCAGCTGTCCCGCAGCATCCACCCTTCCTTGGGTAGCCCCATTGCACCCCACTCCCCCCTCTCCAGCACCCACAGCAGGCACAGGCGGCAGGTACGGGCACCACGGCTGTGCCGGGGCAGCTGCTCCGTGCCGGGGGCTCAGTGGACCGTGCACAAGCGCATCTCCAGGGCCGTCAGTCAGGGCTGTGCCGGGGCAGCAGCTGTCTGCGCACCCCACGGGCCCGGCCGGCTCCGCGGCACCAGGCTGTGCCCGCGGCGATCCGGCACAGACGGGCAGGAGCATCTTCCAGCAGACTGAGCACAGCCCCTTTCCGGTCAGCAGCTGAGTAGGTCAGTGAGGCCCCGCAGCCTCCAAGGGGGCTGCAAGGAGCAGGGGGGGACAAGCAGCAGCATAGGAGAGGGCAGCAGAGCTGGGGGCTGCATCCAGTCCCGGTCCCTGCCAGAGACGCCCATTCCCCAACAGAGGTGCCAAAGGAGTCCAGTGCACCAGAGCCCGAGCAGCTGGTGAAGCTGCTTAGTGTCACCCAAGCGGCACCGTGACCCTGGCTGAACTGGGGACAGGACAGGGTGGGCCTGGTGTTGGATGGAACACCCATCCTCCACCAACCAGGGTGCCAGGGCACAGACAACAGCCACCACCATCCCCTCAAGGATGCCCAAACACCATGACAGAGCAATACAGGCAGCTCCAGGCCCCTCTGATCAGCCCCGTGTACCCTGATATCTGGGACTGGCCAAAGCCACGACAGTGCCAGGACGGACACAGTCCCCTTCATCCCCACAGCAACTTCGGGACAGAGCCCCGCAGGTGCTGCCACCAAGGGAGGGATCTAATTACGACCACATGCCCGGCATGTGCTGCTGGGCTGCCCGGCTCCAAGCATCTCCCACCAGCACCCCTTGCTCTGGAGGTGACTTCTCACCAGGACAGAAATACCCCCCCCAGAGCACAAAGCAAAGCTCGTCTCCCACATGGGCACCACGCCGCAGCAGGTAGCGCTTGGGTGAGGCAGAGCTTTGGGGAACTGCATCCCATGGGCAATAGCCGTGACCACACGTGACACAGGCTCTCTCCAGCCTGGTTCCCTGGCAGCACGGACCCTAAATGCCCTCCCAGCCCCGCACTGGAAACCCCACTGCCCGTACAGACCCCAGAGAAACAGGCTGAATGGGGGTGACACCAGATCCTCCTTAGCAGCCTCACACCAAGGAAGGGCAGCATGGGGGTCGCAGGTGACATCCCAATAGCACTCCATGGGGGAGGCTGGGAGCCAGACCCGCTGTGGAATGTCTCCAGCCCTCTTATGGAGCACACAGCTGGCACACTGCAGGGTCCCCAAATCTCATGTGCTGTAGAAAGGCTCAGCTTTCTGACCTTGGCCGCAATGACTCCTGCTGCACAGCCGAGCCCAGGCACCCTGACCCCCGCCAGCTGAGGCCACCCGAGTGCCCCGACAGACCCCAAACAAGAGGCAGCCGTGCCGCAGCATCCTGCCGGGGGCAAAACTCAATTCCTGCTTTGTGCTCCAGCCCCTCCATCTTATACGGAGCAATTCCCCACCACCCTCCAGCTGGTCCCGCACCAAACTCCCCCCGAAGGCAGCGATGTGCTGGGACACCCCCAAGCCCTGCACCTCTCTGCCCCCGACAGCTCCCACGGGAAAGACGCTCAAGGACAGAGGCGGGGGCTGCGGCAGCGTGACCGTCCTGCCGCAGCATCGGAACGTGCGGGGACCCTCCACCGGCCACAAACGTCCCGACACGGCCCCGGTGATGCGCAGCCCGACCCGAGGAGGCGGCTGCAACGGCGGTGAGCAGCGGACGGACCCGACCCACGGCCGCGGTGCGAGGGGCTGCGGGGGGATGCTCCGCTCCCGGCGCAGCCGCACCCACTCCGGAGCCCCCCGCTGCCCGCCCCGCCCCGTCGGGGTCAGCTCCGCCGGCCGCGGGTACCGGAGCCCCGGCAGCCCCGCGGGGGCTCGGCCCAGCCGCGCTGCAGGTGCGAGGCGGAACCCGGGGTGCTCGTCCCGCTCCCGGGGGAGCCGCCCCGATGCTGCGGGGCCGAGCGGGGCCGCGCTGCCCGGGCCCCCCTTCCCCCCCGCGGCGCGGCCGAGACAAAGCACCGCCCGTGGTGCGGCCCCGGGGCGCGGGGCTTTGTCTGCCGGGGCCGGGCTGCGGCCGCCCGCCCGCCCCGCCCGCTCGATGCCGGTCCCGGTGCCCGCTCCGTACGGTACCTGGCCAGGCGCGGGGCGCGGCGCGGGCCCCCCGCCCGCAGCATGGTGCTGCCCGCGGCAGCGGCCCCGCCGGGCGCGGCGGGAGGGGCGGCGGCGGCGGGACCGCCCCGCGCTGCCCGCGCCTTAAAGCGGCAGCGGCCCCGCAAGGCCCGGCCCGGCCCCCCCCGCCGCTGCCCCCCAGCACCGGCCAGACCCCCGCCGGGATGGGCCCGGGGTCCCGGCTCCCAGTCCCGCCGCTCCCGGGGACTCCCCCAGCCCAGAGCCCCAAGGTCATGGCCCCACAAGCAGTCCCAGCACCACCCAGTCCAGCCCATGACCCCCCATCCCTGTCCCTGGTACACCACAGCCACAGCCCAGGGCTTCTTAGCTGCCCCCAGAGCCCCCAAGCCTCCATTTACATCCCCACAGGCAGCACCAGTGCCTCCCAGTCCAGCCCATAATGTGGCACCTGTACCAACCAGGCCATCCCCCAGCCTGGCACCAGTGCCCCCAAAACCCACCACCCCAATCCCTGAAGGCAGCACACCCCAGTCCCACTGGGTGCCAGAGCAGCTGCTCCCAACAGCCCCAGCTCCTGCCAGGGCACCAGTGCCTGCACCGCTCTGTGCTTCATCCACCAAAAAGCCAATTTCTGTCTGTCTCTCTCTCTCTCTCTCTTGCATCTGAGCAGGAGCTGCAGCCCAGGGAAGGGTCCTCGCTGGGACAGTGACACTGGGGACACCTTTGCCAGCCCAGCCACAGCAGGCAGAGAGGGTTAACTGCAGCCTTGGCAAACCAGACCTGGTCCCTGTGGGCTGGGAAATAAGTAATTCCTTCCTCACGCCTTCCTTGGAGGGAACGGCAACGCCTCTTGGCTCCCTCCTCACAGCGCAGCCCCATCTCTTGGCTGTGCGGTGCTTGCCCCAGCGAGGCGAGGTGCTGCGGTACACACGGCATGGCACAGCGCGACATGGCACAGCGCGGCATGGCACAGCGCAGCATGGCACGGCAGGCCAGGGATGCCCCCGGCTGTCCCTGTTTCTCCCATCAGACCCTGCCCGCAGTCACCATCCCTGCAGCAGCTCTCGGCCAAGGGCCAGAGCTCACAATCTCCAGCCGGCGGTGACCCCAGCATGGCGCGGTACCCCCGCAGGCAGTCAGCCCCACTGCGGGGTGACAGCCCCATGTCGGTGTTTGCCAATGGGTACAGCAGCACAGCCCGTCCAGCATCGCATCCCCATGGTCCCTCCGGCCACACGTGACATCGGATACTGTCCCCTCCCTGCCCTTCTCCTCGGCCCCACCACGGCCGGCTCAGGCAGCACTCACAGGGGCGGCTCTGGCTTTGGCTGGTCCCAAATCCAGACTCTGGGTGCCCAGGGTGGCAGGGGGAGCCAGGTCAGCACAGACCAGTACGGTGGCTCCAGGAAAAGCAGCTTTGACCCTGCCTGAGCCAGGAGTCTGGTGTGAGATGATGGCAGAGAATCGCTGTCGGCCACAGCAGCCCCACGGGCACTGGCACCAGCACTGGCACCAGCACAGAGCCCTTCGCAGAGGAGCCACCCAGCCCATTTCTCAGCTGTTGGAGCTGGAGGGTTCAGTCTCCCTGGTTCAACCGTCTCGCACCAGCACAGACACCCACTTGCACACCAGACAGACACGCTGGTGCCCACCGGGGTCCCGGCACTCGTGTCCCTGCCAGGCCGGTGCTGCTGAAGCCCTGGCACCCACCCCGAGCTCAGCCCTGGAGCAAGAGGTGAGTCCCTCTTGCTCTGCCCAGCCCCTTCCTCCTGCTCTGCTGGCGACACCACAGGGGAGGAAACACAGGCTGGCACTGGGGGGTTTCTACACCCCACATCTGTGGGTCACTGCACTGAAGGGGCCCTGTGAATGTGCCACTGGATTCCCCCATCACAGCCTCGCGCTGCTCTGGCAGGACCCACGAGGAAAGCACGGGCACACCGGGGGGCTCTTTCCTCCCTCCCCTTCTTCTCCACTTAATGGGGCAGAAAAACCAATTAGCTTCATAAATCACGATCGGGGGGGTTGGGGACTCCCCGCGGGCACGGGCAGGGGGGACTCTGCTTCCCCCTCACAACTGCCTCAGGAACCATCTCAGGGCATCACAACACCCCCAACCCCTTCCCAGACCCCCTTAGATCCCCACACTACCAGCACACCCCCCATGCTCCTCTAACAGCCCCAATCCCCCCCAGTACTGTTTGAGAACACCACAGACTCACTTAGGAGTCCCCAGATTCCTCTAAGTTCTCCCCACACCCCTCTAAATCCTGTGTGGCCTCCAGGACACCCCCAAGCCCCCAGGTACACCCCACAGATACCACCAGCCCCTGCCCACAGGCTGCCCTAACCCCAGGTGCTTCCCATTTGCATTTTGGGTACCACGACCTGGCACTCTTTACCAAAGCCACGCTCAGAGGAACATAGGGTGGCGGAGACTTTGCAGATGGGGAAACTGAGGCAGGGAAGGGGGTCTGCCGCGCCTGAGCTCACCCAGCAGAAGAGGATCAGCATCACATCCCAGCAGTTGCTCCAGCCCCTGTCCTCCAGGCAGCACTGCCTCTGCTCCCTGGCCCCCAGGTCCCCAAGGGGTGTGGGTGACAGCCCCTGTGGGTCCCCAGAGCGTGCGCAGCCCCCGCGTGGGGTGACCTGTGGCCAGGCTGCGCCTCCGCTCCAGCTCTGCGCTGCCGGCCGCGGTAATAGCCGGATCTGATCTCCCCGCGGCAGCGCGGCCGATGCCGTGGGGGTGTCAGGCAGCGAGATCAGCCGTGGACCACAACCACGCACCCAGCCACTGTGCACCAGGGCCGCTGAGCTCAGCTGCGGGGGGACAATGCAGGGTCACCCCTCTGACCCGCCCCGAGCAGTGGAAACCCCGGAGGAAACGTGTCCCGGTGCGGGGATCCCCGGCTGCTCCGGGAGTGGTGACACACGCGGCCTCGCTCGGGGCACCGTGGCGGCACCGTGGGCTGCAGCAGCCGCGTTTGCGCTCGGAGAGTCCCAGGGCCGCACCGGGGTGGGGGAGCAGCGTGACTCAGCCCGCTTGCGAAATTCCTATTTTCCCGTTGCCTGGACAAGCCGGTGGCCTCGGACACCTCCGCCCGCAGCGGCCGGGCCCCTCGCTCGCAGCAGGGTGGCACGTGGCAAGCGGCAAAGCCAGCTCTTGAGCTCCCCGGGCGGCAAGCGGACAGGCAGCTGGGTTTGGGGGTCGGATCCCCCCGAGCAGCTCTTGTGTGGGTGTGCAATGTCCAGCCTGGGGCTCGGCTCTGCTCTGTGTCCACACCCAGCTCCAGGACCTTCCCACATCCTGCGTGTGCGCTGACCCTCAAGTGCCCTGCTCCCCACAAGTCCTGCAATGCCGGGATCTCCTTCCCAAAACATGCCCCGTGCGGCCGTTGCCGCAGCAGCGCAGCCTGGGGGTCAGCACTGGGCACCTCGACCCAAACACCGAAATAAGCAGCCGGCTGGACCACAGTGCTGCAATGGCAGTGGTGCCCAGCAGGGTTCTGGGGTCCCTTTCTGGGCCCGTTCCCCATCCCCAGCTGGAAGGAGGGACCCCGCTGAGCCCGGCACGCGGCGCAGCACAGCAAATGTTTATCCAACGCCACTTCCCGGCCCCCCCAGCTGGTCAGGCTGGGGCCCCCACACACACGCCAGGCCACGTGCGGGGCCACGGCCATGCCCCGCAGGATGTCCCCATCGAGGAATGACTTCATGGGCTCACTGGGACGGCGGCAGCGGGGTCAGCGCGGACCGACCAACACCACGCAAGGGGCGTTTGAGGGAAGGGAGCGGAAAGCCAGGCCAATCCCACATGGAGCAGGGGAGGGCGGCCGCTCCCGCTGCTCTAGGGGAGCCGAGCCAAACATCTGCTCCAGCCTCCGGACTGTGCAGAGCCCAAGGAGCAGTGAGGAAGCTGGAGCCAGGCCAGCCGGAGCGCGGTGGGTGCCAGTTCGAGAGCATCCCTCCCCGGGGATGCTGCTGGCAGCCTCCAGCCCCACCAGTGCGGACCACGGGCTCTGCAGTGCCCAGCAGCACCATCACGGTGGCACAGGACAGTGCCCAGGGGTTACAGGGAGCTGGACACAAGTGCTGATCCCCAAGCCACGTGGCGATGCCAAAAACTGCTGCCACGGCTCCATTTCACGGCCATGAAGCAGCCAGGGCAGTACCTGGCTCACAGAGGCGCAGATGCTGCCATCGCTGCGGTGGGATCCAACACCAGCTCCCATCCCACCCCCAACAGACAACGAGGCCCAAGAGGACACCCCCAAATCACAGTTGTCCTGGGTCACACGAGGACTTCCTTGGGGCACTGAAAGCCCCACAGGATGTGCGCAGCCTCGGGGATCAGCTCCAGAGCGATGCCTGCGCACCCAGGGCCCCGTGGCACACACACATCACCAGCGCTCCCGCAGCACCACAGTGGGAAGGTGCTGACTCAGCAGTGAGGCCCCCTCACTCCCTCCCCGCTCTCCTGGCTCTGTGCTGGGGGATGGCAGGATCGGGCCCGGCAGCACCCGTGCTTTGCCACAGGGGCAGGATGAGACCAGCCTGGGTGTCCCCACGGGATTTTACCACCGCAGGGTATTTAAGCAGCTCCGAGGATGGAGCCAGCTTGTTCCAGTTTGTCCCTGGGGATCTCACCTGGGGAGCTGCCCATCCCACAGGCACCATCCCAGAGCGCATGGTTGAGCTGAGGTTCCATGTCCCCATACGTCACCTTGCGTACCTGAGCCAGGGCGAGGTGCTCCTCCTTCTCTGCACCCACAAACCCCACCCGGAGCAGCTCTGCCCTGCCCCGACCCGCTTGTAGCCGTGGGGTTTCCATGAGGGAGAGTGAGGCAGAGCCTTGGGCAATGCGTCTGCCCCACAGCATGATGAACACCAAGGGGAGGTGCTCAGACCCTGCAGAGCCCCCATCAATGGGCATGGTGACAGACCCTTCCAGGGACAGCCAGACCCCCTGCGCCCTGCGGCAGCATCACCGTTTGTGGGGAAGCAGCTAGGGAACGGCGCAGCTGACAAGAGGTCTGACAAAAGGAGGGTGGCGGATAGGACAACATCTCACAGAGCACCCCAAACCCAGGAGATGTGGCAGAGCGGTGCAAAGCAGTGACAACCCAATACTCTTGTCATGCTCTCAGCCCAGGATCCCGTCTGGAGATGTGGGAGGGGGAAACTCCCTGTCCCACCAGCTGTCCCACCAGCTCCCCACCTCAGCGAAGCCCCACAGCACCCCGCTCGCTCCCCACCGTGTCCCCGAGGGCCCCTGGGCACGCCAAGGGGTGACACACGCTCACCCGCTCCTGCGCCGGCACCCGGGACCCGCCGGAGCTGCTTACATCAGGTCCCTGAGCACACGCAGCGCGGGGGGAGAAGCACCAACACGCAGCCGCACGGCGCTGCGGGGGAACAGCAGCTACACGTGGAGGAGGTGGCACCGCTCGGACATGCAGGATGTGGCTGGGACGAAACCAGGCAAAACCTGGCTTGAACATCCCCGCTCGAGCGCTCTCCGCCACCTCCTGATTCACACGCAGGTCTGCACATGAAGGCGCCCGCGCGGCTGCACCGCGGCCCCAGCTCTGTGCGGTGGCTGTGCCGCTGCAGAGGTCCCTTGGTGGTGGGGGCTGTGTGCTGGTGGACATCTCGGTGGGGTGACTTCAGCAGGGTGACCTCCAGGGCCATCCCCAGCTCAGCTTGGGGGGAAAGCATCACCCACTGCAGCCCCCCAGAGACTGACACCAGGGGCAGGGAGCAGCAGGCAGCACACTGAGCGGTGGCAGCTGGAAACCCAGGTTGACAGCGGCCAAGGAAGGGAGTGAAGACCTTTCAGTGCCAGGGGCTGGTGACATTCCTGCCTGTGCCCTACCCAGGCCCCAAGGACAGGCAGGATGGGGCAGGAGAGCAGCACCATCCCGGTGAACGCTGCCGTGTTAAGCAGAGCTCGCTGCCTGTGCCAGGCCCTTCAGGCACCACAGTGCCGGAAACAGCGTGGGTGCATCCTGGCAGGGCTGCTCCCAGCTCAGCTGTGCCGCCAGCCAAGGGCTGCCCTGCTGCGGGGCACGAGGAGGATACGGTGACACTGGGAACGAAGGAAGGGCTTTGCTGCCAAACAGGGAGGGCAAAGCCAGAGCTTTCCACCCCCCAAAACCAGCAGAAGGTTGGTGGTGGAGCCAGGAGTGCGGACCCAATGGACACAGGCAGGTGGGCACGGGCAGGCAGGGAGCCAGGATGCTGGCATGTCCAGCTGATACAGAAATGCTTCTGGGGACAGGGGTGTCCCAGCTGACCCCTGCTCTCAGCGCAAGACCTGATTATCCCCTCGCTCTGAGCTGGGCCCCGGGACTCCAAGTGCCTTCTGCACTGGGCTCACCCTGACCACCACCCCCCGGATTCACCCCAGCGCCCCACGGACAGTCCCACACCCCAGCCCTCCCTCACCTACCTCAGCCCTTTCTCCTGCCAGGCTGCTTCTCCGAGCTGCAGGTCTCATCCCACAGCCCCGCACGTCTCTGAGGGGACGTGTCACTGTGTCCCCGCGCTGGCTCTGACCTACTGCCCTATAAGCCTGGGTGTGCGCCGGCGCGGTGCGGGGAGGTGCTGGCCCACGGCGTGGGCTTGGGGGCTGATGGCCCCATCTGCAGCGCTCGGCTCCTGCCCGGTGCATTAGCGGCACGGGGAGACGGGGCCTGCGGCGGTGTTTGCTTTCTAGGTCAGAGCCAGCCGAGGAGGCTGATGAGGGGCTGTGCTGGTGAGGGGCTGTGCTGGATGGGGGCTGTGCTGGGTGAGTGCTCTGTGATGCAGCCCTTCACCCCAGCCAGCTCTGGGGAGGAGGGGATGCTCCCCTGTCCAGCTCTGCACCCAGTGCCCAGCCTCCCAGACAGTGCCCCGCCACCCAGCAGAGACACCCCCTGGGGACAGAGGCTCTGTCAACTCTGGGGGACACCCCAAGTCCATGGGGCCACAGGGGATGGAGCTGTGACTAGGTGACAATGCTGCCCCCCAGACACGTCCCCATGATGAGAGGGCCCTGTGCTGTCCCGGCTGCCGTCCTGCGCCCACCCCCGGTGAGCAGTGCCCCACACAGGGCACCCAGTGGCAGGACACCAGGGGTTTCCTTGGGGTACATCCGGGGCATCACACTGGGAATGCTGCATAGGAACTGGGACCGTGGCACCCGGCTGTGGTGCTGGTGGTGCCGGCCCCACTCGCCATGGCACTGAGAGCCTCACTGGCACTGAAGGACTGCGGTGCGGCCAGGGCCTCAAGGGAGGCTCAGCTGTGCAGGGCTCTGTCCCCAAACATCAGCCCTTTCCGGGAGGGGCAGCAATGCCTGTCCAGAGCAGTGCACAGAGCTGAGCCCTGGGAGGGTCCCGCTGGGGCTGCTCCTGCCCGCACCCTGCCCCTCCATCGCTGCCCCTGCCTGCATCCTGCCCGCACCCTGCCCCTCCATCGCTGCCCCTGCCTGCATCCTGCCTGCACCTTGCCTGCTCCATCGCTGCTCCTGCCCGCACCCTGCCCCTCCATCGCTGCCCCTGCCTGCATCCTGCCCGCACCCTGCCCCTCCATCGCTGCCCCTGCCTGCATCCTGCCTGCACCCTGCCCCTCCATCGCTGCTCCTGCCCGCACCCTGCCCCTCCATCACTGCCCCTGCCTGCATCCTGCCTGCACCCTGCCCCTCCATCGCTGCCCCTGCCTGCACCCTGCCCCTCCATCGCTGCCCCTGCCTGCACCCTGCCTGCACCTTGCCTGCTCCATCGCTGCTCCTGCCAGCACCCTGCCCCTCCATCGCTGCCCCTGCCTGCTCCATCGCTGCTCCTGCCAGCACCCTGCCCCTCCATCGCTGCCCCTGCCTGCTCCATCGCTGCTCCTGCCTGCACCCTGCCTGCTCCATCGCCACTCCTGCCTGCACCCTGCCTGCTCCATCACTGCCCTTGCCTGCACCCTGCCTGCTTGGCCACTGATGGAGACAAAGTGATGCTCAGGTCACCCCCTCCCAGCAGTGCCTCTGCAGCCAAGGGCACCCCAAGGTTATCTGCCTGCACGCGTGGCTCTGAGATGAGCCAGGAGGACGACGGGGAGCAGCGGAGCCCTTCCCGCCCCCAGCCAGACCTGCTGTGGCCCCAGCCACCCAGGGCAGCCCAAAGCCACCCCATAGCCCATCACACCCCACGGTTCGGTGGCCACTGACAGAAGGTGGTGATGTGCCACCTCTGGCTGCCAAGTGATGGGTGACTGTCCCCAGGAGGGGACCACACTGTGCCAGCAGAAGGCACCGTTGTTCACAAGCAGGGACAGCCCCCAAAGCCACCCCACATGCCTGTGAGGAGGACGGGTCTGATGCTTGTGGTGCCACAGGCATTTTTGCCCCCAAGCTGGAGGATGACAGGGGCAGAGACCAGCACGGGCACCCCTCAGTGTCCCCCTTGTCACCATCACATGCCTCAGGGCCACATCTGAGAGCACTGGCCCCAGGACGGGTGTGAAGCCGTGGGCTGTGCTCTGTCCCACAAACAGCTGATGTGACTATGGCCACCCCAGAAGGGCCAGAGCAGCACTGTCGGGAGGCCAAATACCCCCTCCTGCTCTGGGACAACTCAAATGCTGGAGTTATTTATTTTCTCCTGTGCTGAAACAGGAAAACTCCAACATGCTGAAACCCTGGACCCCCGCCAGAGCCAGGGGCATCTCAACAGTGCGGCAGGAGCAGGATGCATCTGGGAAGAAAATGCGAGCCTGGGGTGAGCTGGGTTGTGCCGATCCAGCAGATGTACCTGGCCTCGCAGGTGGAGGGACAGAGGCCAACGGGACTCTCAAAAGGAGGGGACCCCGCTCAGCAGCGAACTCTGCTCCACCCATCAGCAATGACACCTCAGCGTGCCCTGGGGTGCTGAGACCTGACCCATCCTGTCCCACCACAGACCACCAGTGCTCCCAGCTGGACACAGGACATCCCCACAGTGCCAGGGTTAGAGAAAGAAGCTCAGACTCACTGGTATGAGCTGCGAGAGCGCTCCTGAAGCAGCAGTACTGACTCCAGCAGGGCTCTGGCTCGGGGCCTCCGCACCCACATGCCAGGTGCTCTTCTCAGCCTCTTGCTCTGGGAACACCCAGATCAAGCAGGACACTCGTGCACGCCAAGAGAGCAACACCCCAGCTCGAGGGCTCACTGGCCCCCAGCAACCCCGGCTGGCCCAGCATCACCAGCACTGCAATGGCAACACTGCCTGGCCAGGGGGAAAGCATCTTTTGGGACGTGGGGACATGGACATGATCCACACAACCAGACTGTGTGCTCCTCCGTCCATCCCTGCCGTGCCTGGTGCCCCTCCACCAGTGGTGAAACCCCCAGGAAAGCCATGGCGCGGGCTCTTACCCTGTGGTGATGTCGTCATCCTCCGTCAGCGTCTTCCCCATCAGGTCGCTGTCGCTCATGTAGCCCGACTTCAGCTCCACGTCATCAGTGTCCAATGCTTCAACCAGCTCCAGGCGGGAGATGTGGCTCAGCTTGCTGGGGCTGCGCATGGGCATGGTGTGTGAGTAGTGCGCCCGCTCCCCGTGCATGTACCAGCTGGGGGTGCCCTCGGAGCGGCAGGTCCCCCCGACCGATGGCGCGTCCCCCGCCTGCAGGCGTGGGCTCGACTGCCCGTAGCGCCAGGACAGCGGGGAGGAGCGGTTGGACAGGCTGGAGACACTGCGGGGGTTGGCTTCGTCGCTGTCGTAGCAGGTCATCTCCAGGGAGCTGCGAGGACAGGGTGCAGGGGTTAGAGCAGGGCAGGGTGGGCAGCGGAGATCTGTGCCCTGCATCACCCCCCTAAAACTGGGGCTAAAAGTGCTCACAAAAGAAAACTGCCCATGTTGAAGAAGTCAGGCAAGGCCAGAGGCTCCGAGGAGTGTGGGCTCAGGGATGCTGCCTGTCCTGGTGCCCCTCCACCTCCGCAGGCAGGGGACAGTCCCCTCCTGTCCTGTCTGGTGCCAGGCACCATGTCCCACACTCCAGGGACACCCACACCACCCGCAGCCCCACTGTCTGGGGGTGCCCATTTCTCCCCAGGGACTGTGGAGTGGGATGTGGGGTGTGATGGGGAGGTCCGTGCCCCAGACACCCCACAGAGGCAATGCACCTGGCTGCAAACATGCTGTCCTCTGTGAGGAGAGACTGGGAGAGCTGGGGCTGTTGAGCTGGAGAAGCTGAGAGGGATCTGATCAATGGGATCAAGTATCTCAGGGTGGGTGTCAGGGGATGGACCAGACTCTGTTCAGTGGTGCCCAGCGCCAGGGTGAGGGGCAACGGGCACAGACTGAAACACAGGAGGCTCCATCTGAACATAAGGAGAAACTTGTTTGCTGGGAGGTGCCAGAGCCTGGCCCAGGCTGCCCAGAGCGGGTGTGGAGTCTCCTTGTCTGAGACATTCAAACCCCCTGGACCCACCTGTGTGATCTGCTCTGTGACCCTGCGTGAGCAGGGCTGGGCTGGGGATCTGCAGAGCTCCTGCAACCCAACCAGCCTGGGATCCTGTGAGGGTCCCACAGACCACTGGAGACCAGCCCTGGCCCCGACCCGAGTCATGCGGAACCCCTCAAACAGAGAGCCATCAGACCAGATATGCTTCCACATGCCCGGGCTGCTCTTCCTTGGCCATTTCCAAACCAGCATTTCAACTTCTGCACCCCAGCATCACCCCAGACACAGGACAGCACGAACTGGGGTGGCTCACTGATCCGGGGATGCAGCAGTGGGCCGTGCAGTAAAGTGGAGGCTGTGAGCGAAAGGATGCTGAGGGGCAAACCAGGACCGGGTCCCTGCACCAGCACCCCACACCGCAGCCCTGCAGGGTGAACCTCCACATCTGGATAGGAGGGGACGTCTCCAGACAGCACTGCCCAGCGTGCGGCTCTCCCAGCCCAGAGACATCAGGAACGGAGAGTTTGGTTACTCCCCGCACCCCTCAGGGTGTATTTTGGGCAAACTGTACATCAGGGAGTGATGCTGAGACTAAATTTAGACACCAAAAATGATTACTTCTTGGAGCAGCTACTTGGGAACCCACAGCCCTCCACTTGGCTCTGAACGTTACTATCAGCGAGCTGTCCCTAGCTTGGATTCAACGTTCCTGCAGAAGCACCAAAAGCCAAACCCTGGCTGCAGTATTGAATTTAAAACAGGGAACTACATAAAAAACTAGGAAGTGTGCTAAAGTGGAACTAAAAGGGGCAGCTAAAAGGGTTTTGTTTTTGTCGGCAGCACAAAGGCTATTTAAGGATGTTCTGCCGGCAGCTCGGAGCAGATGCAAACCACGTCTCAGGCGGGACGCGAGCGAGCCCCCAAGCGCCTGCAGCAAAGGCTGCCTGAAGTACAGCGATGTCCTTCAGGAACAAACCTGTGTCCTAGCGAGAGAACAGCAGAGGCTGAGCCCCCAGCTGCTGGGTGGAAGAACAGAGCCAGGAGAACAAGAGAAATGTGAGGAATAGTTTGTGGAAGAATAAAGAGAGAGCCCGAAGCGGCTACGGGGACGCCGGCGATGCAGGGCACATCCAAAGGACTGTGGATGACATCCGTACCGGACACGCTTGTAGGAAGTGTTCCAAAGAGCGAAATTAGTGGGTACATGTGTAATTATGACATACCAGGGAAGGGCTGACACAGCTTTGGGAAAGGAAAATGCAGCTCACAGCCTGGCGGAGCTCCGGGAGGGATGCGGGGAGTGTGCTGCGAGCGCTCTCACCAAAGGCACGTTAAGCTTCCTGCTGCCATGGAGTGAGAGGGAACATCCTCACGTATTTAAGAACCGCTCACAGGACAGAACACAGGGCTAGGCATCCCTGGGCTATCAATAGTCATTTTTTTCTGTGGTAGGGACCTGGCCAAGGCCTCCACCATGTGATGTACTCATAACACATCATGAGAAGGAAGTGATGGCAAAGAGTCAAAACCCACCAGCAACACCGATTTAATCACCCTTAACATCCTCGTCCTACTTCCCTCAGCCCCGACAGAGGATTTGCAATGGAGCTGAGTGCTGGGGCGAGCAGGCAGCAGGTGAAGTTTGACACAGATGAATGCCAAGCGAAAGCAAAGCGAACGCAAACAATCCCAAAGCAGCCCTGATTTGTTGTGAGCAGTGCCAGGCTGCAAACCAGCTCCTCTGCCCAGCAAACGGACGGCAGAGCTGTGATGGATAATTCCAGCAAATGCCCAGCTCAGGGAATATCGCTGTGGCCCCGTTCAAAGCCCCAGTGCTTTGCTGCCACTGGCTTGGAAAAGGTCCGGAAAGTGCAGCAGGGATGAGCAAGGTCTAGATGAGCTTCTCGGTTAAGAATCGCTAAATGAAGCGGGCTGCTTCACCCCGGACAAAGCCAATGGAGGGCCGACACAGGGAAGGTCCATCGTGATGAGCAGCCGGTGAAGCAGGGTGGGTGAAGCTGCTGTTTTTCACCCATTCCAACACAAACCCGAGGATCGAGGGAGACCACAAGGTGGCAACAAACACCAGGAGAAGGATGTTCGCCACCTCCTCAGCCTCCCAGTCTGGCTGACACCAACACAGCCTCTCTGCAACGCCCAGGCTTCCAAAAACGGCTGCGGCAGCGCGGTGGGGGCTGCAGGGTGCCTGGGGAGGTGCCCCCTCCCCACCCGCTGGCCCTGGCAGGGTCCGACCCTCAGCCCCGAGGGGCAGCCAGGCAGGAGCTGGAGCGGCCGCACAGCCCCCGGCAACGTCCGGAGCGGAGCAGTGACCTCAATGAGAGATCCAGAGCGGACACGGGTGGTCCCAGGTATGTGGCAGAGAGACCCCGGACACCCTGCCCTGGTTTGCCGTGTCCCCAGCCCCGCTGTTTCCCCAGCTGCCGCCCTGGGGTGCTGCCAGCCCCGCTTCCGGCAGGGTGACCCCCTCGGCCTGCTGGGCGTTCGGTCAGCTCTGCTTTCTCCATCATCGACTACAAAGAGTGGAGAAACTGAGTCACGGGGGGGATGGAGCCTGTGGTGCAAACCCACACAGAGGACACCTTCAGCTCTGGTTGTCCGTGGAGAACTGGGTGCAGTGCTGGCTCCCCAGTTTAGGAAGGACAAGGAATTACTGGACAGAGAGCAGCAGTGCGCTATGAAGATGATGAGGGGCCCAGACCACCTTTCTTATGAAGAGAGACTGAGAGAGCTGGGGCTGTTCAGCTGGAGAAGAGAAGCTGAGAGGGATCTGATCAATGGGATCAGTATCTCAGGGTGGGTGTCAGAGGATGGACCAGACTCTGTTCAGTGGTGCCCAACACCAGGGTGAGGGGCAACGGGCACAGACTGAAACACAGGAGGCTCCATCTGAACATGAGCAGAAACTTGTTTGCTGGGAGGTGCCAGAGCCTGGCCCAGGCTGCCCAGAGCGGGTGTGGAGTCTCCTTCTCTGAGACATTCCAACCCCCTGGACCCACCTGTGTGATCTGCTCTGTGACCCTGCGTGAGCAGGGCTGGGCTGGGGATCTACAGAGCTCCTGCAACCCAACCAGCCTGGGGTTCTGTATGGGGACACCCAACCACTGGGAAGAGACCTCACCCCCTGGCTGGGGTCTGAGGGCAACTGGCTCCCCCCAGTGCCAGCACCACCCATCCCCAATGCCCCAGAGCACCAGGTTCTCCTGCAGCCCCCATGGATTTGGGGGCATCTCTCCAAGCCCCCATGCGCACGTTCCCCAGCCACAGGGCACAGTCAGCTCCCTCCCACCCACATGGCCACTCTCGCTGCCCCACAGAGGACACAGCTTGTGGGGAAGGGGTGGGGGGTTCCAGTGTCAGGGCCTCACCTGTGAGACACCTGAGAGCCCCTCAGGCTGGACATGGTCTCCTCCAGGTTCTGCCGAAGGTCCAGCACATTCTGTACCGTCCTCTTCCTCTGGGACTCGGGGTCTGCGGAGAGACAAGGTGGTGGCTTTGAAGGGACGAATGGCTCCTGTGCCCCTCTGACCGCGGCTGTGACCCCCAGCTCTCGCTGTGCCGCTGGGAGGGGACAGGGCAGGGCTGGCACCGGGCTGGATCGGCACCACCACAAAACACCACCCCTCAGGGTGCTGCAGCTGGGTTTGGGGTGTCTGGTCCAGAAAGGATGAGCTGGGGGGGACCACATGGGGCTACAGGACCCACGCAGGTGACAGGAGGCCAGCTACAGTCAGATGACCTCCAAACACCGTGACCATGCTCCACAGGGCCATGTAGGAGCACCTGTCCTGGAAGAATGTCCCCAAACCTGCCCCTGCACCCTGGGGGTGCTGCGGCCTGGGGACACAGGCGCTGCGGCAGCACCGCTCAGTGCGCAGCCCGCAGGAATGAGGAGGTGCTGGGGAGCAGCACAAGCCAAGCGCTGCCTCGTGCCTGGCGAGAGGCGGCTGCTTCTGCTGGGGCTGGAGCCGCCGGTGGAACCGAGACCCCATGGGCACAGCCCAGGGCTGGAAACCCCCGAGCTCCAGCTGCCCTGGGTCTTCTCCAGGTGTGCACCCCACAGCACGGGCGCACACGCATACAGGTGTGCACCCCCAAAAATGCACATGTGCACACGCATGTACCTGCACCACAGCCACTTGTGCACACGTGTGCACACACATGCACATCCACACACACGTGCACACGCACCTGCAAACACATGCACCCCTGCGCACACAAGCATGTGCACAGACACCCCCAGAGACACCCACACACACGAACACACGCGCTGAGGTGGGTCCATCCTGGCACAGCCCTGGCAGCACTGCCGGGCTCGGGGCCGCGGCTCCAGCCCCCCACCCGCCCCGCTCATGTGCCTCCCCGGTGCAAACAGCCGTGCCACCGCGGCTTTGATCCCCGATTTCAAGCCTTTCAGCCGCAGCTTGCCATTGAACCGCAATGACAGCGGGCGCCGGGGACGCTGGATGCGGCTCCTCCTAATGTAACGTGGCAACCAGCACTTCGGGATTTGCGATGGCACCGTGTGAGCCGCTGCGACGCAGGGAGCGGGGGGACAGCGGCGGCACACGCCCTGCAGGCTCCCTGCAATGGCACGGCCACACGCCCAGCGCAGGAGCAGGGCTCCTGTCCCACTGTCCCCACCGTACACCAACCGCACCGCCGGACACGCCACGGGCAGCACCCATGGGTGACGCTGCCCCGTCCCCAGGCTCTGCTCACCCACCGGCCCACGAGCAGCACCTCGAACCAGTGAAGCAGCTCTGATTTACGCATGACCTGGAAGGCGGTGACAAGCAGGAACAGCCCCGATGAGACAGGTTAAATCAAGCAGGTTAAAGCCAGTTGAAGATGAGGGCGGGGGCTGGTGAGCCCACGGGGCACACACCATCATGTAAGGATACCTGGCCCTGCGTGTCGGGTCACCCTGGTCCAGCTCCCAGAACAAGGCTTAGTGGGAGGCAAGTCGCAAACTTGTCATTAAATCTTCGTTGTGGCCAGTGTGTGTTGAAGGGATTAATCAAAGCCACAGACCTCTGACCGGTGCCCCAGAGCTGCAGGATGGGCTGTGCAGGTGGGACGGAGGGCTGGAGCAGACGGCACCAGGACACAGAGGTTTGGGGGGCCCTTGGTGCCAGGTTGGCACCCACCCTGCGCTGCGGCTGGGGACAAGGGGACCCTGGGCCCCTCTGGCGGGACAGGCAGAAGGGGCCGTGTTGGCAGACCAGGGGCACCCCAGCGCTGCCAGATCCTGACCCTGGGCTGCCTGGAAAGATGGATTTTCAGGCTCGAAATGGCAGAGCAGGAACGTGAGGCCAAACCCGCTACTGCCACACACACAGGCTGAGGGCAGTGAAGGTTTTGGAGAGGCAGCACGTCCAAACCTTAGGGAGGAGCAATGAAACACCCACCAGTGTCCCCAGGGGGACTCAGCACCCTCAGCTCCTCCATCCCGGCTGTTTTCGGTGGGTGCTGTCCGCCTGCAGCCCAGCTACCGCAGCCAGAGTGACACAACACACCCCGCAGCGCCGTGCCCCCGTGGGCTTGGGACAGAGAGGGGTGGATGGAAGAGACACCGCTGTGTCCTGGTGCCACCAGCAGCTCCCACCCCCTGCCAGCTCCCTCCTTGCCAGCACGGCTTCCTCCCAAAAACACCCTGGCTGCCTCCCAACCATTCCCTGTGCACAAAGCCAGCAAGGACTCCCAGGGACCCAAGGGAAGAAGCAGCACCCAAGGGCTCGGGGCCCAGCATTTCAAGGTGATGGGACTGACCCCTGTCCCCATCGGCCACCCATGCCTGGCCCCCAGCTTTTGGGTGACTCCAGGTCACTCTGTCCTCTGAAGTCGCCCCAGGAAAAGCAGCAGCTCTCACCTGGGAAAAGGCCAAACTGAGACTCAAGGAGCTGCTCACCCACCTCTGGCACACACCCCATGGGCTGTGCCGCTGCCAGCATTGAAGTGCCACCACCTGTCCCCACTGTGCTGGGCCAGGACAGTGACACCAGGGCCCCCTGCAGCCCGTTTTCCAGGTGCAGAGGGGTGGGGGATGTCTCAGGACTGGCTGTAGCCGCCACATGCCGGAGCTGAGCCGAAACCGGAGCCGCTGGGAGAGGCTGGAGTGTGGGAACGGCAGGCGTGAGCTGGATTCCTCCCCGCATCGATTTAGCAAGCTTCCCGCAGCCAGATGTTTCCAGCTGCCAGAGCGGGGAGCAGCGGGGACGGCTCGGCCTGTGCCTTGGCAGGGTCAGTTGGACACGCCGCCCCAGCCAGGCTCATTTCCCCGGCAGCAGCGGCTGGGACGTGTCCTGAAGGCTCGGGGACCGGCCGTCCCTCCATCCCAGCTCCAGGCTGCCCTGCAGCCCTGTTTGCAGCTCCCTGTTGCTCTTGCAGGCTCCATCCTGCTGTCACAGAGCAAAGGAGCTGTGGCTCCAGCCCCATGCATCTCCAGCCTGGCCACGCAACACTGAAACACAGCCCCTTGTCCTCAAGCCCTGTGCAGGGAGGTCACCAGGCTCCCCCCAGTGCCAGGCTGGGTCTAAGCCACCCTCACCAGCTCTGTCTGCAGCCCCGCTTGGGCAGCTCTACTGGCCCCTCCGGCCCCACTGCTGCTCCTTTCTTAACCAAGTGCTCAGCACTCTCTCCAGCATCAGCAAACACAATACAGCTCTGCTTTGTACATGGGGAAACTGAGGCAGGAAGCCCTAGCGCACCCCAGTGTCCGCCAGCACTCTCCTGCCCAGCTCCATTGCCTGCCTCGCTCTTAAACACGGGCAGCGCTGCCCACAACACGACGGCGGGCACCGGCACAGCGACCTGGCATCGTGGGTGCCCAGTCCCAACCCAGGTGCTGCCCATCGCCCCTCTCCTGCCCCATATAGTGGGGAAACAGTAGGTACCGTCGTCGAGAGAAGGAGCATCGGCAAGGCGCGATGCAGGGCTGGATGCAGCCAAGGAGTAGGAAGAGGAGGAGGAGGAAGGAGGGAGCTGTGCTGCGAAGGGCTGGCTCAGGACAAGGCACTGCGGGTCTGACTGGGCCAGGCCCAGCAAAGCCCGGCCTGGAGGAGAGTGGGGAGCTCCAGGCTGAGCCCACGTCCAGCCCTTCCCGGCACCCCCAGGAGCGAGCGGGGGCAGCTCCTCTGCCTGCAGGACGGGGTGCAGCCGACGTGGCCAAGTACGTCAAGGAATGAGGAAATCATCGACTCCAAACGGCTCGTGACAGCTCGTTTCAAAGGAGCATGTGGCCAACAGCTCCCGCCGGGACCAGGCGGAGCCGCGTCCACGGACACGTGTGCCCCATGTGCCTTGGCACAGAATCCCGCGTGTTTGTGTGTGTGTGTGTGTGTGTCACCCCAGTGCTTGTTTGCATCATGCGTGCATTCATGTGCGGGCCATGTGGTGGCAAAACCCCTCCATCTGCAGAAAGGTGCGTGTATGTGCACACCGGTGCCCACGGCTTCGCACACATGCCCACATGTACATATGCCGGCAAGAGGATGGCAGCAGCCAACACTGGCACGAGCGCACCAGACTCGCGTGGATGCACCGTCTGTGCTCGTGTTCACACGCGCGGCGTGAACGTGGCGCTCGCATGCGTGTTCTCTTGCCCCCCATGACCCAACCTGTCTCCTTTCAGAAGATCAGATTCGGAAAGGACTCCTGGTGACCCACTAAAGATTTTAACGGCAAATCGGAATTTGCTGTAAACGGCCTCGTGGTGCTTCTGAGTCATTATGGTGGGCCCCGATTACACAGTAGCTGCAACAAATTTCCCCAGGCCGTGAAACATTTTTAACTGGTTGCTCAATTCCTTCCAGCGCATTGAAAAATACACTAATAAACTCTGCAATAAAAACCATTCTCCCGGGGCCATGAGGCTCCTCCAGCCCAGCCGAGCTCCCCATAAACCCCCGTGCAGATACACCCATCTCCCACCGCGCTGTGTCAGCCCGTGCTCCCCACCGCGTTTATGAATGAATCCGCCCAGGCGTCATTTTGCTGGTATTTTCCTTGCAAACCCTCCGTTCTGGCACCCAGAGCCTGAGATCCAGAGCCTGGTGCAAACCTTGCAAGCCTCACGGGTTCCCAGCTCACACCCCGCAGGACGCAATTCGGTTACCGGTGTCTTGGCATGCCAGCGGAGTCTTTCCATATGGAGGAAAGTGGGTTCATCTTGCATTTCTTACAGCTCTGACTCATGCTCCTTGACGGCTGGGCAGGGGGATGGTCGCAACCTGCAATCCTTCTCCTTGTGGTTTAATTAATTCCCTTCCTCTCGCCTAACAGCTACCAAACAGGCTAAATGAGCAGCGGCGATGGCTAACGGGGCTCTGCGGGGTGGCTGCCTGGTCCGCAGTGTTTGCTTCCACCATCGGCCTCATTCTCCAGCCCAGACCCATCCCTGCAATCCCCGTATGCTCCCCGCGGGGATGTACTGGGATCCCCAAAACTCAGGAGATGCCCCAGGGCACCCAGACAGGGCAGAGCATGTCCCCCCAACCCAGGAGGGCATCTCGCCCTTTCCTACAAACTCGTTGCCCCTCCCTGTCAGAAGGCAGTAGGTTCATTAGCACTCCCACGGTTTAACTGCCAGGGGCTCCTTGGTGTCTCCCACAGCAGTGTCAGGAGTGGGTCCCGCTCTCTGGGGTGCAGGGACAGGGCTGAGAACCCTGTGCCACGCAGCACCCTGGTGACACCGTACCTGGTACCCGGTTGAGCAGCACCTCTCAAACACCCCGGACAGACAGATGGGGAGAAGCATGGCCACCATTCCCGCAAGAAGGCAACAGCCCCCGGGCTGGCGGAGCTGGAGGTGGGATGCAGAGGCACAGCCTCCTGTCAGTGGGCACTGGGGACACGCAGGGGACGCTGCGGATACCTGAGGACAGGTCCCTGTCCCCAGCCAGGGCAGGCTGGGCTCCCAGCGTGCTGCCATCCCGCACGTACCCTGTGCAGGCTGCGGGGAGGAGCCTGGACACAGCCCAGCACGTCCTGCGCTCGCCCTCGGCCAAGGGACAAAAGGCCAAGCAGCAAATTTGGGGTTACAGTGGGCAAGACCAGCAGGGGCAGTGTGCCACACACAGCACCAGCCCCAGCCGGGACACAGCCAGAGGAGAAGCGGTGACAGGACCCTGCTTTGGGACTGCCACCCCGTGTCTCACACCTTGCTGGGCCCTTCTGCGAAACAACCGGGCTCTGCAGGAGGCTCTGGAGGTGGCTGTGGCAGGGAAGGAACCCCTTCCCCTGCCCGTACCTGCCGTCCCCATCACCACAGCCGTCCCCATCACCACAGCTGTCCCCATCACCACAGCCGTCCCCATCACCGCAGCCATCCCCATCACCACAGCCATCCCCATCACCACAGCCGTCCCCATCACCACAGCCGTCCCCATCACCACAGCCGTCCCCATCACCACAGCCATCCCCATCACCGCAGCCATCCCCACAGCCATCCCCATCACCACAGCCATCCCCATCACCGCAGCCATCCCCATCACCACAGCCGTCCCCATCACCACAGCCGTCCCCATCACCGCAGCCGTCCCCATCACCGCAGCCGTCCCCATCACCGCAGCCGTCCCCATCACCACAGCCGTCCCCATCACCACAGCCGTCCCCATCACCGCAGCCGTCCCCATCACCACAGCCGTCCCCATCACCACAGCCGTCCCCATCACCACAGCCATCCCCATCACCGCAGCCATCCCCACAGCCATCCCCATCACCACAGCCATCCCCTTCACCACAGCCATCCCCATCACCACAGCCATCCCCATCACCGCAGCCGTCCCCATCACTGCAGCCGTCCCCATCACTGCAGCCATCCCCATCACCACAGCCATCCCCATCACCACAGCCATCACCGCAGCCGTCCCCATCACCACAGCCATGCTCATCACCACAGCCATCCCCATCACCGCAGCCGTCCCCATCACCACAGCCATCACCGCAGCCATCCCCATCACTGCAGCCATCCCCATCACCACAGCCATCCCCGTCACCACAGCCATCCCCGTCACCGCAGCCATCCCCATCACTGCAGCCATCCCCATCACCACAGCCATCCCCGTCACCACAGCCATCCCCATCACTGCAGCCATCCCCATCACCACAGCCATCCCCGTCACTGCAGCCATCTCCGTCACCACAGCCATCCCCGTCACCGCAGCCGTCCCTGTCACCACAGACCCCACCATGCGTGGGGCCCATCAGCTCCCCACTGAGAGGCAAGAGCAGAAAATTAGCAGCGGTGACAGGCCGAGACTTCAGCCGAATCAGCACTTCTCGGGCGAGCGCGGCTGCTAAGCCTTGCGAGTCGCCGCTCGTAACAAGGGCAGGGCTGAGAGACCTGGAGCCTGGACCCTGTCTGGCTCCAGCGAGCCAAGCTTTTAAAAGGGTTTCAGACTTTCTCAGGCTAGAGCAGCCATAAATCTACTTAATTGGGTCTCTTCCATACACAAGTTTCCAAGTGAACCCGCTGGAGAGATCCAGACCGGGCCCCCAGCCCATTTGCGGGTTATTCTTTCAATGGATGCTGTGCTTGGCCCCAAACCACCCCACCTGCACATCCAAATTACAGCTCCGTTTTCAGCAGTGAGAGCCTCTGGCTACTCCATGTCCCGTGCATCCCACCTCCGCACCGTCCTCTGCGCTCCTGATGAACCGGGAGAGCCCCAAATCCCCCGTTCGCTGCACATCCCTGTGCCGCAGCTGCTCCAGAGCTGCTCCGGGGAAGTGCTGGATGAGCTGGGAGCATCCTTGTACCAGCATGGTGCATCTCCAAAATAACCCAGGGGAAACACCTCTGCGGTTTGGGAAGGAGGGGGGTGGCAGACGGCAGGTGGAAGGGCCGGATCCCCACACCATGGGGTGTCCTGAGCACACTGTCACACCAACTCCTCGTGCACACAGAGACGGCGTCACTTGCGGTCACTGCACCCGGACCTGTCCTGAGCTGGGGACATTGCAGCGCTCCGTGCCTCAGTTCCCCCCCAGTCTGCCGTAACCCCGAGGTTTAGCGTTACCGTGGTGCGCCAGCAACACGGCACAGCGCAGCCCAGCCTGGGGACCTCAGGAGCCCCATATGCTCCACACACGACACCTTTAATGCAGCCACCAGCAGGCAATTAAGGCGACACCGCAGACCCTGTGCAAAGAGAAAACCACCACCACACCAAGAAATTAGGGGAAAATAATAAAAAAATAATAAAACCAAGCCCATGGCGAGGCAGAAGGTGCAGACGGGCCCCACCCGGAGGCCCCGGAGGGGTTCACGCTCCCCACGTGTCACCAGACGCGGGTCGGACATTGTGGAAATTCAAAATTCCAGATGGCTCTTTTTGGGTGGTGTGGTGGGTTTTTTTTTCCCTTGCCTCATTTCCAAGGCAACAAGACTCGCTGTCATCTGCTAGTTGCCATAGAGATTTCACCTGATTCTGCTTCAGCGGAAGAGAAAGCCGGGCTCGCTGGCTGCCGCTGAGGAGCCACGAGCCGCGACCGCCTTCGAACTTACTGGGAAGAGCAGAGATAAATGGGGCTTTATACCACGGAGGCAATGGGCTGATTCAGAGGATCAAAGGAAGGAACTGCGGGTTTTTCTAGCACAAATCAGCCCTTCACTTAACTGCTTCGGTGCCCTCCAGATGTGCCCTACATCTGGGGACGTCACCAACCCCCATCCCAGGGAGAATCCTGCGCTCGCTTCTGGCTGTGACTTGAGGAGCAAGCAGGGACCCCACAGCGTGACACAGGGCAGGGGATTGACAGCCAGTCACGGCCACCTCCTTCCTTCCACAACCACCCTCACCTGATGTGCACAACCCTCCTCCAAACCCCCACAGCCCAGAGAGTGAGCGAGCCAAGGGGGACGCGGGGCGAATGCAGAAGCAGCCAGGGAGGAGGGACACCCTTGGGTGAGAGTGGAGACCATAGAATCATTTTGGTTGGAAGAGACCCTCAAGACCATCGAGTGACAGGGACAGGAGCGCTGGCTGCAGTCGGCTCTGGAGCACTCCCTGGGAATCTGCTTCCATGAGGGGACACTGGGTGACCTTCTTCCCCATACTGGCTGAGTATTCCCTTCCCAAAGCAAGGCCTTTTGCCTGATTTCATGGTGCCAGCATCGCACGGCAGCAGCTTTCCCAGGAAGTCCCGCTGTGTGCACAGGGTCACAGGGAAGGGCAGATGTGGTGCAATAACGTCTTTACACCCACACTGAGGTTTTCCAGCAACATGGACTCAGACAGCAAAAGCCACTGGTGGGAGGGAGATGAGAGTAACATAGAATCACAGAATCATTTTGGTTGGAAGAGACCCTCAAGATCATCCAGTCCAACTGTTCCCCACCCCTGTCCCTGCCCCATGTCCTGAGAACCTCATGTCCGTCTGTCCAGCCCTCCAGGGATGGTGACTCCAGCACTGCCCTGGGCAGCCTGTTCCAATGCCCCACAGCCCTTTGGGGAAGAAATTGTTCCAAGGTCCAACCTCAACCTCCCCTGGCGCAACTTGAGGCCGTTTCCTCTGCTCCTGGCGCTTGTTCCTGGGGAGCAGAGCCCGACCCCCCTGGCTCCAAGCTCCTTTCAGGCAGTTCAGAGATCAGAAGGTCTCCCCTCAGCCCCTGAACCCCCCAGGTCCCTCAGACACCCCTCAGAAGCCCACGGGCTGTGCCCAGCACAGCTCGGCTGCTACAAACGTGGGGGTTACACACCACGTGCCCCCCAGGAGCCACACACAGGGGCCACAGACAGCGCTTGTTCCACATCAGGCGCTGCCACCGTTGCAACCGCCCCGTTATCGCTGAGGATTCTCCATGGAGACAGTGGGTTTGTGTCCGTGCTCCAACCCCGGGTGCAGCACGTGGTTTGCAGTCACTCCCCCCGGACTCGTGTTTGCCCCCAGGTCCTGCAGCAGCTTCACGACCGCCTGTCCCTTCCCCAGCACAACCAGCTGCCCAGGACCAGGCACATCGCTGGTACGACGGCACCATTCCACCCCCAACTGCGTGCACTCATCTCCTTCTTTCTCCAGTTGGTCTGGGAATACAAAGCCAGGTGAAAACCCAGCACCACAGGGATTCACAGGCCCTCGCATGAGCAGGACAGCCACCCAAACACAGGTGAGGAGTGACACAAAGCAAGAGCAACCCAATCTGTGACAGCAGCCCTTGGACACGCACTCAGATCATAGGATCACAGAGCGTCCTGAGTTGGAAAGGACCCACAAGGATCATCACATGCCCCAAATCAGCAAACCTGACGACCTAAGGGAGCCCTTCCACTCAGTCTGGGGCTCCTGTTTCTGAGAACATTGGATTCCTCGGGCATGGAAGATGCTGGACACCAGCAGGATGCTCAGGGGTGGCCATCACCCCCTGGAGCACGGCAGGCAGCGGCCCCATGCTCATCCCTGCCCTGCTCTCTGCTGGGCACCCAGGCCTGGCTGAAAGGGTGTTTATCAACCCCAGGAGCCCATCCCCTCCCCAGCCCACGTCCCCATACCAGGGTCGGCGGGGAAGGGCCCGGCCAGGCAGCTCTTGGCTCGAGTTGGCTCCATTTTGCAAAGAAAACAGAGTCATTAGCAGAGCCAAACTCCCCATTCCCAGCCAGAACACGGCCATGCTTGGTGAAGCTTTATATTCAGAGAGACAAACAACTCACATTTGCTTTTTAACTGTTGGAATTGCACCCACTGGGACGGAGCGAACAGGGAGCCTTTTGTCCCCCTCGCCTTGTGACTGCGAGCTTTGTGCAGAGCAATGCGTTGCAAACACAATTCTCCCCGGCCTCAGCTGGGCTCTGGTAGACACTTGGTCTGTCTGTCCATCACCAGATCAGCCAAAGAGCCCTCGTGTGTCTCCAGCAAGAATGCAAAATGTCCTCCCTGGCTCCCGCGCCAGCGCAGCCTGCAGAGCTGCTCTGCACCGGGTGGCTTATCAGAACCACCAGGAAGGACCCAAAACGCAGCCGGCGCTGGAGGCTCTTTGCCTTGACAAGTGACAGGGGTGGGAAACCCAAACTGCAGGGGGCTACAGGCAGCAGAGCCGCTCACCTGGGTGACAGCTCACCTGGGTGACAGCTTACCTGGGTGACAGCTTGCCTGGGAGCGTGCGAAATGCCAGCACGGCACCGTCACAGAGCCCAGGTCACCGTGAACCTCCAGGGAAGGTGCCCAATCACCTCCCAGACAGGGGGTCTCTGGAGACCCTCAGCCCATTGCTGAGCTCCTGAACATCAGAGCTGGCAAGGTACTCGCCAAGTTGCCGCAGGCACCGGCGCTGCTCAGAGCTGGAGAGGATTGAGGGACAGCCCGCCCGGAGCAGGACGTGTCCCCGAGGCACCGGCTGAACCCCCATCCCGACCCAGCCGCACTGCCCCGGGACGAACACCCTGCGCTCCAGAGTGACAAGATCCCTGCGGTGCTGCTCCCCCAAACCCCAGCTTGGGAAGGGGCTCAGAGCTCAACCCGGGCTCTCTGCAAAGCCCAGGGGACACCAGCCCCCAGGGACACCAGCCCTGGCTGCAGGCTGGACCAGACCACGGCACGAGGGGGTCCCCAAGTGCACCTCGAGAGAAGAGCCAGGGCAGGAGGCAGTTCATCTCCGGCTCCCCAGCCCAGGGGGGTGAACCCAGCTTAAACGAGTTCCAGCCTCGTTAGTGGATCTATTGTTACCACCTCCCGCGGGAGCAGGGAGATAACCCAGGCTATTTTTGCTTCCATCTGGGGAATCGTTTCCCTCCAACATGCGCTGCCACGATGCTAATTTTTAAGGCTGATGATTAATTGATGCCAGGCTCATTACGGGGCCAACGGATCCCTCTTCCCCAGGAGCCCCAAGGACGGGGGGCGACATGTTTTGACAGATGTTGTTTGAGCCGCGTGTGAGTGACGTCCTAACAACGGAGGAAAATAGGAGCCATTACCATGGAAAGCCCTGGAAATGGGAAGGGAAGTGCCTGCACGCGACCCCGGCGCCCTTCCCCGCACAGCCCTAATCAGCCCTTCACGCTCTGCCCTGACGGTTACCAGGGTTTTGCTCCCGGAGATAAATGGCCATTGTGCGAGCGTGGGGGTAATTGAATCTCCTGCCTGCGGCGCGGGTAGTAGGGAGGGCTCAGCCTTTCTTGTCCCCCGGCCCAGCCTCGCAGGACGGCCAGGTGCCAAATTCACCCTGGCACCGGGCGCAGCAGCCTGTGGAGAGCCAGAAACCAGTCCCTGCCTTGCGAGCACCGGGACCGTGCGAGGCTTAGGGTCACCCTCCACCTGCGGTCCCCGGTGAGCACTGCTGGGAGGTCTGGGGGTGCTGGTCTTACCAAGCACTGGGGCAAGATTCACCCCCTGAAAATCGTGGCAACATCTGCAATAGCAGCCCAGGCAGGGCTGAGGACCGATGCGCACATCATGCGTTTTGGGATCCCTTCATTCTGCCCCAGCAGCTGCCAAGCTGACGTTCACCTCAAAGCAAACCTGCAGTGCCCTCCCATAGATGGAACAGCAGCAGGAGGGTCGATGGCTCTCACAGTGACACACCAATGTCCTGCGTTTGTCCCCCGGGCCCCCCGTGCAGCCCACAGGAACCAAGAGCTCCAGGGCCCCTGCCCAGAGGTGGGATGAGGTAGCCTGGTGAGGGGAGGGACTCAGATGCTTTAGGACTCAACGCCAAGAACTGCTGTGAGTGCAAGTTTTACTGTACGATTGGCAGTGCCAGGGACGGGCAGGGGGGAAAAGGCTCTGAAAATGGCATTGGCACCAACAGGAGGGATTTCAGTGGGGCATCCCAGCTCTCCACTGAGCGCCGGCTCCCGCTGACACCCTCGCCACGCATCTGCCAACACCAAGGGCTGAGTGACGTGCAGTGACGGCAGCCACGAGCCCCCAGGCACATCAGCTCGCTCCGGCGTTAAACGGGAGAGCGGCCGCTCCCGCTCATCCCCAGAGCCCTGTGCAACAACAAACCCCATCCCTGCGTGCTGCAGGAACCGCGTGAGCATGCCAAGAGCACGCCGAGTTGCACACCCCGGCTTGGATGGTTCGGGATCCCCCCGCCGGGCTGGAGACAATGCTGTTCCCTGCACCGCCAAAGCCTCAAGCGCATGGCTGTGCCGCAGGCAGCGTCCTCCCGGGGACGTGACCCTCTGAGGATGGCGCGGTGGGGTCTCCCCAGCACCACAGCTGGGATTTATCCCCTCCAAGATGTCCCACCTCCACTCAACGCTGGACGAGCCCTCTCCGCCGTGGGAAGCAGCGCTGCAATGTGCTTTGGGCTCTTCTCCCCACATTTGCTCCGGGGGCCCGTCCAAGCACTGACGATGCGCAGCCCGGAGCCGCGACCGCTGCCGGCAAAGCCGAGCCAACACCGCGGCTTGGGGGGAAACATCAGCCAAAAGTCACTCAAACAAGGAAGCGATTTGTCTTCTCCTGGCTGCGCTTCCCCCTGACAAAGGAGCGCGGGGCAGGAAGGCAGATGTGATCACGAGCGGCGTATGAACCAAGCGACCACCGAATAGGCAACGGGGAGCGCGCACCCCAGGAGCCCGACACATAGAACAGAACAGGGGGAAAAGGATGAAAAAAGAAACACCATGTGACCCCCCGCTCGATCCAAGCCAGGCATTGCATCCAACGGTTCTGAATATGAAATGCACACAATGAGCTCCAGAGGGTAATTAATCCCTTCAGGAACACTGTAAGTGATTGCAGACAGCTTACCAAGGAAAAAAAATTGGAAAGTCATTGAAAAAATTATCATAAAGTGTTTCTTATTCTGCTCCAGTATGAAACACAATGAGATCTGCTAGAAGATCTCCCTGCTCTGCAAAATGTACAGGCGATGGATTTAAGCTGTTTTCCTAACAGCGCTCAATCTACCTGCCAAGCTGACAGCTGTGAGAAACCCGCCTGGCCAGAACAGCGGTGGGATGGGATGGGATGGGATGGGATGGGATGGGATGGGATGGGATGGGATGGGATGGGGTAGATTTCTGCAGGGGACAACACACACACAGAAAGCGTCCACAGTATCGCACGGCTGCATCACCAATTCAATCTCTGCGGATGACTTTTCCAGGACAGAAGTGCCAGCAGCAGCACCAGCCATAAACCCGGCTTATGGGGCAGGATGAGCCCTCCCAGTGAGGAGACTGGGGGCTCCCTGGTGATGCGAGTCCCCTCGCCTGCCCCACCGCCGCTCGCCGTCCCCCCGCTCCCTCTTGTCTCCTTCATCTTCCTCAGCATTATCAACTGGTCCCTCCAGCCAGAAGGCAAAGAGCAAGGGGGCTCCGATTTGGGCCGAATTCTGGCCCGTTGCACCCAGTGCTCATGGGTGCTCAGTGCCCTGTGTGAATGGGCAGGGAACCACATCTGCCCTCGTGTACAGGCGTCTGTACACGGACAGACGGACAAGCACCTGGAGGCATCAGCGGGGGGGCTGTCCCCCCCCAAGCCTCAGCCCCCACCTCTGGGGGCACTGACCCCCGTCACAGGGAGGCAGGAATTAAAGGGCACAGCAGTCGCCTTTTGCTTCCATATTTCCACGGTATTTTTCCAAAACCAGCTTCTACTTGTAAAACTGAGGTTTATTAAAAAGAGCATTAGGAAATTTACTTCCTCCTGTCAATAAAGTGACTTAAAATTAGTTGGAATTTTAAAATGAAAAACACACCCTAAACTTTCACTTCCACTTGAAATCACTCTGGTTTTGAAAATAGGACTTATCCCCATGTCCTCTCCTGGGATTTCTCCCCCGCTCTCTCCTGTTCTCTCCTCACCATGGTTTTGTTTAAAAATTCATCAAGCCAGGGAAAAATTCTGGGGCAGGAAAAGAGGAGAGAACAAAAAAAAAGCGGAAGAAACTGTGGGTTTTGCAAACCCATCTCCGCGCAGGGGAGAAGCAGAGCTCGGGTTTGCTTCCTCCTCTTGGAAAGCAAGAGGGGCTCACAAGGACGAGGGAATATCATATATTAACAACCTCCTGACGCTCTGCAGAGCCCTGCACCCCCCCAGGCTAACACAGCTCCCCCAGCCAGCCTGAACAGGGGGAAAAGGGATGGATGAGCCAGGAAAACCACCCTGCGTGTCGGTGTGGGATGCTGCTCCGGCACTGATCCTCATCCCCAGCTCAGATTGCGGAGAACGGAGCAGCTCGTGACGGGGCTCTCGCTCTGATGAGCCGAGCGCCAGAGCGTGTCTGGCCACAGCACGGAGCTGGACACCGGTTGGTGTGACACGTCCCACTCGTGACACTGCCCTGGGGAAGGACCGAGACGTTCCCAGATGCCGTTACTCAGCGGCAAGGTCGCTCCCTACACCAGTGTGCTGTGCCCAGTGGCCACGGACACCAAACACAGGTGCTGCCCGAGGGGTGGGGGCGTCCTGTGTCCCCAAGTGTCCCCAGGTGTCTCCACAGCTTCAGGGGTTGATCCTCTCCACTGCACCATGCGTTGTACGGATGGCTGCTGCGCTCTCCGCACATGTAACGTCTGCTCACGAGAGAGAACACCCCGCAAGGGGATGAAAAGCTATATGGAAATGGAAGATCATTACCATGATCTCCTTGGAAACATCCCATCGGAGCAAGTTTTTCTTCCTCCTGCTTCTCTCTCTCCCCATGTGCACGAATTCTGGCA
Organism: Columba livia; assembly: GCF_036013475.1. NCBI lineage: Eukaryota > Metazoa > Chordata > Aves > Columbiformes > Columbidae > Columba > Columba livia. The sequence continues at coordinate 1,899,965 of NC_088623.1, read as the reverse complement.
CCCCCTGCGCCGCTTGGCATCGCCTCAGCGCCGTGGGTCCAGAATGCAGGCGTCTGATTTCTAAAGCCATTGTCTAGGATGTGCTATTGAGCTGCAAAACATGGATGGTTTGCGATGGAAAACAGGCATCTCTTGCAATACAAAAAGAAGCTGGCAACCCAGATTTGACTCGTCTTTGAAGCTATAGAGAATCCCAACCAAACAAAATTTGCTTTATTCCCACAAAGGGAACGAGAAGCTTAGCAACAAAACAAATCGGCACCTCTGGCCCCTGAATGCAACGACGAGCAAACCGAGCACAGAGCAGAGGGAAAGCGGCTTCGCCCCGCTGGTCACTGCTGGGCTTGGAAAGCAGCACGGCCGCGTTAACGTGCTCCACTTGGGAACGCCAGGCTGGAAAAGCTGCTTTGCAAATGTACTTTTGATTTGGAGCTCTGGGTTTTCTCCCATCCCTCCGTGCCGTCACATTCAGCCAGCGCTCACGCAGCCTGTTCAAGGCGGGGAGGTTTTCAGGACCCCGAGAGCTTCCTCGGTTTTAGCACAGTGACTATTTGCTGAGAAAATCACCCCGGAAAATGTATTACTTACTATTCACTTTCAAAAGTAAGCAGGGCTGGGAAGCACACAGCAGTGCAAACAGCAGCTGAGCTGAGAGTTAATCCTGCCCCCAGGTTCCTGTACTTTCCCCACGACTAATAAGCATCAGATAAGCGACCTCCCACCGCAAGCAACGCCGCCACGCACATTCTGCTTGCAGAGGGGTTTCGGAGCAGCGTTAAAATCCCAACCTCCGGGCCCAACTCTGCACAGCCCCAAAAGCATCTCGCAGGCTCCAGAAGAGATTCCCTCGCTCGTCCCCCATGCTGCCTTATGAGCGGGGCTGCTCCCCTCCCCACACAGGCACCGGCCACATGTTCTCCATCTGGGAACAGATGCCCACGAGCCAATAAGCTCGACTTGGAAAACTAACTGAAAATAGCACAAAATTTCTGAGCGCTCTACAGACCGCGGCCGGATGATGGATATTAGTGCTCCGGCAGCACCAGGATGCCGTTTGGCACAGCACAGCGAAAGCACAAGCTGAAAGGGTTCAGGGAAATGAGAATGAGATGGTTGAAGGTGCTGCTGCCTGAGCGTCTCTTCCAGATGTTCCTGCTCATACAGACGGTCTTGGTCTGTTGGTGAATCCATCCCCAAATGCTGTTGTGCCCAGCCTGGAGTATTGAAGGACACCAACTCTGTCCCTCCCGCATCCCTGAAACCGCTGGGGGATATTCTGGACTCCGAGGGGAAGCTGAACAGCTGTAGGGAGGCTGTAGATATGTCCGGCTGTAACAGCTCTCTTGCGGCTGTGCTGGCTGGGGATGGTGACACGATGGGCTGTGACTCTTGTACTCTGGGACCAAGGCTGTGACACCACGGGGACAGGACCCCTCGCTGGTGCAGGACGAGGAGCAGGAGATGCAGGGTTTGCTCTGGACGCTGTGGGGTCAGGATGCAGCCAGCTTTTGGATGCATCTAAGCACCCGACAGCGGGAGACAGGAGGCCCAGACAGTGACACATCCACCCTCAAATCAACCCAAGGTGAGCCATCAAAATGGAATTTGCCAAAAGACAACGCGCTGACGATCTGTGAGCCCCCAGCTATGCATGGTCTGAGGCACAAAAGACTCAGGTCTGCGGCTGGAGTCAGGCAAATGCCGGCGCTTTCCCTTGGTCAGCAATCGCACAACACATTCTCCAGGCTGAGCAGGATTTTAACCCCATGCCAAGTCTACGTGCTCGTTATCTGGGAGAGAAGCCACCACTACCAGCACCCTGGTACCTCTGCTCCCGATGTGCAACGCATGGCCAGTCCAGGGTGCCTCCAATTTCTAAATGAACCCATGGTCTGTGGGAGATGCAGAGCACACAGCAGTCACCTTCCACCACATCAGGGGCTGGAGCAGCACCAGAGAAAAGTTCCCAGCCTGTCCCCATTGACTCCCCATGGCTGCTGGCCGGTGGGACAGGACAGCAGCGCCAGCACAGCCAGACTCAATCCGCTCCCACCTCTCGATCTGTGGCCACACCAGGCCCAGCGGAGCCCGGCTGTGTTGTGATGCCACCTTGGGAATCAGCACACGCCTCTCCGCGCTCCCAGCAGCGTTTCCAGGACGCTGTCTGTCCGTCTTCCCTGCTGGGATGGGGAGGAAGATGGAATTTATTATTTCCCTTGCTTTTGTTCTGCACATTGGGAGTTTGGGGCTGTTTTGTCGCTTGGTGCAGTGAAAGGCAGGAGGTTAAACAAGGCGTCTGCAAAAGGCCACGACTAGGCGGCCGTGGGTCCTCCGCTCACGGTGTCCGCACCAGCAGAACCACCCAGTCCCAGGTCCCAGCCACGATCTGTCAACGCCTCTCCTCCTGGTTTTAACGTGGGGGCACACTCAGCTGTCCCCCACCTCACAAAGCAGTGCCCCCACCTCGCAGCCCGCCTGAACACCCCTGCCTTACCCAGCTCCGGGTTCCTTTGCGCCGGTGGACACGGCAAAGCTGTCTCCAAAGTTGGGAGAAGCCTCGGGATGTGGGAGCGGGGACCCGCGAGGTGACAGCGTGTCCCTGCGGCACCAGACCGGGAAGTGGCCGGGAAGGGACACGCTCACCCCATGGAATGGCCCGTGGTGTTTTCTGCCAGCCCCGGCTCACCTCGGGGAGCTCCCACACCACGGCAATCAATGCGAATTAGCCGCTATCTGCTCTTCCACTTGTTTGCATCAGCTTGGAAATATAATGCCAAAGCAGAGATAAAGCGAACTGGAAAAACCCCGGCAGCATCTAACGCTTCCAGCCTGAGGGGTTCGATACAGAGATGAGTTTCAACATCGCAGGCCCCAGCCTGAACAGCAGGTTCCTTTGCGCTGCTCCCCAAGCACATCCCTCCCCACCAGCACCCACATCTCCCACACACCGGGCTGCCAAAGGGAAGGGTTGTTCTCCATCAGGGGGGTTTTATGGTCCCACCAAGCTCCCCACAGCAGGCTGACAGTGTCCTGCCAAGGACAGGGCCACGCAGCTGTGCTACCCAGCCCCCCAGGCTGGAAAAAACACCGGGGTAAACTCCTTTTTGTGTCAATCCGGGCTGGCATAGGACCAAGATGTACCTGACACCAAGATGCGGGAAGCCTGAGACACCGGCACTGCGCGTGGGTGAGGGACGCGTGATTTTGAGAAGTGCCTCATCAGTAAATTATTGCCAGCCCACGGCGATGCCGAGAGCTCGCAGGGCTATAAATAGCCAGCGACGAGCTGTACCTGAGTCACAGCTCTGAACGTGCTCCACGGCTGCTCAGGAGAGCCAGGCTGCCCAGCGCTGGGGCTGGGACAGGGACAGGGCCACCACTGGGGACATTTCAGTCCCACTGACAAAGCGCGGAGGTGTAAGCTTCACAAAAGCTCAGCTTTAGCCAGGCTGGGCTCCCAGTACGGCCAGTAAGGACAGGGTTTAGCCAAGACGCTGCATTTCATCAGAGTGCTATTGAAGAAGCTTGTCTAGTTGCAGGGTCTTGTTGCCAGCTTTGTCATGTCACACCTGGTGACAAAACGTGCAGAGGTGGGACATGGAGCAACCCCAGATCCCAAACACATGGGCTGGCACTAGAAATAAAAGCAGTTCAGCCTTTCCCTGGTGCTAAAGGCGCAGTGCTACCCCTCTGCTATGCTGCAGTTGCGACATCTCCCCCTCCAGCTCACACACCACAGGCTCTTCCCATTTTCCTGGTTCGCACGAGAACAACCACAACCTCCGGCAGCTTCCCCAGGCTGCAGAGGACCCTGGCCGGGAGCCGTCCTTCCAGCTCGCCGAGCAGGAGAGGTTCCCACCCGTGGCCAGCCGGCTGGCGAGCAGGGGAGCTGGCACGGAGCCCGGCGCTCCCAGCGCGTCACCTGTGGCTGCGAGGCAGGCTCGCAACCTGCCGAGGGAACCGCGGCTCCGCGAGCACCGCACGAAACCCTCAGCTCCAGCTCCCGACGGCAAGTCACCTCCTGGGTCCCCTCTGGAAGGTCCATCCTGGCCATCTCGCCATCCTGCCCTTATCGACACTGCCACGAGGTGAGATCCGGCCTGGGGAACCGTGAGGACAGAGCAGCCCTGCCTCGACACCTTCAGGAGCTAATTCCTGGATTTGCCATAATTCCTTCTGTAATTTCAGGGGGATACTTCGGGACAGGCCCTTGCAGGTACGTTGGGCAGGGGAGGGCTGCAACGTGCTCACGTCTTGACGAGCAGGAGGGCTCTAGGACAGGGATAACGAGGCTGACACGAAACCAGAGCGGGATGTGGAGTGAGTAAGCATCACCGATGCCTACACTGGGTAGTTGTGGGAAACCCCGCGCTCACTGCAGCGCTGCTGCGCTCCCACGTCGCTGAAGGTGCAGACACGTGTCCCTGCTGCAGGACGCAGCTGCATTTGGCAGGGCAGCGTGGGGGCACGTGCCCCGACGGCAGCTCCAGCGAGCTCACCCGCCGTGCCGGGCCCTGCGCCGGGGCCACGAGGCTCTGAGCCACCTCCCTGCCACAAGGCTGCTCCGGGGAGCGAGGAAACCCCTGCCCAGCCACACGGCGCTTGTGCTGAGCTCCCCGGCACGGCTTCCAGCAGCTCCTTCCAGCGGGAGATGAATCTCGGCGCTTCTCCTGAATTAATAAAAAATACATTACTGCCTCAATTGGACAAGGCAAATACCAGCGTAAGGAACGAAAGAAACACTCGAGCAAAACAAAACGTGGAAGAAATGGATTAGAGGAAAGACGAGCAGATCAGCAGGCACACCAGGCGCTGCTCTTCAGTGTCACACCCGCCTCGACACAGGCACATCTCCATTTGCACAGCGTCTAATCTCAGCCCTGCAATGCAGCATCCCCTGCCTTCCCAGCTCCCCTCCGCGCTCGGCTCCTCGGCTCCGAGCTGCAATGCAGCAGCGTGGGAGAGCCCCGCTCCTGCGCCCACCTCCGCGCCTCGCACCTCCTCTGCCCGCCCCAGCTCACCGCTGCCCAGCCGGGAACCGGCAACCCCTCCCCACGCTCCCCCGGGACAGCCGCTTCACGCACCCGGAGGAGGACGTGACTTTGCAGGGTAGGGGACATGGCAGAATCACACCGTGTCTGATCTCCCACACCCTGCAACCCCATGGCCCCATACGAGACACCCTCAAGGTGTGAAGCCTGGGGAGGACAAGGACTGAGTCACCCCAGCTGGACGGAGCCGTCCCCGCTGCACCCAGCGAGCAGATGCAGAGCTGCAGCTTCACTGCCGGGCTCCAACCGCAGCTGCCGCCAGTACCAGAAACACTGCACATGCACACGGCCCCGGGACATCGCTGCCACCGCACACGCAGGGGCAACAAGGTGGCCCAAAGGATGCTCTGGACCAAACAAGTGACAAATTCAGAGGATATGTCACCAGGTCTGCTGGACATCGCAGAGCCAGGTGTGAGCTGACCCCGAGATCACAGAAAACCTGCTGGTCCCCCGGGCAGGCCCGTGGCTCAGCCGGGAAGCACACGCTGGCCACGGCAGCCGGACTGGCACTAGAGGCTGGTGTCACTCACAGGTGACACACCTCACAGGGCACAGGCTCTGGCTCCGCACCAAGCTGGAACAAATCCTCCTGGGCAGCAAGCACAAGCACCAGCCAAGCGCTGTCCTCGGATGCTCGAGTGACCGTGGGCAGGGAGGAGCGGGGACATTGGTGTTTGGCACCATAAGAGGTTGCACACGAAGGGAACGAGCTTGTAACCCACACCATGTAACAGGGCGGTGGCAGAGGGGACTGGTGCCAGTATAGGGCTGTGGGCACAGAGACATGTGCCACAGCATAAGCCAAAGACCCAAAGCTGGGGACACAGGCCATCAGGAACAGACTCTCCAGAAGGAGCTCAAGCTGCCACCAGTTCCCCCAGTGCCACCCAAGCTGGAAGCATGTTGCTCAGGAGCCACCTGGACCCGGCAGGACCTGAGGATTCGCTTCTGCTCAAGCAAACCACCCAGAGGCCCCAACAGGTGCTCTGGGTGGACATGGCCCAGGCCCCACTGTGGTCACATCCCACCAGCAGATCCCAAACAGTATTTCCAGAATTCCAGAGAATTTTGCATTCATTTACATATTTCCTCAGTGGACAAACGTTGGATTTGGGGCCAAGACACAGGGAAAGCCCCATTTGAACAGCAATTTTGAGGCTCTCTGGGGGAGGAATTTGTTTCAGCAGTGCAAGCCCAAATAATTTCACCTTCGAGTGCTCTGACACTTTTCCATGGGAAACTTTGAAAGACAAATTTGGATTTAATTTTTTTAAGCACTTTTTGCACTGCCATCATCAGTGGGAACATGGCCCATCCCAAAGAGCTTCAGCAGAAAGCCCTGGGGCTCCTGGATCACATTTCCAGACCTTCTCCCCACTCACCACAGCAGGAGAAAGGAGACGTATCACTGTCGGCTCCCAGGAACAGACTGGAAGCAGCAACATGACCATGGACCTCTCCCCTTTCTCCTCACCCCTACCCCAGCTCTGCAACCAGAGAGAAATAAATCCCCATCCCAACAACCTCATCACACAGGGCCCTTAGGAGAGGAATAACCTTAGCGTGATAGTGACATTGGGACAGTTGCATCGCTTTATGAGGCAATAACCCGCTCCCCTCGCTGCGAAGAGCTACTTGGTCTCTGACCTCCTTACACTCTCCTGCCAGGCAGCCTGGTGATTGCTGCCCAGCGCTGTGACTGGCCCGTTAGTGCTTAATTAAACAGCCAGGAACGCCGCGGGGCAGAGATGCTCCTTTTAATCCCAGTCCGTGTGCCTGGCCAGGAGAGAATGTCCTCAGCAGAGATCTCCTTGGTGAGACCGTCTCCACCGGAGCTGGGAATGCGCTCGCACGGGATGTGTCAGACACCAGCCGAGCATCTTTCCTCCGCTGTGCTTTCTTTCTAACCTGCCCACAGTCAGACGAGACGAGAAGCTCCATTCCCCACAGAAGCCCATCTGCGGGTACCAGCGCCTTGGCCCTCGGCACAGCCGGGCTCTGCCCTGCCTGCGGTCGCACCGCGGAGGATCCCGGTCCCTGCGGCACGTCCTGCCCAGCGCGGATGTCCCTGCTGTGCCGCTCAGGGACGGTGGCATTGCCACCCGCTGCGCCCAAGGGCTGAGATGGGCTATGGTTGCACCTGTGGCCTTGGGCAGGGCTGCAGAGGCCCCTGCAGCGAGCATTTCAGGGAACACCATCCCCCCGGGACCACATGCGTCCACCTGGGCTCTGGCCCACACAACACTCGCTGCTCGCTCGCTTATGCCCATTAGCAGCCACTTAAGAGGCACATCCAGCAAGAGATGGCCAAGCAAATGGCTGCAGAAAGTAACTGCAGGATCGCAGAGGCGCTCTGGGGACAATAGGTAAGAGCAGCAATCATGCCGGGCACCGCTCTCCGGTGCTAACGAACCCGCTTGCAGCCCGTATGCACCTCGGCACCTGCACACTCGTGTCCGCCGCGGGTGGAGATGGGCGGGGTGAGCTTTGCACAGCAAGCTGGCCATACGCCCTCTGTACCCTCCATCCCCTGCCCGGGCACTGGTGTAATTAGCAACCTCAGCTGCCAGCCAGCTTTGATGAGGAGCCTCGGTCTTTGGTTGACGTGAAATGTGTAATTTGGGCGATGGAAATAGCCTCTACAAAGCACATGTGGTTGCTGCGGCCCAGCGACCTCTCCCATCTTGCGCAGGCTGCTCTCTTTAAACGTGGTTACATCTCCAGCAGCTCTACAAAGGCTTCGGTGCCATCAAACGGATGACACAGCGGCAGCAAGCGAATGAGAGGTAACATCTGGCCACTACTAAATAGACTATATTTTTGGCTAGCAGAGGCTTGGGTGTGCTCCTGGCAGGTGGAGATGAGCACCCAGGTGCGGGGACCAGAGACGCACGAGGGCTCTGCGAGGCCTCGCGTGGCGATGCAGCCGGAGCTCGGGTCAGGCAGAGCCAGCACCGGCTTCTCACACAGCTCAGCACTTCAAGGACAATGAGATCCGTAGATGCTCCCAGCTCGCTCTTCCCAGCACAAACCAAGCTTGTAGGTCTTCTCCTGCCACTCTGGATGGGGTGTCCTCCACAAGACACAGGAAAACAGCTCAGGTTGAGGTTGCACTTGACAAAGGGATCCATGAAAATGGCAGAGGAACCATCCCTCCCTCCCGAGCATCCCTGTAGCAGCCAAAGAAAGTCCCTCTGCTGGCCCCACTCACCAGCCTACATGAAGCCCACTCTCCTGAGCAAGTGGGATCCCATCCCATCTGGGTCTGTCCCCACCATGGGCACAACCTCGCCCTGGAGCAGTGAGGCTGTGGAAGGCACTGTCACTCTGGAGAAGGTTTCACCTGCCTGCATCGCACCAGGCGACAAGCAAATGGGTCAGGACCAGAAGCTCAGCGTGGTCCAGCCACGGTTCTGCTGCCAGCACACACAAAGTGACGGAGCAGCCACCACCACAGTGACGCTGTTCCCTCTTTGCACATCCCCAAGCTTCTGTCAGCATCCCCACCACATGGGCTGTCACGGACGTGCCAGGTCACAGCTAGCTTGGTGAAGCAGGTGTGACTCAACAGCACAACTTCCATGAGAGTGAGAAGGAAAGAAACATTCCTCCATGGAAGGAAAGAAACATTCCACCGGAGTCAAGCTCCTGCCCTGTCCACCCCAGGCATTGTCCCAACGTGGCCCTCGGTCCCCACTGCAGGAAGCTCAGCGGTCCGCACACCTTGGAAAATGACCTGTTTCAGCAAATACACAGATCAGGGGGGTTCAGAGGACAGATCCAGCAGAGTTTGGCCCTCACAGGCCAGATGATCAAGGTTTCTGATGGTAAGCGCAGTCCATAGGGAACTCAGCACCTCCCAAGGTCAAGGTCAGCCCTGCAGCCCCAAAGCAGGCGCTGATGCAGGCAGGGGCCGGGCAGCCTCCCCAGAAACCAAAGCAGGTGTTGGGGACACTTCTGCAAGCCGTGGTTTCCTCAGCATGGGCACAGGTCCCTGTCCCGCGGGCAGGATCTCCGGTACTCCAGCAACTGCCACAAACCAGCAGTCACTCCCACGTGGGCCAGTCCCGTACCCCCAGGGAAGCTGCAAGGATTTCCCTCAGGGGTGCTGAGGAAACCCCCATCCAAGAGCAGAGCATCACAGGGGACACTGAAGTCCCCCCAGACATACCGACACCAGTGGGTCTGTTAGTCCCACGAGTGACCAATCCTCCCGCAATCCTGCCCTTTTCCCACGGCACCTAGTGTTACCCCGGCACTGGGGCTGAGGATGGATGTCCATGAGCCCAGTTGTGCGACCACAGGGCAGCCTGAGCCCCCACACACCCCACTGCAAGGCCGACCCCACGTGTCCAGCCTGCTCATCCTCACGCTCTGCCTGCCCACGCCTTGAGCTCACCCTGGGGCTTTCCACAAGCTGCTTGCACAGCCCCAGCCAGCCCCGGGATGCTCTAGCCGGGGAGGGGATGAGGCAGGGCACACACACCGCTGCTGCGCCCGTGGCCGTGCATGGCCAAGAGCAATGGTCTGGGTGGCTCCGAGCCCGTGTGCCAGCACACACCGTGCACATTGTGCCAGAGCCCTGCACCGGAGCAGGGGCTGTGATGCCCTGAAGGCTCCTCGAGCGGTAGGGTGTGCAGCAGGGAACTGGGCTCAGCAAGCACGGCTTTACCGGACGGAGCCTGACTTTGGCACGAACTCCAGCTCGCTTCACCTCTCCAAACCTCCCCCACAGCCCCCAGCTGGGGTGAATCTCTCTCCTTTCTGTCCGGCAGAGCTCTGCTCACACACAGCTGGGAAAAGGCACCCCAAACCAGCTCTCCAAGCGCTAGAAAAGCCCCTGGCCACCCAAAAGGGGGTTCCAGGCAGGGAACCAAAACAGACAGGACACACCAAGGCTCTCAGCCCTGTCTGTACAGCTGCTCCCGCTGCCAGCAGCCACCAGGCTTAAAACCCAGCTAGCTCAGGCACCGGGAACACCGTGCAGAGGTCGTTTGCCACCTTCTTACACTGAACAGACCAAACAGAGCTCTTTGGAGCTACAAGCCTCACATGGTCCTTGCCCAGCTGAGCCTGCAGGCGCTGCCGGTTGGGATGCAGGGGAGAGCGGGTGTCAATGAGAAGCAGAGGCTCCCAGGGCTCTGTGGTTTCCTAGAGATCAGCACGCGGCCGCGAGGGAAACACAAGGGCTGGGCACGCTGCACTGAGACCCACGGTCCACGAGGGAGACAGCGGGACCCGAGATCAGAGGCACGGCTGGCGCCAGGGGCCAGCACTTGATGCTCTGATGAAAACCCACCATGCACACAACGAGCTCTCGGCCGCATGGACTTGGGGACCAAACCCGCCAGGATAGCAAGATGCCTGTGGGCACAGGATGAAACCCACTCACACAAACCCTGCAGCAGCATCCTTGAAGGAGGCTCTTCAGCCGGAGCCCAAGACCTGGAGGAGCTCTGCATTTGAAGCCTCCTGCCCAAAACACAATCAGCTCACGGACCCCACACACAGCACCTCAACCAGCTGCCTCCCGGCGAGAGCGGCCAAGGTCAATCCTGAGGCAAGCCACCCCATGGCGAGGGGTGGCCACAGCACCCAGCTGGGCAACCCCCATGGTCTTTGGCAGGGTGTAGAGACCAGGGGGATTAAGAAGACACATGGGGGAGGACGAGCTCGACCGCCACCTGTAATTCCTCCTCACGAGGAGCCTGGAGCCAGGGCGAGAGGAGACTGCATGCTGGCCCTCAGGCTGGCCGATGGCACCGTCCCTGTCTGCATCCCTTCACCTTCACCCTCAGCATCCCTTCGCCTTCACCCTCGGCAGGGGACACCCACGCAGCATCCAGCACGTTTCCTCCTTGGGGTGTCCAAAGCCACGACGCCCCAGACAGCCGGACTCCTGCCGTGTCCCCATCCCCTGACACCAAGACCAGCGGGCACCACGGCCACACTCACCCAACATCTGGCTGAAGAGCAGCTGCTCCAGGTCTCCCAGCACCGTCACCACCAGCTCGGGGTCCACCTTCAGGTAGGGCTTCTCCTCCGCGCCCGCCGCCACCGCCGGCCCCTTCCCGCCCAGCAGCTCGTCGTCGCACTTGCCGCCCCCGCCGCCGCCGCCCGCCTCGGGGGCCTTGCTGAGGGGCTTCACCTCGGCGTAGGGCCCGCGGGGGATGCGGCTGGGCTTGCCGGCGGGCGGCGGCTTGGCGGGGCCGGCGGGGCGCGGCGACAGCAGCGAGTGCTCGGAGCGGGACAAGCTCCGCGACATGGCGGGCGCCTCCCGGCCGCGGGGGCCGCCGCCGCCCCGGCCGCCTCCCCCCGCCGCCGCCCCCGTTGCCGTCGCTTTGGCCATGTCGTCGCTCCAGCGGGGCTCGTAGAGCTGCCGCTTCTTCTCGGCGTCGGTGAGGAAGGCCAGGTTGGTGAGCGACTTCTGCTTGCGCAGGTTGGAGCCGGCCGGCAGCCGCCCCTCCGCGCTGCTCGCCTTGAAGACGCGCAGCTCCGCGCCCCGCGGCGCCGCCGGTGCCGCCGCCGACTTCGCCCGCTTCGGCATCACCGCGCCGCCGTCGGGGCCCCGCCGGTAGCCGCGCTCCTCCTCGCCCAGCTCCACGTCGGGAAGGCTCTTGAGGTTGCTCCCCAGCATCCCCGCGCTGCAACCATTTAACCCGCCGGGCGCTGCTGCTGTTGCTGCGGCACCGAGGACACACCGGGCGAGACAGAGAGAGAGAGAAGCGCCGTTAGCGCCCGCCCCACCGGGGCGGAGCGGGACGGGGAGGAGATAGGGGGGTGAGCGGCACGGCCCCACCTCGTTTCTCCGCCGCCGGCGGGACACTGCGAACCAGCGGAATGTCAGGGGCAAACAAAAAGGGCCCGCCCTCCTCCGCGCCCGGCTGGCGCGGGCAGGGGGCGGGGCGCGGCGCGCGCGCCCGCGGCGGGGAGGGAGAGAGGGGAGGGGGCGCGCGCCGCGGGGCGGGGCGAGGCGGGGGCGCGCGCCGCCGGCGGGAACGTGCAGAGCTGAGCGCGGGAACGCGCGGGACCCCGGGACACAGAGACCGTGCGGGACCCCGGGACTGTGCGGGACCCCGAGACACAGAGACCGTGCAGGATCCCGGGACAGAGAGATCGTGCGGGACCCCGGAACACAGAGACCGTGCGGGACCCTGGGACCGTGCGGGACCCCGGAACCGTGCAGGACCCCGGGACAGAGAGACCGTGCGGGACCCCAAGACACAAAGACCGTGCGGGACCCCGGGACTGTGAGGGACCCCGGGACAGAGAGACCGTGCGGGACCCCCAGGGCTGGGACTGCAGCTGCAGGCGCGGTGCCGCGGGTCCCCCCATGGTCACTGCCAGGGGCTGCCCCCCCGCACCGACCCGGAGGTGGCCCCCTCAACCAGAGCCTGTCCACTCCATCCCACAGCCCCGCACAGCGGAGACACACCGGGTGCTGGCAGGGACGCGGGGGAAGCCGGGGGGGCCAAGTCCCACCACCCCGGCTGTGAAGCACCCCCCGTCCCGCCTGCCCCAGTCCCCACACCCAGCCCTGACACCCAAGACCCATCCCCAGGGGGGGCAAAACTTCCCCATTTCACCCCAAATGGTGCGGGAAGGGCCTGAGGCAGCCCCAGGAACCCCCCGCAAGGGACACCAGGACGCCCAGACCCAGTGGGGCCTCTCCAGTGACCCAGGGGAATTAAGAGGGGGGGAAAAAAGAGGGGGAGTGGGATCTGGTTATCATCATTTTTCATTAATTACCCATCCCTCGGGAGGGGTGAATTAAGTCTATTTGGTGACCTCACACGGGCTGCCATGGCAACCGCCGGAAAATATTGCATTAGAGCCCATCACTATGCTGCCGAGATAAGGAGCCGGGAGGGCCGGGGGCGGTGGGAGCCCCCCAGCCCAGCCCCCCCGCACAGCGACACGGCCCCCCAGGTGATTTGGGGTTCAGCCCGTCGTGATGTTGAGGAGCCCCAAAATAACGTGACCTGGATGGAACAGCAAAGGGTGGCCAAAAAAAAGGATGTTTTGCACCAAAAGGTGCTGCTGGGGTGGGATGGGTGCACAAGCCACCCCACTGCACCCCAAAACTGCTCTGAGGTTTTGAGGCTGTTGTAGCCCTCGCTGAGCTACAAGGTTATTGCCTGGGTGTAGGGCCTGCTGTGGGGGGGCTAATCTGGGGGTGTTGTGTCATTTTGGGGCTGGCAAGGTGACCACTTGTGCCTCCCAATGTCCCCTGACCCCTGTGGCCGAGCCCAACAGAGCCCCAAAAGTGCTGTGGGGGAGGCGCAGAGCAAGGGGCAGGATCGGGCCCTTTCCCAGCACCCGCCACGCTCAGCCTCATCCCAAACCTCCCCCCGGCGAGCGGGGCAGCTGCGCCGGGATCACGCCAGCCCGGCTCGCTCTCTCCTGCTTCCTCCCGGAAAATCCTCCTGCTCGCCTCCGCTTTCAGCGCTTCCCAACCCAGGGCTCGGCGCTGAACCCCGTTCCCCTCCGGCTTGGTGGCGGTGCCGGGACCCTGCTGCAGAGCCGGGCTGTGCCGGGAGCCACCGTGGCTCTGACCGACTTCTGTCCCTTCAAATCACTCCTGGCTTTCTTTTCGCCTTTCCCCACGCATCCCTGGAGCATCGCTGGAGCATCCCGCCATCCTCCGCTGCCGCTGCCCTGGCAACCACCGCCCCAGCATCCCCTCCAGCAGCTGCCCCCCTTAAAATTTCCCCTCAAAGCAAGTGCTGGAGGGGACTGTGGTGTCCCCTACCAGGAGGGAGCTTGGCCCCCGACAAAGCGGGTGTCCCCAAGGTGTGGGGAGCCAGCAGTACCCGACACCCGCCCCCGCACTGGGTCTCTGCCGGCTCCTGGGAAATGGGTCATTCCTGGAGCTTGCGGGAAACTGGGAAGAGGAGGGAAAGGAGCCAAGCGGAACAACGTCCCGGCAGTGTCACCAGAGGGGATGGTCCCCTGTGCTGGAGCCACCGCAGGGGATGCCGACGTGGCTCCTGCACCCGGATGAGGCCACGCTGCCGGGTGTGGGTTTTGGCCACAGGGGCCACCGGACACAGCCGAGCTGTTCCCAAGGGAGCTGGGCCACCTCCCGCGTGGGGGTTCCTCCACCCCACCAACCACCAGCTCCCATTCTGGCACTGAGGGTCTGAGCTCCAGTGTGAGCCCGTGTCCCTGTCACCGTCCCTACAGCCCCAGCAGGACCCCTTCATCCCCAGCAAACCCCCCTGGACTCACTCAGGCCTCCAGCTTTGGGGTGGGGGTCAGGTCCCTCTGCAGGACCAGGGCACTTGTCACCGGGGGACATGGCTCCATCCTCCTCTGGCTCCTCCTGCAGCCTGGGGGCAGAGGGGGGGTGAGGTGGGGGACCAGGGGTGCAGCTGGCTGAGGACCCCCAGGAGATGGAGACACGGAGCCTTGAGCTCTGCCAGGGATTGCGGACAATGGTCCCATGGCAAGGGGGGCCCCAGGGCATCCCACTCTCCACTGCCCCCATCCCCTGCCCAACACCGGCACCCATGGGTGCCCCAGGAGCCCCCAGCACCTCAAACACAGCAGGAACCCTTCTTTTGGGGCAGAGATCCCAGACCCGACCCCACCATTCCCCATAGCCACCCCTGCCATGCCCACTTCCCTCCCACTGTCCCTGTGTCCCCCTGTCACCATGACCCCCCAGCCCCCTGCCCACTGTCCCCAGGGACTCACCGGTACTGGAAGGGTGCCACGGTGGCGGTGACAGGGTGGCTGTGTGGGGGGCCTGAGGAGAAGGTGATGGCCCCTGACCCAAACACAGGGCTCCTGCCCTGCGAGCCGCTGTGGGGCTCATTTCCCATCCTCGCCATAGTCTTCCTGGGGGACCTCCCCAACCGCCCCCCACCCCTGCCCTGCACTGGGGGGGCTTTGGGCAGCTCGGTGGGCTCCTCCACCTCTGCCTCTCTCCTACTGCTGCCCGCGGCCTCTGGCCACTTCCCGGGCAACACCGGGGCTCTGGCTGGGTGTCTCTGCCCCGCACGGGGGGGAGCGCCGGGGCTGCCCTCCCTGCCCTCGGCTCTGCCAGCGCCTTTGGGCTTGAGGGTCTTGGGGCCAGGGGCCAGCGCCTTCCCTGGCTGGGGGGACGGAGTCCTGTGGGGGACGGAGAGCCCTGAGGTGCTCGGGGAGGCTGCGGCGTGCGGCTTGGCATGGGCCACGGCGCGGGGCACAGGGATGGCGGAGACGTAGTGGCTGCGGCTGGCGGGGCTGACGTTGGCCGTCCCGTTCATCCTGGCGAGGTGGCTGCCAGCAAGGCTGCGGGGGGAGAGGAGGGTTGAGTGGGACCCGGCATGGTGAGGGGGTGGGCACGGGGGGCACCCACATCCCTTCGGCCACGCTGGACCCTGGACTAGGCCCCCACTGCCCGTGGGTGCTCAGTGTCTCCATCCCAGGATGAGGCCGCTGCATCCCACAGCCCAGGGGGAGGACACACATGATGTCCCCGCATAGGGATCCCCAGGCCCAGGGTACATGTGTCATCCTGCAGGGCCCCTGTGCAGCCCCATCCCCTTGTCCCATGGTCCCTTTTGCAGGTCCCTGCAGCAAGGCCACATAGGCACAGACCCTCACCAGGTAGGGCTGCACCATGGGCAGGATTGGGCCTTCTTGGCCACCCAAAACCTTCTCCTGGTCCCCAAAACCACCTCCTGGTCAACGAAGACCATCTACTGGTCATCTAAGACCTTCACCTGGCCACCTAAGAGCATTTCCCAGTCACCTGAGACCATCTCCTGGCCACCTAAGACCATCTCCTGGCCATCCAAAACCATTCCCTGGCCAAGACCAACTCCTGGCCACCAGAGATCATCTCCTGATGGCCCCAGACCACCTTCCAGCAGCAAGAGGACCAGCCCTCTCACCCTGTTCCTCAGGCCATGACTAGTGTCTGAGCCCCATCTTTGCCCTCCCCATCCCCAGTGTCCCCCGACATGGTGCCAACATCGCTCACCCCATCTCTCCATGCTCTTGTTCTCCTCTTGCCCCACGGTGACTCTCCCTGGCACCACCACCCCAACGGTGCCCCGTGTCCCCTTGCCTTGGTGTTTGCTCCATGAGGATAAGGATGAGGGCTTGGTGCACCACCCCATGTCACCCAGCACACCCACAGGGGCTGGCTTTGCCACCACTGGTGACAGGGACATCAGCACAGTCACAGTGAGTGGAGAAGTTCATTCTTTCCACAGGCTTTGCCTGGGCAGACAGAGCAGAGCTCAGCAAGAAAACCAGCCATGGAGCAAAGCTCCGTGTCCAACCACCTCCCAGCTGCACGTCTCCAGGAAAAAGAACAACAACCAAGTCTCAAAAAGAAGCATTTTCTCCAGGAGCTGGAGTGGTGCAAGACGGGAGATGTGGTTCCATCCGTGCCAACCTCTGTCCACTCGCCCTGTTACAGCTGCACTGACTGAAATCCAAACGGGCACCAGGTGCCACAGATCGCTGGGACACACATTACACAGGTCGCTTTAACACAGTTTCCTTCAGGCCCCTCGAAGGAAAAACTCTGTGGAGGGGAACGGTGGCTTTTTTGGGGTCCCCATCACCCCCGGGGGTTTCTGTCCCCGGTGCGGATGTCGGGCCGGTGGGTGCAGTGAGCACAAGGGCTCTTTGTGCAGCCGCCCCGGCGAGCGTGTTCGGGCCGCGCTGGAGCCACACGGAGCCGTTCCCGGGGCCGGGGGACGTGGCTGCCGGGGCCGGGGCCGCACACAAGCCGCTCTGTTCGCAGCCCGGGGCCGCAGTCTGGCCGCCTGTCAAACCACCGGCCCAGACAGAGCTGCGCCGGGGCTGAGAAGGTTTCTTGGCACGCCGTGGGGTGCAGGGGGATGGCTGCCGTCACCCCGATGGGAACAGCACCCGGCCTCAGCCCTGCACCCACTGCAGCTCCCAGCAGAGGGTGCTGCATGAGCAAGGTCCAAAAATGCCCCATTTTGCCTCTTCCCCACCCTACAGCTGCCCCAAGCCCTGCTCCCCCAGGCTTTTGAGGGGCTGCAAGGGCCAGGCCTTGCCTGATATGCCCCATAACGAGCCCCCCCAGGGTGACCATGTCCCTGCCATGGGCAGCACTGGGGTGAATGCACCAAATTCCCTTTCACCAGCCCCACATGTGCTGGATCACTTGATGTCAGAGCCACGGGTCACGGGGAGAAGGGCTGATGCTGCAGACGAGATCTGAGCGTGCCAGAGCCAGCCGGGAGCTACAAAAGTCTTTTCAAGGCGATTTTAATTAAGGGGAAGAGGGAACCAACACACACAGCTCTGGGCTTGCTCTCACTGAGGCCTTTGAAATGGCCAGGGAGGTTTTATCTCGCCCCACATCCCAGCTGAGGTGTCTCTGCATCTGCTCTCTGCGGTCATAGCCCCGAGTCACGGCACCGGCGGACAGAGGAGGCCCCGGGACGAGGCGCTTGGGGGTCCCTGGGACAGACCTGTCCCCGAGACGCTGCGTGGGGTGACATGGGGACAGACATGAGGGCTCTGCCACTCCCCCGCTGGCAAACAAGTCTGGATCTGGCCCTGTGGGCAACCACAACCCCAGTGAGGGCCGGTGCGGGGTGACAGCGATGGGTGACAGTGACAGCACTGCGGTCTCGCTGATGCTGGGTGAGAGCAGGACCTGCCAGGAGCCCTGTGCTGGCACTGGCCTGCACCCAAGGGTGCTGTGGGCGGCGGGAGGAGCCGGGGGGCTGTGCAGGACTGTCCCTGCACCCCTGGGGCTTCCTCGTGCTCACAAATGTCACTGCTGGGAGCAGCCAGGGCTCAGCATCAGCACCAGCACCAGCCAAGAGCTGGATCCCAGCACATCCCCAGGACCACAACACTCCCAACCCCCACTTTGCAGCCCCCCCAGCAGCAAGTATCAGCAGCAATGGGCTCCCAGCAACCTTTCTGTCCTTTCCCAGGTTGTGCCCCACAGGCCACAATTACAACCCCCAATTCTGCGCTTGATTCTCTCAGCGCAGCCCCCTGCCCCAGGAGCGCTGTGCCTGGGGGCAGAGCAGTTCCCAGCCTCACACTACAAAATACCTTGTGCAAATGCCAATGGCGTCAACCTCCCTCCCCATAAGCACAAGGATGCTCGGGATGGGGCTGAAGAGCCAGCGAAGCTCCAGCCTCACGGACACGAGTGGTGAAACCACCGTTCTCGACTCACCTGTTTCACCCCCGAGGCCCCTTGCACGACCATGTGGTGCTGGTGGGTGTGCTCCTGGCACAGAGGCAGATCATCTGCTGGTCCCAAGCTTCTCCACAACTAACTCAGAGGCATAAAAACTCCGTCTAGATTTATGCTGCGTCCCTGTCGTCACCGGCACTATATGAGCATCACCAGTACGCAACACTCCTCCAACCTCCCTACTCCCTGGGCACACGGCATCAGGGCTCTAAGCAGGTTTTACAGATCTTTTTTTCCAGTCTATTTGCTTTGGATTTCTCTCTCGTGGACATAACCTCCATTTCTCCCTCCGAGCACGCCGGCAGCCGCTTTGCTGCGATGCCGCGGCTGCAGCAGAAGCCAAAGCTGCCGCGTTGGCCACGAAAACATCAATCCTGCTCTTGTGCTCACAGGGTTGAGGTTTCCCTGGAGATGCCAATGGGTCCGGAGCCATCCCCTCCCTTCAGGACACACCGCGGGGGGTCCGAGGACACCCAGCACTGCCTGTAACACCCACTGGACCCTCGGGCTGGTGTCCTGCACCCAGGAGTGCCACCAAAGGGGTAAAACAAAGTCCCCACTTCCTGCTATCAGCCCCAGGAGAAGCTGCTCCCGCACCAAGCAGCCATCCTACTCATCTCATCACTTTATTAATGAGCACAAACCCAGGAGAGACTCAGCACATTCTTCTTCCAAACAAATCCTTCATTCGCCTCTAGATTGATTCCTACCCCAACTCTGCCCCCCGGGGCCGGGGCCGCCCCGGTGTGTGGGCGAGCGCCGTGTCATGCTGCGTCACGCTGTGTCACACCAGCGTCCTGCCACCGCTGTGCTCGGCTAAAGCAGGTTACGGCTTGACCTACATAGACACAGGCAGCTCCTCTGCAATTAGCTTGAAAGGGAAACGACTTTCTCCTATAATCCAACCCAGCCATGGGGCCTCCGTGTCAGGAACCAGCTGCCACTTGCCCTCTGGGTACTATGAGCATCAGAAGTTTGCACCCGATGCTTTAATTTTGGGACTTCCAGCCACCGGGTGAGTTTTTGGTCCCTTTCCCTCCACAGGTACCACCTTGGGATCACTGAGTGGTGGTGGGAAGCAGCAAATCCACACGAGGTGTGTTGGCACTAGGGGTGTTTTGGGGAAGCTGCAGAGAGGAGATGCTCATCTCCTGGCTGGGGGGAGGATGCTCGAACCAGCTGCCTCCAGAACTCAGGTCTGGAGCATTGGCCCAGCATCTACCAGCTCCAGCACTGAACTCGAGTTTTCCCTGAATTAAAGACCTCTAAGTCCAGAGACAAGCTGGTTTCTGAGCCCTTCAGATGATGCCATCCACACAGACAATATGGGTGTTCACACTGAAGGAAAATGAAACAGCCTTGGCTGAGCTACATCCTTCGTCCCAGGACAAACATGACCCAGCACATGCCTGAAGGCATCTCCTTCAAAGACGCATCTGTTGTCCTCAGAGCTTGAGCTGCTTCCCCAGCCCGGTGTCCAAATACATCTCTCACGTGCAATTTTAGCAGCCAGAAATGAATCCAGGGACCTGGAGCCCAAATCTCATTTCATGGCCCCGTTTCGCACGTGCAAGGTCACTGGAGCACCCCCAGCATCCAAGCGGATCCACATTGGACACATCCATCACCCCAGCAGAGCTGAACAGCCGCTCCCCCAGCCCATGGCCGCCCGGCCCCGCGGGGGCTGCACCGAGCAACCAAAGCCCCCAGCTCCTCTGCGATGCCTCAGAAGGATTCAAGTGTTTTGGTGTGAATTTATTAACTAGATTAAATTTGCTTCCCTCTTATCTCTTGGAGCTGAGAGATCCCTGGCAGGGATGAAACTCTGCCCATGCACCAGAACAATTGCAGCAGGAGACCGAGCATGAACATTTAGTGATGGAAAAAGGTAGTAAACCCTTCAGCCTCTGCTGGCATCTCGCTGCTGCTCTGTGCCTCAGTTTCCCCACCCTGACACAGCCTTCCCAGTTCTGCTAGGGATGAGGGAGCTGAAACCAGGCTGATAAATAGGAATAAAGGAGGAGAGGATGTGGAGCTGCCATAAATTGCGAGCTGCCCTTGAGGTGCCCACGGGACCGGCAGCACAGGAGCGCCGGGGGCTGTGTCAGAGCAGCTGTGCCTCATGTCCCTGGGGAGATGCTTGAGGGGTGCAAAGTATCCTCCGTTTTTAAGGATGAGGATGGAGGGAGGCAGCCCAGGGGTGTGGACAGTCCGAGGAGCCATGCCAAGGACAGATCCTGGTGCGGTGACACGGCTGTCCCTCAAAGGTGCCACATGCACCTCGCAGCCCTGCACAGGATCCAGCCTCGAGCTGCCTTTGGGGATGGCTGAGCTCCAGAGCGGCCTCTTCCCTGGCACGCTCGGGAAGGATGACAAAGAAAAGGCTCCTTGTGACACAAGGGACATAAAACTTTCCTAAGAGAAACAGAGGGAGCGGGGGCAGAAAGGAGCTTTCAAAGGAGAACAAGCTGCCGATTCAGTCACCAGCCCAGTTCCTCCAGCCCCCGCGCCCTGGCCAGGACCTGGCCTGCCCAACAGCCAGTGTCACGGCCTGGGACATTGCCACCACCCGCGTTGCCAGGGCCCCGGACTGTGTCCTTCCCCAGGGAGGTCTCGCTGCCCTGGGGGGGCGATGCCGGGGGTGTGCGTTTGGTGGCCCAGGCTGGGTGCAGGCAGGCGGTTCTGCTGGGTGCAGGCAGCAGATGGGCAGCGGGCGGGAGGGCAGCCTGGCAGCCCCAGCTCTGCCTGCCCGGGCTGGTCCCCCCAGCACGACGCTGGGGGCTCCAGGAGCTGCTGAGGGATGAGCTGCAGGCTGGGACGGTAGAAGAAGGACAGAAAGCCCCTGTTGTCAGAGCAGAGATGCCCAGACCTGTAGCCACAGCACTAATCTCTGCTTTAGCCACTCCATGGCAATCCCATTAGGCATTTAGCCCACTTTAATAAAACCTCCCTCTGAGCAAAGTTTAACTCTCAGTTGGACCAACCACAGCAGCCTCTGCTACCTAAAGCCCTGTATGTGGCAGTGAAATGGAGCTCTACCCAGGCTGGGCTTTGCTCAGCACAAATCCTGATGTGGGGATGAGGATGGATGCACCGAGGCTGGGACAGGCTTGGGAGAAGTACAAGGGTCTGTGCAAGGAGCTGTGCAAGGGTCTGTGCAAGAGTCTGTGCAAGGAGCTGTGCAAGGGTCTGTGCAAGGAGCTGTGCAAGGGTCTGCACGAAGGTCTGTGCAAGGGGCTTTGCCAAAGGCCTCTCCTTGGCCACGGTGTCTGGGGACATCCTGCCTCGCCGGCACACGGGCCACGCGGTGTCTGGCTTCCCTTCCATGTCCCACCATCCCATCCCCACCTCGCATGTCTTCCCCTGGGGCTGTTACTGCCTGAGCCCGGCGGGTGTGACACCCCCCGGGGGCGACGGGTGACCCGGAGGGCGGGGTTGGGGGCAGAGGTGTCCCCTCCGCCGGGCTGGAGACCCCGTGTGGGACATGGGGGCAGCCGGAGCCCGGGGTCAGCGGGGCAGCCCCGGCGCACGGCGCTGGGGACGTTCAGGAGGTGCCGGTGCTGGACAGCTCCGCCCCGCGGCCCCGCCCCCGAGGGACCCGCCCCCGGGCCCCGTCACCCCCCCGCCCGGTACCGGCCCCTGTCACCTCCTCACCCCTGGCAAATGTCACCTCCCCCGGCTTGGGCCGGTACAGCTCCCGCCGGTCGGTGTCACTCCCCCCGGCAAGTGCCGCCCTTCCAGCCCGTGTCACCCCCCCAGGCTGGTGTCACCCCCTCGGGCCGGTACCGCCTCCCCGGCCTGGTGTCAACCCCGCCCCGGACCGGTGCTCCCCCGATACCGCCTCTCCCGGCTGGTGCCTCCCCCCGGGACCAGTGTCCCCGTCAGAGCCGGTGCCACCTTCCCGGGTCGTGCCGCCATCCCCAGACGGTAGGGCCTCCCCCAGCCGGTGCAGCCCTCCCCGGGCCGGTGCCTCCCCCCGGAGCCGGTGTCCGTCCCCTCCCCAGGCCGGTGTCACCCCCCGTACCAGCAGTGCCCGCTCCCTGCCGGTGGCCAGTGGTGTCTGTCCCCGCTGGGCCAACACCGCCCACCCGGGGCCAGCAGAACAAGTCCCCAGGGACCAGCTGGAGTCACACAGCTGCTCCGACCCGGGGCTGCCTGTCTGGGGCCGGTACCATCTGTGCAGAGTCTGGTGCCATCTGTCCCCCCAGCAGCGCTGCTGTCAACCCCCAGTGTCCCCAGCACCCTTGGGGACCAAGGTAGGGCTGCCCCGCTGTGGGGTGGCACCCCTGAACCTCCTCCAGATGCATCCGCCCCGGCAAAGGGTTTGAATTGTGCCTGGGGGTCTCTTGCTCTCCTCGACCTCCCCGCTCCCCCTGGCCAGCAGAGCGGTGAAGCCGCCAGCAGCCCCATGGCCACCTCCTCCCAGCACAGGAGCCACCAGGCACCGCAGAGCCCAGGGTCACTTTGGCGTCCAGCACTGCTGCCAAAAAGCATCTCCGAAGGTCTTCAAAACTTTCCCCAACCCCCTCCGAAATCTCTCCCAAACCTCCCCAGAACCGTGGAGCTGAGGATCCCCCAGTGCCGCATCCAGGCCCGATCAGGGGCAGGAGCCATCCCACAGCCCAGGTGCAGGCGCTCGGACGGGTCACATTTGGATAAATTTCCGTCTGTGCCAAAACTCCGCAAAGCCGATTGCATCATTTATTTACCCCCATGTTCCTGCCGCATCCCAGACCCGGCCCTTTGCTCCTGGGAGTTTTGAGCAAGAGCAGATGTCGCAGCATCTGCTGCCGCCGTGCGGAAACGGCCCCCCCGGTCCTCAGCCCCCGAAACCTGGAAGCCCCCGCCGCCTTTTGGCTTTGCTGAGCGGGGCGGCCGGAGAGGCAGCTGCGCGGCAGGGCTGCAAAACGCATTAACTCAGCAGATGCTGTCGCGTTGCACGCGTACGTGTGCGGTGTGGTGGTCGGGGGAGATGGTGTGACCCGCATCCCCAGCACTCACTAATGAGCCCCTCACTGCCTGTTTGCTCCTCCCAACACTCAACTCTCCAAGCCCATAGCAGGCAGAGTCTATCCAAAAAAGTCACTTTTTCCCCCCAAAGAGGCTTAAGGATTTCAAAATCGCTGCAGGGAGCGTGGGGTGGGTAATGCTGGGGCCACAGCAAAGCAGGAGCTTTAACCCCAAGAGCTGAGACACGGAGCCACTGCTGTGTCCCTCCCTGCAAAGCAGCTGAGCTCCACGCTGGGGCATTTTTAGAAACCAAAACTGCTTTGGGGGATGAAGCAAGTGAGGGAATCAACTCATGGCTCCAATTCCCAACTGAACCCCCTGATTCCACACAGTATGGACTATTCCCACCAGGAGCAAAACTCCTCTGTCTGGTCTTACCTAGGCAAGCCGAGCGAGATCTCCCCTCAGCCAGATAGTTCTTGTATAATAAATAAATCCGCTGCTCTTGCAGCCAGGACTCTTCCCGGCAGCGTTCGCCCCGAGAGCCCCATGCGCCCCGTGTTACCCACGGCGGTTTCCCCTGGGACAGCCGGCTGTTTGCGATGGAAAGCAAAAGCCACGGGGAGCTTAATGGGATGAGTGGATTTTCCAGTGAGCTGTAAATCCAAAGTGGCTGCTGGCAAACACCTCCCTGCTCCGGTCTGGGGGGGCTGCGGTGGCCGCAGCCAGACTCAGGTGACACACAGCCCAAAGGAGCCACATCCCATGGGGTTTATCAGCACAGCCCTGATGCTGATGTCCCCAGAGAGCCAGGGACTGACTGCCACCTACTTGCGTGGCTGGAAGAGGCAGGCAGGGGCTGGCAACGCCCCCTCCACCCCGGTATCCCCATCAGCCCCAGAGCAGGTGGCAGCTCTGGTCCCACCACCCTCTTACATCTGAAATTAAACCTTCTGCCTCCAAGGGACGTAGCTGATGGAGCCACTGTGGGTCTGTCACACCCGGAGGGTGCCTGGCTTTCCCAGAGGGGAGCCCAAGCATCCCTCGAGTATCTCTGGAGCATCCCACCTGCACCCAGCACCCAGCCGTGCGAGGATGGCAGCACTCCCACCCTCGCCCACCCTGCGGTGTGTGTCCCCCAGCATGGACACCCCAAGGGGAGCCAAGTCCCCAGGGCCAGCAGTGAGGGAGGGAGCAGAGCCCCGCGGGGCCGGGGACAAGGGGGGAAGGGGCGCAGGAGAAGCCGTGACTTGTCACCGGCCCTGAGCAGGGGGAGTTTCCGCTGCCGGAGGTGACGCCGCCTGGTTGCATCCGCGGCTGTGTCCGGTGGGAGCCGAGGATGAGGATGTGGGGCAAACATGGCTCCTCCAGCCCCCACCTCCACTCCTCTGTGGGAGTGAGGGGACCTGAGGGGTCCAGGCAAATACTGGGAGGTGTGAACTTGCGCCCTGACTCCCACAAAACCCGCTCCCCGCAGCACGGCCAGGACCTTCAGAGCCCAATTCCCACATCCCAGTGGGGAGGGGACGCCAGCCCCACTGCCCCAGCTGGCCCTGGGAATGGTGGCTTGTCCCCACCTGTCCCCTCCCCGTGTGATGCCTTGGGGCACCCCAACCCCTGGCACCTGCAGGGCAGCACCCGGGCTCCCAGCTTCATCCCCTCCGTGGCCAGACACCCTCCTCCCCACAGCACTGGCTCCAGCTCTCCCGGCTCCGCACGGATCCTGGTCCAGTTCCTGGAAGGAGGAACACAGGCCCAGGATACACGTCTGCCAGGTGTGCGAGTGCAGTGGCACTGGGGGCAGGACAGGGTGCCCAAGCCTGGTGGCACCACGTCCCACCCCACGAGGGCTGCAGCCAGGCCCAGGTTGGTGGCTCAGCCTGGGGACACCCCCGGGGCTGCAGTGTCCCCGCTGGGGTTGGGGCTCTGGCCACCCCCGGGCTCAGTGGCTGCGCCCCAAACACCAGCCCGGGGGGGGTCACAGGGGCCCTGCCCGTCTGTCCCTGGCCCAGGCCCCGCAACCCCCCCGGGCCTGGGCCCCACTCTGTCCACAGCCGGAAACACCTTTTTCCTGTCCATGGGGCTGCGGAGGGGGGTGGCAGGAAAAACCCTCGTGTCCAGGCGGGTTATTTATAACCTGCTGCCAGTGAGGCCGGCTGGATCGCCCCGCGGTGTCCCCATGCGCACCCCGAGCCCCATGTCACCCCCACCAGCCCCACCCCAACCCCATCCCTGTCACCATTCCCATCCTCCCCATCCCTCTCCCTGACCCCGTTCTGCTCCCCACGCACCAAGACCCATCCTGGAGACCCCTCCACAGAAGGCAGAGCCCCAAATCCTGCCCTGGGGACATCATTCCCCTCCCAACCAGCACCAGAGCTCACCCAGCCCCACACTCCCCATCTCACGCCATCTCCCTTCAAACCCACCCTGGCCCTCGGGGGCTGGTTCGCTGTGCTGGGAACGTGCCGCAGGGCCAGATCCAGCTCCTGCTCACACCCCGGGAGCCTTTTGACACATCCAGTCCTGGGAAAACACGGCGGGGGAAACTGAGGCACGGGGCCGGCAGGGCGAGGAGGACACTGAGGCGGGTGCAGCCCGCAGTGTTCACAGTCATGGGGTCTGACGGGGCACGTGTGGGCAGAGCAGGCAGAGCAGGCAGCTCCTGCCCACCCGCAGAGGCCGCGGGCAGCCCCGCACCCCGGCACGGGCAGTTACTCAGCGCCTGCGAAATGACTCAGCCAGGATCCAGACGGGATTTCCTGACTCAGCTTCCCCGGCTGCAAAACTTGGGGGGGTCCAACTCCACCTTGGGGGGGTCCAACCCCACCTTGCAACAACACAACCACCAACACACCGTGTCAGGGGGTGCAGGGGGCTCCCCAGCTTCCTGTGACCCCCATGGGAGCACCCAGACACCCTCCAGCACCAGGGATGTAACGAGGAGCTACGGCAGAGCCCTGGGGAGCGTGCAGCACCCACGGGCAAACCCTGCCCCTGTGGGGGGACACGCTCACCCGCTGCGGGCTGCCCGGGGTACCCGGCATGGCCGGCGGTGGTTTGGCAGCCCAGCACACCCAGGCTCCCTGGCTCTCCTCCCAGTTGTTTTTTTCCTAGGTGAAATCCAGCAAAACAAGAGCCCCAGCACACGCACGCTGCGGGTCTTCACCACTTCCCTCCCACGGGGGGGTGACACATTAATGTCCCATGGGGGATACGGCTTGTGCTGAAGTCACCTCTAAGTTTCCACCCTGCGCCTTGCCGTCCCAGTTTGGCTGCTGGCCCCAGGGAAAGGATCCCACGGGGAGCCTGGGGATGCTCCACCACCCCAGGGATGCTCGGCCACCCCGGCCACCCTGACTGGGTGAAAACACGTCCGGAGTGCCCAGGTGTCCCTGGGGTGGCTGAGCACCCAGCAGGGAGAAGCCATCAGGTCCCCAGCCCTGGCATCACTGGTGAAAACAGCATTTTTTAAAAAAACACAAGTCCTCACTGCCCTCCTGGCTGTCCCCACACCATGCTGGGGACATGGAGCATCTGAAGCTGCACGGCTCTGGGCACCCATCCAGGGATCACCCATGGGTGCCCATGGCCCCACACCACCTCCCCATGCCCCAAATGAGGGCTGACACCACGAGCTACCAGCACCAACCTGTTCTGCCCGCAGAGATGTGCGGCAGCACTACACCCGTTTTCCCACTCCAGGTCAGCTCTCTGCAGAACTGTCACCCATTTTGGTAGCCCTCGTGCCTCAGTTTCCCCTGTCATCCTTTGTTGGCACTGCTGCCCTCCCAGGGATGGTTTGGAGAGGCAAAGCAGGAGCTGGCAGCACCAGCACCCGCCTCTGGTACCGTGGCGGCTTCCCACAGCCCCCCCTCTGCTGTGGTTGGGGACACGGAGTGTCCGGGGGACACTGGGACACGGGAACTTGCCAGCCCGGCCACGCTACTCCCGGAGGCCTGACCCAAATGTCAGGCGGCGCCAGCCCTCACAGCCACCGCCTGCCAGCCGCCATCCCCGCCAGGGTGTCCCCCGTGTCACGGCTGGTCCCCGCAGCACAACCCCATCACCTCGGTCCCCACCAGGTGCCCCCCATCATCTGCCCTCCCCAGCAGGGTGAACCCGTGTCTCCCTGGACCCCGGTGGGATGTCTCCTGTCACGACTGATCCCCACCAGGATGTTCCCTCTGTAACCACTGGTCCTTGCAAGATGCGACCAATCACCCCGGTCCCACTGGGGTGTCCCCATGTCACCACCGATCCCTGTCGGGGTGTCCCGTATCACTGCCGATCTTCACCGGGGTGTCCCTCGGGCCTTCCAGGAGCCCGCCGGATGTTCCCCAGCACCGCCAGTCCCCGCCGGGGTGTCCCCGCCGAGGTGTCCCTCCCATCACCCCCGGTTCCCGCCGGGGTGTCCCCCCCGCCCGGTGCCCGGTGCCCCGCGGGGCACTCACCGCTCGCCGCGCCCCGTCCCGCCGCGGTCCCGCGGGCAGCGCCCGGTGCCGCCGCCGCTCGCAGCCCGGGCAGAGCGGGACCCGCGCCGGGCGGGGGAGGAGTCGCGCAGGCCCGTGCCCGCCCCCGGCACCCGGCACCGACCGGCGGCTGCGGGGCCGCCCCTGCCCGGCTCGGTCCTCCCGGGGCGGCTCCGCCCGGGTCCCGCTGCCCCCGGGGCCGCTCGGCTGCTGGGACGCGGCGCCTGGAGCCGGCGGCGAAGCCTGAGACAGGGACGCCCCATGGACCCCCAGATCCCCCATGGACCTCCCGACCCGTGGATTCCCCCCCTCGGATCCCTCCAAGGACCCCTCCCTGTATCCCTCCCTCACCGCCCCCTCAGGAATCTCCCCATGGACCCCCCGCCCGGATCCTCCACCCTGATCATCTCCCCGTGGATCCCGACATGGAGCCCCCATGGATACCCCCATGGATCCTCTACCATTGATCCCCCCGAGATACCCCCCCGGGTTCCTCCCCATGGATCCCCTCCTATATCCCCTCCAGACCCCTCCTTAGGTTCCCCTTCAGGGATCCCCCTTATGGATCCCCCTCATGGACCCCCCCCGATTCCTCCCCATGGATCCTCTCCTATATCCCCTCCGGATCCCTCCTTAAATCCCCCCTATGGATCCCCCCCATGGATCCCTCCCATTGATCCTCCCCCAGATTCCTCCCCATGGATCCTCCCCTATATCCCCTCCGGATCCCCAATTAGGTCCCTCCTGTGGATCCCTCCATGGATCCCTCCCATTGATCCTCCCCCAGATTCCTGCCCATGGATCCCCTCCTATATCCTCCCTGGATCCCCCATTAGGTCCCCCCCCATGGATCCCACTCATGGATGCCCCTCATGGACCCCTCCCGGATTCCTCCCAATGAATCCTCTCCATTAGTCCCTCCGGATCCCCCCTTTAGATCCCCCCTGGATTCCCCCTTAGATTCCCCCTCATGGACCCCCCCGGATTCCTCCCCAGGGATCCTCTCCTATATCCCCTCCGGACTCCCCCTCAGATCCCCCCTGTGGATGCCCCCTATGGATCCCTCCCATTGATCCTCCCCATGGATCCTCTCCTATATCCGGATTCCCCCTTACATCCCCCTTGGATCCCCCATTAGGTCCCCCCGCATGGATCCCACTCATGGATCCCCCTCATGGACCCCCGGATTCCTCCCCATGGATCCTCTCCTATATCCCCTCCGGATCCCCCTTAGATCCCCCTTGGATCCCCCCTTAGGTCCCCCCTCATGGCTCCACCCGGACACCCCGCCAGGGATCCCCCGACCCCGCCCCATTCCCGCCGCGGCCCCGCCCCCTTCCCGTCTCGACCCCGCCCCCGGGCGGTCCCTGCCGCGCTGGCCCCGCCCCTTCCGCCGCCGCACCGCCCGGTGTCGGCGATGGCGGCCCCGGTGGGCGACGCCGCCTCCGCCAGCAGCGCGGGCGCGTGGGAGCTGCGGCACCTGCACCTGCAGCTGCGCGTGGCGTTCGCGGCGGCGGGCGCGGGGCGGCTGCGCGGGGCCGCGCGGCTCGAGCTGCGCTGCGCGCGGGACGGCGCGGGGCCGCTGCGGCTGGACGCGCACCCCACCCTGCGCGTGCGGCGGGCGGCGCTGCTGCCGCCCCCCGGGGAGCGCGGGGACCCCCCCGGGGACCCCCCCGGGGACCCCCTGCCCGTGCAGAGCCGCCCGTTCGCCAGCTACGGCAGCGCCCTGCACATCGCCCTGCCGCAGCCCCCCCGCGCCGGGCAGCTGCTCACCCTGCACATCGACTACGAGGCGGGCGAGGGGCCCGGGGTGAGCGGGGGGGCCCGCTGCTTCTGCTCTCTGAACTGCTGGGGGGTGGCTGCTGTGAGCCCTAGTGCTGGCTTTAGTTAGGTGGGACGGTGGGTTTAAACAAGGCCGTGGAGCACAAGTGTGATGGGAGCGGCTGTGGGACCTGGGGGGTTCAGCTGGAGAACAGGAGCTGAGGGGAGACCTTCTGATCTCTGAACTGCCTGAAAGGAGCTTGGAGCCAGGGGGGTCGGGCTCTGCTCCCCAGGAACAAGCGCCAGGAGCAGAGGAAACGGCCTCAAGTTGCGCCAGGGGAGGTTGAGGTTGGATGTGGGGAACAATTTCTCCCCCAAAGGGCTGTGGGGCATTGGAACAGGCTGCCCAGGGCAGTGCTGGAGTCACCATCCCTGGAGGGTTGAACAGACGGAGATGAGGTTCTCAGGGACATGGGGCAGTGCCAGGGGTGGGTTGTGGTTGGACTCCATGATCTTGAGGGTCTTTTCCAAGCAAAATGACTCTGTGACTCTATGATCAGCAGGGAGCATCCCCTCACCCCAGGGCCGCCCCTCACCGGGGTCTCTCCCTCTCCCCCAGGTGTGCTGGCTCTCCCCCGAGCAGACGGCGGGGAAGCAGAAGCCCTACATGTACACGCAAGGCCAGGCCGTCCTCAACAGGTCCTTCTTCCCCTGCTTCGACACCCCCTCAGTCAAATGCACGTATTCAGCTGTGGTGAAGGTAAGCGGTGGCCCTGGGAGCACGTGGGGGTGCGGACCCATCAACGCTAACGGGAGCAAAACCTTCCCCGAGTTTGCAGTTTGCTTGCGGGGGAGCTGCCGGCTCCCTTGCAGGATGTGCCACGACACTGGGGTGTCACATCAGTGACACCGCCCGGGCCTGTGCAGCGCCGGCACGTTGGAGGTGATGCTCATAGCGATCACTTCAAATCCCCAGCAGAGAAGCAGTTAGAAACAATTCGTTTATACTCCTGGTTTTCTCTCATGCTCATCTTCAGGTGAATACAGGCAGAGCCCAGTGCCCCTCGTGCTTCTCCCCACCACATGTGCTGGGCGCCGCTTCGCACTGTCACCCACGAGCAGGTGCAGGTGCCACCGTCCTGCTGGCAGCTCTTCTCTCCCAGTGGGACGTGGCCAAAATACTCGGTGCTTGATGCCAAAATCTCAGCTAACTGTTGGGATCAACTCGGTGTTTAAACCTCTGCGCTCTCCTCACGCGGCTGCATTTGTCTAAGTGATTCCTGTAGGTATCACAGAAACCCCTATTTTTGCTGCACCTGAGGGCAGCGAGGTGACGACTCTTGGTGTGTGCAGCAGCGGGAGGACAGCCAGGGCGAGATGAGTTCGGGGGGACGCGGCTGGAGGTTGACACTGGGTAGCGCCGTGTCCTGCTGCCGGTGCTGGGGCTGCCGAGCTTCGGGATGGAAGCAGCAGCTGCTGGTCCCCAGGTTTTGTACAAAGATGGGACTAAATAATGCAGATTCCCTTCTCGCATGTGGGTGGTCACTGGGCCCAGTGCACCCGCCCCAAAGGGTGAGCGCAGGGCTCAGCTGTCATAGTGCCCGGGGTGATGCTCTGCTGAGAAAACCTTATTCGTCACGTTTGGAAGACAAGAGACCAGATCAGTGTCCCAGGGCTCAGCCCAGGCTGGTGGATTGGCCGTGGGTCCTGCTTTGGCTCGAGAACAGGAAAAACGAGTTGTTGTGCAAGAAACAGGAGGAAAGCGGCATCCAAAGGATCTGCAGCCTTTGCCCTTTCGGCACCTGCAGCTCCAGCGTTTCTTTATCTCTCTGCACCTCGCAGGGCAGCTCTGGGTGTCCCGCTGTAGCACCCGGCCGGTGTTGAGGGGTGCTGTTGAAGGGATGCAGCTGTGATCCCAACTTAGAGCTCGGGGCGTCCCTGCTCTGCTCCCCAAAACCTGCAGTGCCCACAGACCTGGCCACCTCCAGCCTGCTGGGATGTGTTCGCTGTCAGAGATCGCAGCACTGCTGGCTGGGTTAAGCTGAATTCTCGCTCTGTACGTTACAGATCTAACAGATGTTGTTACCTACGTGTCCAGGTCCCTGAGGGTTTCACGGCTGTGATGAGTGCCACAAGCTGGGAGAAAGAGAAGGACAACACCTTCATCTTCAAGATGTCCCAGCCCATCCCCTCCTACCTGATTGCTCTGGCTGTTGGGGACATCGTGTCTGCTGACGTTGGCCCCAGGTAGGTGGCTTTGGAGGAAACCCAAGCGCCCAGCCCGGCTGTGGAGAGCGTGGAGACACTAAGAATGACCCGGCCGGTCCCCCGTCTGCTGCACACATGGGGATGTGGCATCAGAGTGTGCTCTGGTGCTTCTTGTTCTCCAGAGGGAGGAGGAGCCTCAGTACCGGGTCCCCTCAGCTTTGAGGACGTCCCTGGCTCTGCTTGTTTGTCCCCCGTGCACGTCAGTGAGAGCAGCAGCTCCCCGTTCTTGGAGGGCTCTTGCGTCTCTTCCCAAGCTGCTGATTTGTTCAGGTTCCATGTAAAAGCCCTTTGACATTCAGACAAGGGAAGAAATTACAGCAGTTTTCTCTTCCAGTCTCACCAGTGTCCTTTATTGGCAGGCTTTCATTTTGCTGTGGAATAAACATGCAGTTTCTGTCTGATGAAGCAATAGGGTAAAAGATCACTAATGGTTAAAACTTCCTCTTCTACACTTGGCCAGGAGCCGCGTCTGGGCTGAGCCCTGCCTGATCGAGGCTGCGAAGAAGGAGTACGATGGGGTGATCGAGGAGTTCCTGGCGGTTGGAGAGAAGCTCTTTGGACCTTATGTTTGGGGCAGGTACGGCCAAAGGGCTTGGTTCCCCAGGGCTGGGGCGGGAGCGTCGGAGCTGGTTCTGACCGAGCCGCCCGCTCCTCCCGGCAGGTACGACATCCTGTTCATGCCGCCCTCCTTCCCGTTCGGCGGCATGGAGAACCCCTGCCTCACCTTCCTGACGCCCTGCGTGCTGGCCGGGGACCGCTCCCTGGCAGACGTCGTCATCCACGAGATCTCCCACAGCTGGTTTGGCAACCTGGTCACCAACGCCACGTGGGGCGAGTTCTGGCTGAACGAGGGCTTCACCATGTACGCGCAGCGGCGCATTTCCACCGAGGTGTACGGTGCGTGGCCCGGCCGTGCGTGCGGGTCTGGGGTCTGCGCTGCGGCTCGGCGCGTCCCTCCCGGCGCTGCGGGGGGCCGGAGCCTGCGCTGCATCTCGGCAGAGGTGAAGAGCAGCAGCTGCAACGCCCTGGGGGTTTCGCGTTGGCAGCAGAACCGCCTTTGCTCTGAGATGGCCGGAGCCCCCGCAGCCCTGTGCTGGGGACATGGGCGCTGTGGTCTTGCCCAGCGTCACTGTCCTGCTCCCGCAGCTCCCTGGGGAGGTGACACCAGCCACCCTGAGCTCCCCGGACACACCGTCACATCAGTTCAGGTGTTCCTGGTGCCGTTTGCTGCACTCAGCTAAATCTTAATGGTTCTAAAATCCTCTTGCTAACCGAGGGCTGGGTTGCCGTGTCCATTTGCAACTCCACCATCCACTGCCTTGTTTATGGGTTTCCTCCTCTCCCAGCTCAACAACTAACGCCGTTTCCCTCCCGTAGCAGCACCCCATGTGCTCGACACATGCAGGGGTCCGGTCGGGGTCTCCGATCGCCTCCCGCTTGTCTCTGCCAGGTTTGCCGTACACCTGCCTGGAGGCGGCCACGGGCCGGGCGCTGCTGCGCCAGCACATGGACAACACGGGGGAGGACCATCCGCTCAACAAGCTGCGCGTGGTCATCGAGCCAGGTCCGCGGGGCGTCCCTGTCCTCCCACAGCCGGCTGGGGGGAGCGGGGCCAGCGAGGGGCAGCGTTTGGGGGAAGCTCCTGCTGCTGGGGGGTTTGTGGTTTACAATAAAACCAGCCGCGGTGGTGGGACCCGAGGGAGGCGATGGCGCCGGGAGGGATGTGACAGGCACCCAGCACAGAAAGCGGAAATCTCAGTGCATGTGAGGGCTGTTTTGCGGATGGACGGATGATTTCTGAGGGTCTTTCCCTCTTTGTAGGTGTCAATCCAGAAGACACGTATAATGAAACGCCCTACGAGAAGGGGTTCTGCTTCGTCAGCTACTTGGCCCATCTGGTGGGTGACCAGAGCAAGTTCGATGGCTTCCTCCAGGTTGGTGCAAACAGGTACCTGGTGGAGATTCCAAGTCAAACACACCCCATGGTGGGAGGCTGGAGCGTGACGGGACCCTGGGAAGGGCTGGACAGGTGGCTGGGGACAGGAGGAGGAGATGGGCAGTGGAGATGTCCATGGGAGGATGAGGCAGGGACAGAGCTGGCTGCCGGCAGTGACAATGCTCTGAGGTGTCCCAGGGGACGCAGGGGGCTGGGCAGCCCCTGGGGGAGAATGGGGCTGGTGTGGGCTCAGCAACGCTGAACTGCAGGGGATGGAGCCGGGGGAGGGCCGGGCAGCCCTGCCTGGGTGAGCACACATGGCGTCACGTCCCCGCAGGCCTACGTGAACCACTTCAAGTTCCAGAGCATCACGGCTGATGACGCCCTTGGGTTCTTCCTGGAATACTTCCCAGAGCTGAAGGAGAAAGGCGTGGACACCATCCCAGGTCAGCACGGTCCCTTCCTGGCCAGGGCACCGAGGTGCCGCTTTGCAAACCAGCACCCTGTGGGCGTCAGAGCCGTCCCGTGTCCCCTGCAGACCCCCTGCTCATTGGTTTGTGCCTTTCACTGGAGACGCTGCTGCTGTTACCGGCTCTGGCCATCCCGGGATCGGGCGCTGACCTGGGCTTGGGCAGGCGCCTGCTCAGCCTGATCTGCCCATCCTGTCCGTGCCCCGCGCTCAGGCGCTGGTTGCTGCGGTTGCCCCACGGACAGCTGAGCCCGGCAGGTCTTGAGCACCGGGACATGGGTGTTTGCTGGTGCAGCTGTGGGCGAATGCTGGGATCAGGCTCAGCCAGCGGCCCAGGCCCGGCTCAGCCTTGCTGCAGAGATCCAGGCTTGGCAGGAGCTTTCCCTGCCGGAGCTGGCTATCTCACTGGTGGCACTGGAGCTCTCTGCCTGTCACCATCCCCAGGCAGGTTTGCTGGTGCTGGGGACACCCTTGGAGAAGGCAGCGGGATGTCTGAGCAGCAGCACCAGGCACGGTGTTCAGAAAACCGGTTCCAGCTCTCCCCACTTCTTGCAGGCTTTGAGTTCGACCGCTGGCTGAACACGCCGGGCTGGCCGCCCTACCTGCCCGACCTCTCACCGGGAGAGCAGCTGATGAAGCCGGCGGAGGAGCTGGCTGAGCTCTGGGCGGCCGATGGCTTGAACGTGGAGGCGATTGAAGCTGTGGACATTGCGGCCTGGAGGACGTACCAGCTGGTTTACTTCCTGGATCAGGTCCTGCAGAAATCGCCCCTGCCCGAAGGTGAGGGCCAGGTCACCTCCTGGGGCTCCGGTCCAGCCAGTTGGTCAGGGACATGGGGACATACGGGTCCGTGGCCATCAGCCCATCCCCACTGTGGTCCAGCCATGCAGGTCCTGGGGTCTGGGAGGGACTGAGCCCTTGTGGGGATGGTAACGAACCCCGTCTCACAGGGAATGTGGAGAGGCTGAGCAAGATGTACCCAAAGATCTCCAAGGCCCAGAATGCTGAACTGCGGCTCCGCTGGTGCCAGATCATCCTCAAGAACAACCTCGAGGCCGAGTACAGCAAGGTCAAGGACTTCCTGCACAGCCAGGTGGGTCCACAGGCAGCGGTGGCCGTGCTGGGCAGAGTGCGGTGGAGGGATGGATGGGCACAGGGCACACGACCTTCCGTGCCAGAAATGGGGGTTGGCTCTTGCTTTTGATAAACCCATGGAATGGTTTGATTGAAGGGACCTTCCCAGCTCCCCCAGTGCCACCCCTGCCATGAGCCGGGACATCTTCACCAGCTCAGGTTGCTCAGAGCCCCGTCCAGCCTGGCCTGGGATGTCTCCAGGGATGGTTCATCCACCACCTCTCTGGCCAACCTGGGCCAGGCTCTCACCACCCTCAGGGCCAACGATTTCTTCCTCGTGTCCAGCCTGAATCTCCCTCCTTTAGTTTAAAACCATCACCCCTTGTCCTGTCACAACAGGCCTTGGTAAAAAGTCTGTCCCCATTTTTCTTATTGGCCCCTGTTTCAGCCTCGGATCATTCCTGTGGCTCCTCTGGCCCCTCTCCAGCAGCTCCATGTGTGTCCTGTGCTGAGGACCCAGCACTGCAGGGGGTCTCACCAAAGTGGAGCAGAGGGGCAGAATCCCCCCAAACCTGCTGCCCATGGGGCTGGGGATGCAGCCCAAGATACGACTGATCTGGGCTGTGAGCGCACATGGCCGGGTCATGGCCAATCTCTCATCCCCAGCACCCCGAGTCCTTCTCCGCGGGGCTGCTCCCCATCCCTCCATCCCCAGCCTGGATGGATACCGGGGGCTGCGCCGACCCAGGTGCAGGACCTTGCACTTGACCTGTTGAATTCAAGAGCTTCCCATGGGCCCAATCCTTTTCCAAGGTCAAGGTCTTCTCCCCTGTGCAGGTGCTGCCCGTGGCAGAATTTCCCACCCTGTCCCCCTCCCCTGTGCTCTCTCCCTGGGCAGGAGCAGGGTGATGCTGGAGATGCTGGTCTGGGGGGTGTGGGGCTCCTGGGGAGGAGCTTGTGGTGTGACCTACTCTGTGTCCGCAGGGGAAGCAGAAGTACACGCTGCCGCTGTACCGCGCCATGTGGGCCGGGCCGGAGGCCGCCCGGGCCCTGGCCATGGAGACCTTCTCCGCTACAGCCCCCCAGCTCCACGTCAACGTCCAGAACTACGTCAAGAAGATCCTGGGCTTGGAGGTGGCGGAGAACTAGTGCAGCTTTACCCTGGGCAGGGCCTCAGCCCTTTCTCCATCATTGCACACATTTCCTTATTAAAATTTGTAATTTTTCTCATTTTTGTGCTTTTCCCTGTTCCCAGTGCCCCGTGGCAGCCTGAGCGTGTCCCTGCCCCACGGCCAGGCCTGTGTCCCCACGGGGGACCCGCCGCCCTGGGGATGTGCAGGTCACTCCAGGAGGCTGGTGGCTTCTCCTGCTGCTGGTACATCCTCAGAGGGATCTTCCCCCATTCAAGCCGCTCTCCCCACTCCTAAAGCCGGGAGCCGCACTGCTGGCTGCTCCACCTCTGCAAACACACGAGGTTTTGATTCTCACTCCCTCTCCACACGTTCCGCAGCCGGGGCAGCTGAAACTCGTCTCCCTCTGCGTGCAGGAGCGTCCGGCACAGGCGGGATCCGCGGCTCTCCTGAACCGGCTGCGAAGGGCACTCGCTCATTCACCTTCCTGCAATAGCAACGACCCACGGAGACGCTTCAGCACTAAATTAGCAACAAGATGTAGCACGCTTATTTTTAACAAAGTGACCTTCATCAAGCTTGGAGCTCTTTTTGCTTAGTTTTTTTCCAAAATGAAAGCCGAGTCAATCATGAAATGCCAAGAGATGTTAACTCTTTATTAATAAATGGATTTAGAAAGGCTTAGCGAGACAGGATTAATGGATACGAGGGCCAGAAAGGGTCTGGCCTGGCGCAGAGCATGGGGCGGCTGCAAAAGGCTTTATCTTTTAATCCACGCCATGGAGAGTCTCTGGAAAGTCACCACGTTCTGGTCCAGCGCTCAGCCCCACTGCGGACACCACGCTCCACTTCCACCTCGAGCCCTGGCTGGTCAGCTCCCCTTCTTCAGATAGCATTCTTTAAATATTTTGTTTCAAAGTATTAAGGACTCTCTTACTCATGACTGTGTTATTTTACAGTATAACAGTAATAATGGGCTCGATTCTGAACTTGCCTACTCTCAACACCACATTATCATTTCACTTTTATACTTGCATAACAGAGCCCAAACCCTTCTCCACAAAGGTACAAACCACGTAAATCCACGGGAGAGCGAGTGGGTCGTGTCCACGCTCCTCTTGGGCACCTGCTAAATTGTGCAGACACGGAGCAGCTCGGTATGGAATGGTAAAAAGGAGTCGGCCGTAAAGTGCTGTTTTTTTAAGGAACGAATGACAAGTTGGGTGACCGAAGTGCATCATATGTCTGAGCCCAGCTCCGCGCACTGCTTGTCTGAAATGTGCTTTGCTAACGACTCTATGATGTCAACGAGGAGCAGCTGACTGAGCGAGCGGAGATGTGGCAACTTGGAGACCTTCAAGGAAAAGAACGAACAGAAAACAAACAAAAAAAAACAAAGCAAAGAAATTAAAACCCTCCCCAAATCACGGCTGATGTATCAGGCTTCACCCCAGCCACCCCTCGGGAACAGGAATGCGAGAGCGGCCCCGGGGCTCCAGCGTGACCTCCTGTGTTATAACCCACTTCAGACTCCGCGTGGTGGGGATGGAGAGCAGCAGAAACGCTGACCCCAGCACCGCTGCCGTAATTACAGGAGTGTAATTACTGGTTATATTGACACCTCTACCGCTAATGGTGCCAACTAAGCACTCTCCTAAAAGGCAAAGTTGTGCGCCCTGGACTTTGAAGCCGCTGTGATGCTGCTGGGGACGTGACACCGGACCCGATCTCTTCGGCGCCCTCGCTGGTTCTGCTGGTGATGGTGGTGACGGGAGCACCGGCCAACAAAACCCTTCACCACGTCGGGTGTGTGAGAAGCTACAACAGACTCATCACTCTTCGGCTGGTCAGAAGCTCAACTGTTACCACAAAGGAGCTCTACAGCTTCCTTCCTATTCCACAACCTCATAGAAATGAGCCAGTAATCCCTCTTTTTAGGGTTATTAACATCCATGCCCAGCCCCGAGGGCCTGGAAGTCTGTCCATTTATCCCACCTGTGTTAACAGATCTAAGAGAAGGTATCTCCTCACTCTAAGAAGCTCAACTGTGATAAA
The DNA here is from genome assembly GCF_036013475.1 of Columba livia. Classification (NCBI taxonomy): domain Eukaryota; kingdom Metazoa; phylum Chordata; class Aves; order Columbiformes; family Columbidae; genus Columba; species Columba livia. The sequence goes on along the minus strand of NC_088623.1, from coordinate 1,861,604 downwards.
GAATAAAGATTTCTCGAGCATCTTTTGGAACCCAGGAAGGAAACGGCCGAGTACGCTTTCAGAAATAGCTCTGGCCTCATGCTTGATGCAATGTCCCCAAAATACAGGTTTGTGAGAATGGGGAGGGAAAGAGACCCTAGTGGGATCCTGCCCTGTGGAGGAACAGATGGGGCGGCCGTACAAACACTTGAGAACAGCAGCTTTATTAGGGCTTTTGCACAACGCTGACACACAAGAGCCTAAACCCACGTTGCCCACGCCAGCCAACCCCTGGGAGCAGCTCTTCGACTAGTGCTCTTACTGCAGGGAAACTCCTTCGCCGTCCACACCGAGACCAGTGTTCATCAGGCTGGAAGGACAGGAGATCCCCGTGGCCACAGACCCGCCTGCCTAAGCCGTGATGACCCCCGGGCTGGCGAACGTCACCCCGCAGCAAAAGATTGTGCCCAGCCACACGGTCACCCCGCGCCGGGCCAAAAATCACCCTCAGGCCAAAGAAAAGCATCGCGTCACTAAGATTTTGTCGACTTGACAGTCTTCCAGGTGCATTTTGATGAAAATTGTTCTAAACAGGCAGCAGTTTGAATAGAAAACATTTCGACATATCCTGGTTAGTGGGGTGCAAGTGAGTAACGCCCCTCAAAACCTTGTTCTCTGACATGTTGCGATGTTGGAATGGCACCAACACCAACATGTTTGTTGTCCTGTGGCCTCCGCTGGGGAGTGGAGACCGTGAGGTTCCAGCTCTGGGGACTGTGACACACGGACCCCAAACCCGGAGGATGTCCCAGCGCCCCGCTCACCCTGTAACCGGCCTGGGTGCTGCCTCCGCTCTCCAAGCTCTTTACGCATTTTCAGTGATTTCTGAATGTAAAAAGCTTTACACTCGGGCGGCAAAGGGTACAAACTGGAGCCAGCGCTGCTCTCCTTCCCCACAGCCAGCAGCGGGAGGATTGCGAGCTTAAATATATAAAAGAGACCAAGCTACTTGAATACTAACGAGGGAATTATTATCAATAAGTGTGTTGCATCCAGAAATCCCAATTCCTATGATTTATCTCCCGATTTCAACAATGCCAGTACGTTGTGCAGTGAAGTGGTGACACGCTGGGAAGCTCTCGGGGAGGGATCGTATCTCAGGGAACAACGCGATGACAATTCCCTTATCCTCCCGAGTGAGGACAGGAACATCAGCGCATCAGGCTCTTGACCTTTCCTGTCATGAATGCATCATCCCATGTATCACAACACAGAAGCTACAGAAAGCCCAGCCAGGACGTGTAATTTGCCTCTTGAGCACATGATAATAAAACATCTATGACAGAGGATAATTCAAGAGAAATACGAACAGCACACTCGTAACTGCAAGTGAGAGATTTGTGCCCTGGACACACGACAAACTTATTATCTTGCTACACACACGAGAACCCAGTGATGGCACAGCACAAGATTAACAGCTGGAACAAGTGGAAATGGAAGCAATTCTGGGTAACTTCTGCTTTGGAAGGTCTGGAAATGGAAGCAGTTCTGGGTAACTTCTGCTTTGGAAGGTCTCCACATTTCCAGACCAGGCTTTTCTAGTCTTTTAGTGTGACGAGTGTGCCTGGCAGACTTGTGAGCGCCAGCGATACGCAGCCAGCTCTCAGCCGCCTCACACGAATGAAACCAATTCCTATATTAAGGTGTCTTTAACCAATGTAGCGACAGAGGACAGCAGCTCCCAAAAACCCCAGAAAAGCTGGAACCAACCTTGATGAACTGGTGCACGATGATGTGCAGGCAGTGCCTCTTCATGTCCAGCGCCTGCGTCTTGTCAGCCGCCTCCAAAATCTAAAGCAAAAGCGACGATGTGATTTCCTTTGCGCGCAGCTCGGACGTGCGGCGCACAAACACTGTTCTGAGCTACGGAAACGTCTCGTCTTCATTACAAACCTGAATCTTTTCTGAACTATTCAAAAATGAGCTTTGGGTTTAAAATGTGTGGAGTCCTCAAGAGCTAATCAGTAGGAAAGTGCAGATGTGTTGCAGAGCCAGGTCCCTGAAGCATTTAATGCTTCAGGTCCCAAAAGCATTTAATGCTGGAATGGATTCTCCTCTGGTCTGCCTGCCCAGTCGATGGCTTTGTGGGCTGCTCATCACAGAATATTTTTGGTTACCTTAAGCTTCATTGCCAGATCCCGCCAGCATTACTGATAAACCAAGACCAACGTCACCTGCACATCACGGTTTGCCCTGGTACAAATGTCTATGCAAAAAAGGGTTTGGAGTTGAGTGCTCAGCACCTGCTGCATCTTAAAAAGCGCTTTAGAGACACTGGTCTGGGGGGGATGAGCGGTGTCTGCTGCACAGGAGCACAGTGGCACAACAAGCAGGTATAGTCCTACATGGTATTCTGATATTTTTCCATGCAGTCTTAGGCAATCATGACCCTAATTCACCGCATTCAAACGCTTCCCTACACAAATCCACTTAAAGGTACACACCTTAATAGTCTAAAGCTTCAAAGAAGAATTCTTCTTGAAAAAAGAATAAATCCCAGGCCCGCTTGATTAGACCCTTTGTCTTTTCAGTATCTATGGCAAGTGACTCATCACAGCCACCTGGGGACATACCTGCAGCACGTTCTCCACTGTGACATTCATCTCCAGATTCTGCTTGCAATAGGCTTGCAGTCTGTTATTGGAGAAGCCGTAATAGTAAGGTGCAGCAAAGAGGTAGCTGTTAATCTCATTAAGGAACAAAAAAAAACCCGTAAAGCAAAGCTAAGAGCACTTACTGGAAACACAAATGCCATGATGGAGGCTCAAGTGCTGTGTCTGTTAATGCAAACCTGACTAATAACCCGCTGAGCTGGTTATCCTTCAGTTACTTCACATCTAAGGATACAGGGAGTCTTCAGGAGGCATGTTCACCTCGCCATAGTAGATGTATCTAAGCATAGATTCAAATGCTTGCTTGCTGGGAACCATTTCGCCTATAGAAATATTCACTTGTCCATCTTCTGGCATGAAGGAGCGGAACATGGCTTCAAAGTAACTGGTAAAAGAAAGCAAGCTGCTGTGAGACATTCTGCAGGCAGATGTTTAACCCGGAGTTGTTCAGAGGCCGCTCTTAAGCAGAGCAGCATATTCAGGTGACAGCCTTGGCAAAAACACCCCTGAATTGTTGTTCTGTGTATGTCTGCCTGTGAGAGAACTCCAAATATAATCCCCATAATTTCCATCAGCACTACCTGCAATTTCTCTCTGTTTCTTGAAAATTAGGACACATGGTGCTTTGATTTTTGTCTGATTTGCATAAGACCCAGCACAGAGCTTAAAGCATGATGAAATTCCTTGCTATCCGCAGGCTGCCAATCACGCAGGCTTGTTTTAAGAGCTGTGAAATGCTTCTGGTAAAATACCACAGCAACTAATACTGAATATTATTGCTGGGACTGCGAAAACAAATGTGACAGTATTTGAAATAGAAATTTCTGTGATTGCAGTGTCTTGCAGAACATAAAGGTGCAGAACACAGAACACACAGGTGAGGGACAAACCCGCTTTATCCACATACTGAGAACAGGGAACAGTTCCCATCGTCAGACAGGTGAACTATTATACTTGTCTCTGCACCAGGTACAGGAACAATCTAGTCTCTGTTATGCACCATTTTTGTTATGCTTATTCATACCCTGTCTTAAGTATCAGCAAGTGAGAAAAAGACTCAAGTTGTGCATGATTCAAAATGGATGTTCACAATCAGAAGATTCTGTTGCTTTCCACTTCACTGAAACCGCCTTATGCTTTACAACGTTTCTCCCTTCCTGTGGTTTTACAGATTCTTTTTCTTGCATTGCAGCTACTTACACATCCTCTAGAGAACCTCTACAGTTTTAATTTCCTCCTATCACACAGAATCACAGAATGGACTGGGTTGGAAAAGCCCTCAGAGATCATCCAGTCCAACCCTTGGTCCAACTCCAGTCCGTTTACTAGATCGTGGCACTAAGTGCCATGTCCAATCTCAGTTTAAAAACCTCCAGGGCCGGTGAGTCCAGCACCTCCCTGGGCAGCCATTCCAATCCTGACCACTCTCTCTGCAAAGAATTGCTTTCTAATCTCAGCCTAAACTTCCCCTGGCAGAGTTGAAGCCCATGGCCCCTTGTCCTATTGCTGATGCCTGGGAGAAGAGACCAATCCCACCTGGCTAGAACTGCCCTTCAGGTAGTTCTAGAGAGTGCTGAGCTCAGCTCTAAGCCTCCTCTTCTCCAGACTAAACAAGCCCAGCTCCCTCAGCCTCTCCCCATAGGGCTTGTGTTCCAGTCCCTTCCCCAGTCTTGTTGCTCTTCTCTGGACCCGCTCCAGCACTTCAATCTCTTTCCTGAGCTGAGGGGCCCAGAACTGAACACAATACTCCAGGTGTGGCCTCCCCAATGCAGAGCACAGGGGAAGGATCACTGCCCTTGTCCTGCTGACCACGCTCGTTTGCATACAGGACAGGACACCATTGGCCTTCTTGGCCACCTGGGCACACTGTTGGCTCATGTTGAGCTTCCTGTCCATTAGTCCCCCAGGTACCTTTCTGCCTGACTGCTCTGCAGCCACTCTGTGCCCAGCCTGGAGCGCTGCAGGGGGTTGTTGTGGCCAAAGTGCAGGACCCAGCACTTGGCTTTGTTGAACTTCATCCCATTGGAATCGGCCCATTCTTCCAGTCTATCCAGATCCCTCTGCAGAGCCCGCCTGCCTTCCAGCAGGTCGACACTCCCTCCCAACTTGGTGTCATCTGCAAATTTGCTGATGATGGTCTCAATCTAAATCGTCAATAAAGATGTTAAACAGGACTGGACCCAACACTGACCCCTGGGGACACCACTAGTGCCTGGCCACCAGCTGGATGCAGCCCCATTCACCAGCACTCTCTGGGCCCAGCCCTCCAGCCGGCCCTATCATTCCCTGCTGGGTATAAAATTAATCACTTAAAGGCTTATCACACTCATTGCACAAAGCTGTATCTTACCCTTTATGTGGATATAAAGTTCCTCCCTGACTTCTAAAAAAAGCAAGTTGACCCACAGACTGCAGAGCACTGAATATCACAACCTTGGGTTCAGTGCTAGTGAGCAGTGACGCACCTGGAGCGGGCAGCCAGGATGGCTTTATGTGCTGGCCAAGGGTGGCCGTCTAGGAGAAGGATGATATCACAGAATTCAGTCCCAGCTCCTTCTAGGTACGCCTTCATGTCCTGAATTAAAGACGTTCCTGAAAGCCAAGGGAGAGAAACAATTAAAGATGTGACGGTTCTAGGCGGTATCAGACTAATCACCAATCAAGCTAATACATGGGCAAGTGGTAGCTCCAGCCCCTCTGTCCGTTGGGATGTCGGGGTGAGCGGGACGCAAGTCCTTCCTCAGATCTTGGAGCAAAATGAGCTTCGTCCTTCCCCATCACCGACTGAAAACCGCCAGCTCTGCTGCCCAACCACACTGGCTGTGCCCACACTGAAAGGTGTTCTCTAGAGATAAAGAAACTGCAATTTTCCCCACTCTTTTCATTATTTCCATCCACCAGGGATATTATATTTTGTCTCTTAGTGGAAAAGCTTTCCTCAAATTCTCCACAAAACGCTTCTTTTATGCCACATTTTCATGAACCTTTGAAAATACACAATAACTGAGAGATACAGCAAATTCAAGTCTGATCCGAACTCACCGTTATTGTCAGTTTTTTGCTGTTTGGGTGTCTCACACCGTCCCAGCTGTAGGTACAGACGTTGGCCCAATGCTGCAGCTCTCCCTGGGACACACGCCAGCCATGGGCTCTCTGCTCGGCCTGGCCTCCCCATCTTTCCCCCTAGCCCCCAATTCTTTTTGTGCAGTATTCCAAATACATACTGGCAGTGCCTCCCAACTTGGTGGCCTCAGCAAATTTCATTATTACCTGCTGGTTTTTGTGTGTCAGGACGGTAAAATCTTGCATAAGGCTAGTCCCAAATCAGCCCTTGATGAATTCCATATTAAAATTGTACATCAAATGTTCTTCTTCCAGCACGACCACAGGAATTAAAGGTTTGACCACTAGTACAGGTTATTTATCTTCTCCCTACCTTCTCTTCCTGTTAACTTTTCTTTCTCATGGTTAATCTTTCCATGTTTATCGCTGTCCCTCTCCAGTAAGCTCCACCTTGTCAGCACCGCTTTACTCACAAGATCTTCCCTACTCCTGCTCCTCCTTCAGTGAAAACTCAGCTTTGTTACCTTGGTTATCGAGTCCACTCACACTGCAGGTTGTTCATTATACCTTTTTGTTCCTTCTGCCTCTTCTCTCAACACAATCAGGGTATTTTATTGGAAGAACGTGACTATATTTAACATGGCCTTTCATGGATAATGAAGCTCACTGGAAAAATACCCAGTGTGTCCTGTCTGAGTCTGGCAAACAGCCTAAGCACAGTTATCCCAACTGGTGAACTTCCTAGGCTGCTTTAGCCTAAACTAACCACTAGTAAAGCAAAACCAGCACAACCGATTAGTTTATAAAGCAGACAAGTTACCGATGTCAAGCGGCTGATCGGAATGAGTTCGAACAGGAGGCTGCTGCTTTCTCCGCACAATCTCCACTATGAGTGACGAAGAAAGATGCTCAAACTCCTTCATCATTATCACTTGATTAAAATGTGATTCCTTCACCACAAAGTTCAGGCAATGTTCCTTAAAATAAATATCATAATATTAATAAAAAATTACGGTTTACTGCATAATTTATCCTACAGCATCATGTAAGTGTTACCTTGTTCCATGTGTAATCAGCCACCCTTTCCTTATGACCCTCCCCAGGGATCCTGCAGCTGCCACTATCAATGATCTCCTCCCTAAGGGACTGTTTAGGCCCCTACTTGAATGGGAAATTCAGGACAATTCTAAGCATCTAGAAAAAAACATGACTAAGAAATAATAACGAGGAAAATACTAATTGCCTCCCATCCAGCTGCTCGGAAGCTTTCTGAAATAGGAATCTCAGGAGACATTGGAAACCTCATGGAGTTAACCAAGATCTCATAACAATTCTCCATACAATTAGATACCATTAATTTAGAAGGATGAAGAGACAAATAACTTGCAGGGTTTCCTTGTGTGGATTTTGCCGGAACCTTTTCTCTAAAGGCTCAAACAGTCTCAAAGAGCTTTTGTGGGTTGTACAACAAACTTGCCAGAAAACCCAGGGTGGTGGGACGGTGCCAAACAGACCAGACCTAACGCTGAACACTTATCAGAACAAAAACTGGCACTTCATTCACCAGTGTGAGCTGAGGCTCTTCCCTCAACACTTGCATGGGTAAAGAATATCATCGATACCAGCTCACCATGAGGTGAGCACAAAATTCACCCAGAAAAGCAGTTCCTACTGTCCAAAAGCCCTTGTCCCACTACAGAGAGATGAAGAACAGCAGACACATTTTGTTTTTCAGTAAAGTGTTTTCAGATCAAAAGCATGAGAACAGAATTTAATCTTTCAGCAGAACGGGTGAAAGAAACTGTTGGCAGTTTCTGTTTAAAACAGCAGGACCAGAAAATGCACAGATTCCATCTCTCTACGATGAGAGTGAACTGAGGGAGACAAAGTCATTCTGCCCGTTACATCCTACAGGGCAGATATGCAAAAATATCAAACGCTTCTTGAAAACACCTTCATAATATTCATGAGCAACTTCAGGACAATCCACAACTCAACTATAACTGTAGGAAAGGGCTGAATTTGCAAAAGCTGAGAGGTGATATCTTCTGCAAAACACTGATGACATCAATTTCATTTTAAAAAATTTCTTATCGGTTACTTTGTAGGAGCATCTCCCGTGTGAGGAAAGGCTGAGGGAGCTGGGGCTCTGGAGCTGGACAAGAGGAGACTGAGGGGGGACTCATTCATGGGGATCAATATGGAAAGAGGGAGTGTCAGGAGGATGGAGCCAGGCTCTTCTGATGACAACCAGTGACAGGACAAGGGGCAGTGGGTGCAAACTGGAACACAGGAGGTTCCACTTAAATATGAGAAGAAACTTGTTCCCGGTGAGGGTGGCAGAGCCTGGCCCAGGCTGCCCAGGGAGGTTGTGGAGTCTCCTTCTGTGCAGACATTCCAACCCGCCTGGACACCTTCCTGTGTAACCTCATCTGGGTGTTCCTGCTCCATGGGGGGATTGCACTGGATGAGCTTTCCAGGGCCCTTCAACCCCTGACACTCTGGGATTCTGTGATTCTGTGAAACCATGATTACCTTCAGCTGATCCAGCTGAAGCTTGTTAGCGTTTTCACACACAATGAGCACATTCTGCAGATCTACAGATGCTTCGATGTACTGGAGGCAGAGCTGTTCCAGCCGAGAGAGCTTGAAGTTTAAGGCTAGTTTGTACACATCCATAATAAGTAACACATCCTGCACATGCCCTGAAATTATAAGAGAGAAAAATGCTGGGGAGCTCACAGAACAAAAAGAGAAACTTTTCTCATAGTATTTATCGACTTGAGCAGTCGGAATGGTGGAACAGGCAGGGATTGGAACATTTTTACGGAGCATTCCATTGCTGGTTGGACAAAACCTGAGCTGACACTAAAAACGGAGTTTCAAAATTGAGGTATGAAAGACCAACCCCAAAATTTGGAACAAGACTTTGTGATGATCTGGATCACAATTTCGTAAAACCCATGAAAGAAAGTGAAGCCTCTAAAAACAGTGACAAGCAGAGGGGCAGGGGGACCCTCACAGGCCACTGCAAATCCCAGCCTGCAAGTGTTTGTTACTCAGGGATATTCAATCTATGCATGAAATGGATTTTTCCTTTCTTGAAGCATCCCTTTGGATTGGCATTTTGAGATGATAAATACAGGCTTGCTCTGCCTTTCTGTGTGGGCTCAGTTTGAAATGGATCAAAACAATGCCAGAAAAAGGAAATAACGCAACCCAGGACACACGGTCATTCCAGGCAGGGTGCTGTAGTTTTCGAAATAGCATGAAGGGACCTGGGGGTCCTGGGGACAGCAGGGTGACCATGAGCCAGCACTGGGCCCTTGTGGCCAGGAAGCCAATGGGACCTGGGGTGGGTTAGAAGGGGGTGGTCAGTAGGTCAGAGAGGTTCTCCTGCCCCTCTGCTCTGCCCTGGGGAGACCACACCTGGAATATTGTGTCCAGTTGTGGCCCCTCAGTTCCAGCAGGACAGGGAACTGCTGGAGAGAGTCCAGCGCAGCCACCAAGATGCTGAAGGGAGTGGAGCATCTCCCATGTGAGGAAAGGCTGAGGGAGCTGGGGCTCTGGAGCTGGACAAGAGGAGACTGAGGGGGGACTCATTCCTGGGGATCAATATGGAAAGGGGGAGTGTCAGGAGAATGGAGCCAGGCTCTTCTGGTGACAACCAGTGACAGGACAAGGGGCAATGGGTGCAAACTGGAACACAGGAGGTTCCACTTAAACTTGAGAAGAAACTTGTTCGGGGTGAGGGTGGCAGAGCCTGGCCCAGGCTGCCCAGGGGGTTGTGGAGTCTCCTTCTGTGCAGACATTCCAACCCGCCTGGACACCTTCCTGTGTAACCTCATCTGGGTGTTCCTGCTCCATGGGGGGATTGCACTGGATGAGCTTTCCAGGGCCCTTCAACCCCTGACATGCTGGGATTCTGTGATGAAATTTTTGTTTGTGTTTGTTTTTTACACCTTTTGGGAAGATCAAGAACCCGCTTTTCCTTGATGCTTGAAAAAAATTACAAAACACCAAAGCACTATTAGCACACACTGACAGAAATCTGCTGTTAATCTCAGGTAAGTAATTAAGTCCTTAAAGCAGGACTGATCATCCGCAAATGCTCAATCCTGCTCTGTATCAAAACAACGTTTGCTCCCCAGTTGCTAGTACTCTTTTTTTATCCTACTGTCCTACCTTTGCGAGGATATTTTATTTTATCCGTGTACAGGAACTGCATGAGCACCTCGAAGGGCTGGGCCTCGGCCTCTCGGATGGGCACCTCCAGCAGCGGCTGCAGGCGGCACAGCTTGACGTTCCCCCCAATCCCATCCTTCTGGCACGTCGCGTGTCCCTCGTCTTCAATATCTTGCTTTGATTTCTGGGACAGAAAAACAAGCACTCAAACAAGGCAACGAGGCTGTTGTCAGCTCACGCTCGTTACTGCCAAACCAGAGGATCCTTCTGATTTACTGCACAATCATCAAGACCAAAGTTCTCGTTATCTTCAAGATAATAAGGAATTCGTATCGCTTAAGACTGACTGTTCCACATCCTGTGAGAAACGTGACAAACAAATGCGACCTGCTGGACTAAGCTCAAAAGCAGGAGCTCAGAAAAAGGGAGGAATGGATTCCACGCAGCTCACACCTCTGCCCTCAGCAGGAACAGCATCTCTCCTTGGAGAAGGGGCAGGATCCGCAGAGCCCTGCCTTGCAAAGTCGGAGCTCAAAGCGCTGCACACAAGTATTTTAAGCCACTCTAATACTCACAGAAGTATTTTAGGCCACTCTTTTACTTTCAAGTTTCACTTTGACAGCCTTTCCCCGTGAAGATGGAGGGCTGGGGGGTGGCAAAGTAATTAACTAAGGAGTAATGAGGCATCTGTCTGTCTTACTGCAGGTTGTGTGCTGCCACCTCCTCGACAGGGATAAAACCTTTGCTGTTGAAAAGCTGTAAGCAGTTAAAATTAATAGACAATGGACCACTGGCACCAGACCTTCAACTCTGGAAAATGCATCAGGAAATACTAAGGGAAGGGACATAGATCCAGCCTCAAAACCTTAACGCTGCCTTCCCTCTAATCTGTTTTACCTTGCAGACCATCCCCCAGGACACACAGCTTTCACCCTCACAAAGGGGGGTACACGCACCTCCCCAGGGGTATTCCACAAGATTAGAACTCAGCTACGAGAGCGCCCAAGAACCACACCGCGAAATCCACATAACTGGATTAACTTTGGCTCCTCCACGTTACGCTTCTCGCCTGGTCTGATATACATGCAGCAGCCTATGTTTAATGCTAATTATCCTCTTTATTTTACTTGCCCAAGAGCGTCTTAGTGTCAGATACTGCTCTGGTCCTACATCTGTCTGCAGATATTATCTCTTTCCTAACATCATGATTTCCAATATTGGGTAGAATAATCGCTACCTTGCCACCAGGTCACTTCTCTAAAATATTCACCTGTTTCAACCGCTCCCTTGCCTGGATGATTTTCTTTTTCAGCCACTTGCAGCGAGCTGTAACAATTGCAGTGTGCCCTCGAACTCGTTCTTCCTTCTGTCAAAGGCAAATGAATAACACGTATTAAACTTTTATTCCCAAATCACATGGTGGTGGCAGATGGCAGAAGCCACAGAAACCTGGGCTGAACTCCAGGTTACTATACATTTACTTTAAGTTAGAATCAAAGGCAACTCTGCATCTGCTTTGCACATACAGATGAAATTCAACACCTATTTTCCCTACAGGCTAATGGCAAACACCATTTGGAAAAAGTCTTTGTTACGTTCACTGAGTGGAAGCTGTTGCGTAAGTTCAGTGCCACAGATTTTGCTTCTTATTGTTCCATCTGATTGTCCAGGCACGGATGAGGAGCGAGTTGAGAGTCTATGGGTGAAAGCTAAGGGGCAGGCTGGCAAGGGTGATACTATTGTGGGTGTCTATTCTAGGCCACCAGATCAGGGTGAGGAAGTTGATGAGGCCTCTGCAGACAGCTGAGAGCAGCCTCACAGTCACAGGCCCCGGTTGTGGTGGGGGATTTAAACTTCCCTGATGTTTGCTGGAAGGACGACTCGGCCGGCAGCCACAGTCCAGGAGGTTCCTCCAGTGCCTCGACGAGAACTTTGTGATGCAAAGGGTGGATGAGCCGACTAGGAGAGGTGCACTGCTGGACCTCACCCTCACTGACAAGGAGGGGCTGGTTGAAGCGGTAAAGGTTGAGGGCTGCCTTGGTTGCAGTGACCACGAGATGGTGGAGTTCAGGATCTCATGTGCCCAGGGAGGTTGTGGAGTCTCCTACTCTGGAGGCATTAAAGACCCGCCTGGACACCTTCCTGTGTAACCTCATCTGGGTGTTCCTGCTTCATGGGGGGATTGCACTGGATGAGCTTTCCAGGTCCCTTCCAACCCCTGACGTTCTGGGATTCTGTGAGTGTCAGGAGGATGGAGCCAGGCTCTTCTCAGTGACAACCAGTGACAGGACAAGGGGCAATGGGTGCAAACTGGAACACAGGAGGTTCCACTTAAATATGAGAAGAAACTTGTTCCTGGTGAGGGTGGCAGAGCCTGGCCCAGGCTGCCCAGGGGGGTTGTGGAGTCTCCTTCTGTGCAGACATTCCAACCCGCCTGGACACCTTCCTGTGTAACCTCATCTGGGTGTTCCTGCTCCATGGGGGGATTGCACTGCATGAGCTTTCCAGGGCCCTTCCAACCCCTCACATTCTGGGATTCTGTCACATTTATCTGGATTAGAGCAATTATTAAAGCAGACACATATCACTTTCAATAGCGATGCTGCTCTTAAAACTCATTCCCAGGGTTTCTGGCACAACCATCATAAAATTTGCTTTTTCCCAGCAAACATGCAACACATGCAGCAACAAACACCCCGATGGCACCAAGCAAAAATTCTACTCACCTCTCCCAAAACAAACTCCAAATCACTGAACTGCCTGTTTTCCCATAATCTTCCGTAATCTTCATGTAGAGTGCATTTAGGATAACACGAAAACTAAAACAAATAAAACCCCACAGAAGACGGAATTAATTTCAAATGGGTATATCTAACAGCACTGTAGTTACAGATGCTATCACTGAATTTTCTAATTAACTCGACCTCAATGTAGTATATAAAGTACAAAAATAACAGGCAAACCAAACGCACACAAGGGCTCCCTCTCTGGGGAGGACAATGAAAGACAATATAGGGTAACACAGAGGAATTGGGGCTCTTCACAACTCACAGCTTTGGCGGCTACGAGTCCCACCTGCTCTCAGGACCTGCCTGAGGGTCCCATGCAATAAAAATAAACTTGAGTGTAGAGAAGATTTGACCTGGTGTGAATATCTTGAAATTTAAAATCCCAGTAGTTACTGGGGGTGGGAGTGCGGTGTGAACATAAAACTTTGGGACAAAATGCTCTGACCCTGTATCTGCTCTGTATCCAAACGAGCATGGTCAGCAGGACAAGGGCAGTGATCCTTCCCCTGTGCTCTGCATTGGGGAGGCCACACCTGGAGTGTTGTGTTCAGTTCTGGGCCCCTCAGGTCAGGAAAGAGATTGAAGTGCTGGAGCGGGTCCAGAGAAGAGCAACAAGACTGGGGAAGGGACTTGAGCACAAGCCCTATGGGGAGAGGCTGAGGGAGCTGGGCTTGTTTAGTCTGGAGAAGAGGAGGCTTAGAGCTGAGCTCAGCACTCTCTAGAACTACCTGAAGGGCAGTTCTAGCCAGGGGGGGATTGGTCTCTTCTCCCAGGCAGTCAGCAATAGGACAAGGGGCCATGGGCTTCAGCTCTGCCAGGGGAAGTTTAGGCTGAGATTAGAAAGCAATTCTTTGCAGAGAGAGTGGTCAGGCATTGGAGTGGCTGCCCAGGGAGGTGCTGGACTCACCGGCCCTGGAGGTTTTTAAACTGAGATTGGACATGGCACTTAGTGCCATGATCTAGTAAACGGACTGGAGTTGGACCAAGGGTTGGACTGGATGATCTCTGAGGGCTTTTCCAACCCAGTCCATTCTGTGATTCTGTGACCAAGGAACCGCGAAGCTGACAGGACCAGAATAGACCATTTTCAGTTAAACATCCTGGCAAATACACCTGATAGACCTTTTAATCATTTGTCAAAACAAGTTGTCACAATCTCTGTTAGAACTTCAGGAGGCACTGGAGAGCTTGGCCTTACCAAATGTCTGTCCAGGCAACAGATCTCAAAAGATCTTAAAGATCTACAATCACCTTTTGGTGGCTGAATCTGAAACGCAAAGATTTCCTGCAGGAAGGATGCGAAATGAAAGCCACGGAGCTCGGCGTGAGCCAGAGCAGAAACTGTGGCACGTGTGGGGACAGAGCCGGGAGGATTCATGCGGAATTGGTGCGGATGCTTGAGCAGGTTTATCAGGGAATTACCTGGAACCTGTACATTTCTCCACTCCGAATGTTATTGTCCACTGTGCCACCAAAGATGTACATGGCATCCGAGATAACAGCCGCGGCGTGGAAGAGTCTCCCACTGGGTAACTAGGGAAAGGAAAGGACAAAATAGGTGAGGGAATAAATAAAAGTATCTTTTCTTTTTCTCCTAAGGAAAAGAGCCTGCAACAGAACAAGGAGTAAAACAATCAGCGTTATGAAGTGACACAACCGCTGCATCTTAATCATAGAACAATTTTGGTTGGAAAAGCCCCTCAAGATCAAGTTCAACCACAACCCACCCCTGGCACTGCCCCATGTCCTGAGAACCTCATGTCCGTCTGTCCAGCCCTCCAGGGATGGTGACTCCAGCACTGCCCTGGGCAGCCTGGTCCAATGTTTCCGACTGTATCCAGAATTTACTTTCCAGTCACATTTAAAAACACCTGTACATTGCACCTCCTAATCAGAATGGTATTTACACAGTGATCTACGTATCCCGAGCATTACAAAATATATTCTTTACCCAGCTCAGACCCAGCGCTAAGTTTTACACAGAAACATAAAGCTGCAAACGGGATCACTATACAAACTCAGAGCTTATTCTGAATGTTGCCAGGAACTTGAGAGGTGAATGATCATCTATCCCTGCAGGAGGCTGAACTCCGGGTTGTAAATGCATCTTCCCCGCCGCTCGCCGGGGCGGCACCATCTGGCCGAGCAGCCCCCCTGCAATGCCCGATTCTGCACAAACCCCGAAATCGGAGACGTTCACAGCGCTGGCACCTCCAAGTCACGTCTCGTTTCTCCATCGTGCCAGGTCCACAGAAAACAAAACCGCTGCACCAAACTGCAGTTATTTATAGGACCGAAGCATCGCGATGGAACGGCAAAATCAGATGATTTTTGAAG
The DNA here is from genome assembly GCF_036013475.1 of Columba livia. Lineage (NCBI taxonomy): Eukaryota > Metazoa > Chordata > Aves > Columbiformes > Columbidae > Columba > Columba livia. The sequence goes on along the minus strand of NC_088623.1, from coordinate 1,846,579 downwards.
CGCGAATGTTCCGGAGGCACCCTGAGGTTTGTTTAAGGGACAAAGGGGTCCAAAACAACTTTTATTAAACCGGTGAGAAAGAGGGATTAGCACTGCAAAGTGACTTGAATACAGGTTCGGATATCAGTTGAGGAAAATGATTAAGGGGCAGCAACTAATACAACAGGAGGTCCACAGTGTGCACGCACGTGGCTTCACCAAACAATGCCGGAGCCGTCCTTGAGTCCGGGAAGAGCCCACACTTGCCTGAACACGGTGTGGGGTTATTGTAAAGGGATACACGTACTCGTATTGAGTACGGAAAGTGTACACTCGCAATCCTGATAGGGGAAATACACGTGCAAATGTGCTTGGAAAGTTACATGTGCTTATGTGGAAGCACGGGAGGAAAATACACTTGCGATTCTGTGAGGATTAATTTATACACGTGCTCATATTGAGCACGGAAAGTATGCGTGCAAATGTGCACGGAAAGTATAAATACACGCTCAAATGTGCACGGAAATGGATACACTCACAGTCCTGCGAGGGTTAATTTACTCACCCCCGTGGCGGCAAGGCGAGCGGAGTCTCCGTCCCGGGGGGCTCTGGGTGGCAGCATCTCGCTAGTGCTCCAAGAGACTCAGGACAAGGGGCAGAGCCTCGACGAGAATCCCGTTTTTATAGCCTGATCAGATCTGACTGTGGGCATTCCAGAAGCTTCTCTGCACCCCCACCCTGGCTGTGGGTGCCCCTGAAGCCTCCAAACATCCCCCACACTGGCCGCGGGTGCCCAGCGGCTCCTGGCGCCTCGGCGCTCCCTTCTCCTAACGGCCCTGGGCAGGGGCTCCGGGGCCAAACAAAAGAAGCTGTTGGCCTCAAACAGCACAGAGAGAGGGAGATGTGTCTACTCCTTCCATAGCGAAGGAGGGAGGGGGAGAGAGGGGGGTTTGCACTCTGCCACAGGGAGTCACTGCCAGTCAAAGCCACAGGGACCCTCCTGCACGGGACAGACAACATCATTTTTAGTCACTTCTTCTGAGGTTACACAACAGGTGTCTCGTCAAATCAGCGCATCCCACTGGGGCATCTCACAGAAAGTCAAGTGGGGATCGTAGCTTCAGGTTTTTTTTCCTCAGTTTCATCAGGCTTGTTTTGTCTTCCAGGCAGCAAATCTCATTAAATCTTTGCCTACGAAATCAAAAGCCCTCTGGTATAAGAAATCTTCTCTTCTTGTACGTATTTATAGACACCACTCAAGTAAACTCTGACATGAAACAAGAATATGTTTATCTGGAGAGACATATTTTCCAGGCACCCACGCTGACTGGCATTTTTCATTACCACCGGATTATCCCCGTTACCGCAGCGTCACACAACGGTCTCATTTAGCTCGTTACTCACCAGATTTTCCATGACTTTTGCTTTTCTTCAAACTACAGCCTTTAAGACTAAAATCCCCCATGCAGGAACTGGGACTTTTTCCTCTCTCAGCTGTATTAACCACAGATTGGTGACCTTAAATTTCATATTTGCCTGTGCCAGTTTAAAAAGCCATATAGATTCCTCTGGATAAATGTGATATATCCCCTTTCTCCAGCATATTTCATGGCTACTTTATAAAATCAAATACTTTAAACTTGGTGCTAATAAATACTGTGATCGTGGAATAATATTGACCCATTAGTGCATTCTTGCAGGGCCCCCATTCAATACCTCTCCAAAAGAGGATGAGATTACTGTCAATTATCATCTATTTTACATGGCTTCCATTTGTTCTTAGTAGTAATCTCATTAAATAAGATGTACTGACTGAAAAATAAACATACTATAGAAGCTTAAAAATACATCAGTGACCTTTATCAACTGGACCTCTGGCCTCATCCCAAAATATGAAGTTTGCTTGCCAAGACCTGTTTCCACATAACTAGATGGGTTGATATTAGCTGGATTATAATATCTCTCCAACCAAAACCAACCAAACGAAAGAACTATTCTGTCAGAGATCCAATGCAGGCCACCTGGTTTATGCTTATTCAGGTCATTTTCCATGTCTTTTTTCTTTTAAAGAAATACTGTAAGGAACGTTCTAACGACGATTTTTAACTTGTAATGGTTGGTATCGGGGTGATCAGGGAAGCAGAGCTGTGCCGGTCCCCAGTAACTTCAGCAATCAAGCAACCTACTTTTCAAACGCACGTAAAGAAATGTAAAACAGGAAAGGACAGCCCAGAAGAAGGAAGGTCAGACAGGGTTCATCACAACATTGCGCGGCCGAGGGTTTGTGTTGCTGAATCAGAAGAGGGGAATTCAATACAGCACAAACCTCCGCGGGGTGACAGTGACTCTTGCCAAGTGGGGACATCCTGATGCCACCTTGGAGGAGAACAACACTCCGCTGTCCCAGGAGCAGCACAAACCAGGGCAGCTCGGTCCTCCAGAGGAAAATATTCAGGGCAAGAAGGGTAATAGAGCATAGGCTATATACATATATATGTATATATATAGAGAGAGAGAGGTTAAGGAGGGACATGCTGGGCCCTGTGTTCCTCACCCACCAATACCAGACACCCGACGCCTGCGCCATCTTCAATTTTCTTTTATCTCTTCAGATAACACAACCCTTCCCTGATGCACTGCAGTGTCAATATTCCAGCTAACAGGGTGAGAATGATAAAGGGAGCCATTACACCAGGGAGCCAGGCCTGCAGTAGGTGTGCTTAACAACACATACCACTACAGCTACGGTAACGTCCTCCTAGTATATATAATAACTACTACCTAAAACCAGCACTGTGCAGACATCTTAACCCCGGGTTCCAGTGTAAGTTGGGGAATGACCTATTAGAGAGCAGTGTAGGGGAAAGGG